>NW_022196903.1:77183984-77217523 GCF_008632895.1 Mastomys coucha
AAAAAAAAAAAAAGAAAAGAAAGAAAGAAAGAAAGAAAGAAAGAAATTAAAAATAAATAAATAGTTAACACTTCCCAAGTAGAAGCACATTTGTATGCTGAGTGAGAAATGGTCCCAATGGTCCAGGAGGTATCTGGGAGCTCCAGCAGGCCGGGGCCCTCTTTCTGAGAAGGGCAGGGATGGAGAACTGTTTATAGAAACATGTTCATGGTGACGCCTCCTGACCTCTGAGCCAAAGGCTGACCAGCGTGAAAGGCAAGAAGCAAAGACTCCTGCTTGCAAGCCACCTAGGGTCTCAGGAGAAAAAGTCCCAGGCCATACAGCTGGCCGCTGGCCTGCCCCAGAGGAGACAGACAAGACAAGGAGATACCTCTTCAGTTAGGAAACCAGACCTCTAGCGCTCTCAGGAGCAAACCAGCGCTAAGCAAAGAGGAACTCTGTCTTAACCTCAAGAGACTAGAAGTCACTCTCTGACGAGAGGAAGAAACAATTGTGCCCATTTTCCTGTTCCCCTTTGCCATACTTTACTGGGGTTCTCAGGCTTCCTATGGAGTAGGGCAGAAGAGAGATCAGTCTGGCCACTTTTTCCCTTTTCAAAATGAGCCAGCCTTGTACGTGGAGATGGAGTGTGGGCAAGGTTGACAAGAATAGAAACAAACAAGACTAAGGGTATGGGGACAAGGCTCAGTTGGTAGAGTGTTTGCCTAGCCCTGGGTTTGAACCCCAGCACTTCGTAAACCTGACATACAATCCTAGCCCTAGGGAGGTAGAGGTAGGAAGATCACAGGTTCAAAGTCAGTCTTGGCTATGTAACAAGTTCAAGACCAGCCTGGGTACATGAGACACTATAGGGAGCAAGGAAGAAGAGAGAAGAGAAAGGAGAAGTGTGTGTGTGTGTGTGTGTGTGTGTGTGTGTGTGTGTGTGTGTGTTTGTGTGTGTGTCTGTATTTAGACCAAAGGTCCATATTTCTACACCTTACATTTTATTTTATTTTATTTTTTTATTCAAAACTGATTTATTGGAACCACAGAAAGAGATACATCTTAACAATGATAGCGGTCTAATACAAAAATACTCCTAGGTTCAGTCAGACTTATACTTGATAAAAATGTATGTCCATATACTTCGGAACAGTACGTAAGGCAAGAGCCAAAATGTGGGTGCCATCCAGAGTGAGAATGACACTGGGCCCTCCTATTCAAGTGCATTATGCTCTTTATAATGTCCTCTCTCTTTATCCTCTCCCCTACTTCTGTGGTCCCTCATACTTTGAAAATGCTGGAATGCAAGCCCTACAATTTTCAAACATAGTTGCTGTTCAAGGGTGGGTCTGTACTGTACTCATTAGGCTGAAAATAAGCTCATGGTTTACCCATCTCAACACAACTACCTCAAATCAGAAGAATTTGATTGAAATTCAAAAAAATTATATCTTTCCAAAGTACATCCAAAAATGCTTGAATACACATGGTCTGTGCCTCTAATGATTCACTTGAGTCCTGCCTTCCATTTATCAGAGCCCAGAAATGACCTCACCTAATATATTCCCAACAAGAACATAGCCTGGCCTCCAAATTGTAGACAAAGTATTTCCGACAATCTGAACATCTCTTACTCACAAAGTAGACCTGCTTTGGCTGCATTATACCCTTGAGTGTATCCATAAGCTCTGAACAAAGTTGTACAAATCTGTCTGGAATAACATCACCAATGTCATTTTAGACCTCATCAGGGGGCAGGGTACTTCTCCAGGGTCAGCTGTGTGAGGTTGGCAGTATGCTGCAACAGCTTCTTCAGGCTGCCCACGGACAAAAACTTCTTCACAAAATTGACTTCAGTGAGCTGGGAACACTGGCTCAGCGCAGGCAAGAGGGCACTGATTTGCGAGTCCATGAGCATACAGCCCTTCAGTTTGAATGTCTGCAAAGTAGTTTTCACTCTTTCTAGCAGGCTTCCTAGAAATGGATCACTTAAATGTATGAAGGTGACACCACTCAGGTCTAGGTGTTTGAGCTGATGGATGCTTGGACACTGGGACAGATACTTCATATTGGATTCTGTCAGCATACAGCAAGTGATAGCAAGGGTCTCTAATGTACTTTCCAAGCACCTGAGCACTTGGTCCAGGCGTTCATTCACGAAGCAGACGTCATTCAAATAGAGATGCCGGAGCTTATGCAGGTTGGAGAACTGGTGAAAGATCTCTGCAACATAGGAGGCTTCGAGCTCTCGGTCCCGAGGCCTATCCAAAGGTATGCCCATTTCCTTGAAAAGGAGTTTCTGGAGGTTTTTCATCTGGCCCAGGCCAGGGGCTAGCAATGCAAGGGTATATATATCCCAGCATGAGTTTATTACTACTAATTCCTGGAGTGAGCCTGGATCAAAAACCTTCAACACAGCCAGTGGATCATAGGCAGGAATGGCCCCAAACTCCAGCTTCTTACAGATCACCTGTATCATATTTTTTCTCTACTTTGCCCACCAATAAAAATATTTTAGGTATTTGGAGGGATGGCAGGACATGAGGGAAAGGTTCATCAATATAGTCATGGTATGTTTCCCCCCTAGGATGGGATGATTTTCCACTGGTTGGTTCTTGACAAAGACATCTGGAGAGCAGCATACATGCTGTAATCCAGCCCAACCATTCCAGAAATCGTGGTGAGCATCTCGCAAATCAAGCACTTCTAGTTTCCACCTGCTGTGGGTAAAGAAAAAGGACATTCATATGACAAGAGACACAATATTTAATCTGCATGATCCACAATTCAACTTCCCTTTCATCTATTCCTTGAACACATACTGCTTCCATTTCTAGTGGCTGGGGAAGAGGCAGGGATAGACTCATTGTATATAGACTATTTCTGTTCTCAGCTGTCCTATGTACACCACAGTTGTTTTTAATTCCTTTCTAGAAGATACTGACCCCTACAATCAGAGGCCTCTGATTCACCAAGCACCCATTGTGAAGACTGTATTCACTTCCTGTCATCCTCGCACATTCCTCCATGCTACCTTGCACTCACTTACGCACCTTACATTTTAAGACAGGGTTTCCCGCTAACCCTGGAGCTCACTGATTAGCTTGTCTGGGAGCTCAGGGGATCCTTCTGTACCTGCCTCCCCTATGCTGGGACTTCAGCTGTGTCTGCTTTTATATAGCGGGTGAGAATCTGCCTCCAGTACCTCTCCTGAGCAGCAAGCACTTTCCTAGCAGAGTCATTTCTCCTGACTCTGGCATCAGCATTCTTTAAGTAGTTGCTTATAGAAAGACCACACAATGTCCCAAAACTTCTAAAAAGTCATGTGGAGTAAAAATATATTCCAAGTTCTTTCCCCTAGATTCTTTTTGTTCTTCTCCTGAGACAGAGCCTCATTGTGTAGCCCTGAATGTCCTGGAATTTGCTCTGTAGATCAGGCTAACCTGAAACCCAGAGATCTGCCTGTCCTGCCTTCTGAAAGCTGGGATTAAAGGCATGCACTGCTACACCTGGCTCCCCTAGCTTCTTGGAACCCAGTCATCATCCCTGGTTGCCTTATCATGAAGCCACATACCATAGGCTCTTCCTCAACTCAGCCCCTGTGTAAATGTCACTTTGACGCCCACTGATCAACCAGAATGTCCTTTAGAATGTCTTCCACCTACAAGTTGTAAAGTTCAGATTTCCATCTTTCAAGGAAACACCATCTGCAATCTGGAGTAAGGCAAGTGACTCAGCTGGAGGAGGAAAGCGCAGTGCGGTTGACCAAAGGGGACATCATCTCTGACCCAGCACAGCCTATCACAGAAACCCAGGGGCGTGCTAATCAGACCAGAGCCTGAGCTTTTGTCATTATTTGACTGGATTTTATGGTATTTTAAAATGTTCGCGGAGGGTGTATACTGTGTGGTATTCTGCCCAGGGATGAAGAAGGACAAGCAAGAAGCCAGCTTTGAGGGAGAAGTGGCAGGAGACAGAGAAGTTGCTCTCTAACCAGGGCAGTTCCTCTCTTCTGGGTACAGACTAGTGAAGTTAGGAGACCCTGAGCGCCAGAGACCTGGGCCCAGCTCTTCACTCTGCCTTGTCTTCAGGACCACACAAAACGAGCTGCTAATTATTATCACAAAGAGAGAAGGAATCATCCAGAAAAATTGAGTGCAGCTTCAGCGAGCATGGGAAGAACACCCCGAGGATCCCATAAGAGGGAAACTGTCCACTTGACCACAGTGGTCAGGAGTTAGCACGAGCTCATCAGCATGGAGGAACCAAAGCTGATGACAGCAAGAGTCCTGGCAAGGGTCCTGCCATCCACTCATTCAGATGTCACACTGTTGTGGGCCAGAGTCCCCTCCTTGGGGGATGATGGAATGAGACATGGTGGGCAGTGTAAAATGACATGGTGTGTATGAATCACAAATGGCATGCTTTCTCAAGCCTCATGTGCATTTAGTGAACAGTTACTTAGACCTTGACCACAAATGTCTGGCTTGCTGATCAGATTGAGTTTCCTGATGCCAAGAGTGGGTAAAAATGTCCAGCTCTGTGTGCCCCAATCGCCATGCAGAGTCCTGAGTACAAACCCAGAGAAAGAGTGGGGTCACCAAAACCATGAAATTCCACAATCGTACATTTGTATGGACTGTCAGGTTGATAGGACTCAGAAACATCCATGAAGCCAGTGAGGTAACTCAATGCTTTGCTATGCAAGCCTAATGATCTGAGTTCATACCTAAATCCCATATGAAAAGAGTCAGATATAGTGGCACAGGTCTGTAAACCCAGCATTCCTGTAGCAAGATGGGAGGCGGAGAGGAGAATCAGCCAGCCAGCCTAGAATAGACAGCACACCCAAACAAGCAAACCCCTGCCTTAACACCCTCTCTCTCTCTCTCTCTCTCTCTCTCTCTCTCTCTCTCTCTCTCTGTCACACACACACACACACTAATAAGAACAATAATAATATTTTTTGTTTTGTTTTGTTTTGTTGTTTTTTTTTTCCGAGACAGGGTTTCTCTGTGTAGCCCTGGCTGTCCTGGAACTCACTCTGTAGACCAGGCTGGCATCGAACTCAGAAATCCACCTGCCCCTGCCTCCCAAGTGCTGGGATTAAAGGCGTGCACCACCACTGCCCAATATTTTTTTAAGATTTATTTTTTTATGTATATGAATACACTGTAACTGTACAGATGGCTGTGAGCTATCATGTGTGGTGCTGCTTGGAATTGAACTCAGGACCTCTGCCGGTCCTATTCCTTCCAGCCCTGTTTGCTCCAGACTGTACACTCCAAATTCACTGTAGCTGTCTTCAGACGCACCAGAAGAGGGCATCAGATCTCATCACAGATAGTTGTGAGCCACCATGTGGTTGCTGGAATCCGAACTCAGGACCTTCAGAAGAGCAATTAGTGCTCTTACCCGCTGAGCCCAATAATATATTTTTAAATGCAGAGAAGATACACTTCTGAGAATATCTGAGCACATTATTCCTCTAGAGCATCAGTCCTCAACCTGTGGGTCACAGCCTCTCTGAGGTCACATGTCAACTATCCTGCATGTCTGATATTTACATTAGAGTTTGTAACAGTAGCAAAATTACAGTTATGAAATAGCAACAAAATAATCTTAAGGTTGTGAGTCACCACAGTATGAAGAACTGCATTAAAGGGTGGCCGCATTAGGAAGGTTGAGAACCACTGCTCTAGTAAGCAGTGAGGGTAACTGAGGGGTAAGTCCCACCCTCAATATGGAAGTCACCTTCTAACATGTGGCTCAGAAAGAAAGATAGTTGAGGAAAAGCCCATGTCCCCTGCCCTGACAAGTGAGTCTGTTGCTGCTGCCATTCTCTGTGGACATTGATCCCTTCCAATATGAACTCAGTACCAGCAGATCTTTGGGGAGCTCCAAGCCTTGCGCATTAGGCTGGGTCTCTGAGCTTTGCGAAGGGGGCAGCTACAGCCATCTCAGTCCCTCTGTTGTGTAGAGACATTGTTGACCTGCCCAGATCCTCTGATGTAAGCCACCCCAATCTTTTCAAGACACACAGACCTTCTTTAGAGTCTGCTTCTCCATGGAGTCCTAATACAACAAACAGCCTATACCCCAGCAGGATGTCCGTCCTCTGCAAACTACAACCATTAGGCCAATACATTCTATATCCTCGACAAATGCCATAATTGGATGGTGACTTGGGGGTATCTCTGTCACCTCAACAGTCAAGCAAAGTGATGTGGGGGAGGCTGGAGAGATGGTTCAGTAGTTAAGAGCACTCGCTGCTCTTCCAGAGGACCTGGGTTTGATTCCCATAACCCATGTGGCAGCTCACAACCATCTGGACTCCAGTTCTTCTGGCTTCTATAGGCACTAAGTAAGTTCATGGTGCACAGATATACATGTAGGCAAAAGAGTCATACACATAAAATAAGAATTTAAAAATTAAAACTACATGGAGTGCATTACGTGGAAATACCTAACTCAGTAACACTGAGCACAATGTGCCCCTGCCCCGAGGTCACGTGGACGACACAGGTAGCTGAACATCTCTTGCTGCTCTAGCTCAGAGTTAAGGATCTTGAACCACAAAGGGGGAAAAGACATGAACCATCTTGTAGCCACAAAATGAAATATCCCGACTCACTCCACATCTTAGCTGCTCGAGAGCCTCAGGAGCACATGCCAAGCCTTGAAAGGGGGAGGCTACCACCCACCTATCACTCACAGACCACAAAACACATTCCCCAGGAAATAAAACTTACCAGAGCCTTTCAAGTTCATCCCATGACTTCTGTGTGCCGGGTCCCACATAGGTAGGCAACAGGCGATGGGAGGCAGATGCCAGAAGACCATCACAAGTTTGAGGCTAGCCTGGGCTATATAAAGATACTTTGTCACAAAATAATAATAATAATAATAATAATAATAATAATAATAATAATAATCTTAAAATAAATATACTATCTTTTCAGTATGTATTGGTTTCTTTTTGTTTGTTTGTTCTGTTTCGTTTTTTTTTCGAGACAGAGTTTCTCTGTGTAGCCCTGGCTCACCTGGAACTCACTCTGTAGACCAGGCTGGCCTCAAACTCAGAAATCCACCTGCCTCTGCCTCTCAAGTGCTAGGGTTAAAGGCGTGCGCCAACACTGCCCGGCCTGTATTGGTTTCTTATACTGTTGTTGTGTTGTGATAAAATACAAGTTAAGGGAGAAAGTACATTTAGCCATGGGTCCAGGTTGTAGTGTTTTAGTAGGGTAGTTATCATGGTGGGGTAGTTATCACAGTAGTCATAATGGCAGGGTAGTCACAGCTGCAAGAGCTTGAGGAGCTTGTCACATTGTTTCTGACATCAGGAAACATAGAGAGAGATATGTGTTTGCTGATACGTAGCCTTCTTTCTTCTTCTTATATAGTTGAGGACCCCAAGTTCAGGTAATGTCAGGCCCACAGTTAAGATGGCTCTCTCTGTACCGATTAACATAATCAAGATGACTCCCCAGAAGTATGCCCAGAGGCCCATCTCTCAGATGATTCTAGATTCTGTCAACAATGAACCATTACATAGCAAATCCTACTGAGATTCTAATCAAATTTTTATAAAGCTATAAAATAACTCACTAAAGAGAGTTGCTATTTGCAGGAGTATGAAAGTCTCTTTCATATCTAATCTGACTATATATTTTTAGTTTTTGTCTTATAATCTTAAATTTTGTTTTTAATTTAGATTTATTTTATTTTATGTGTTCGAATGCTTTGCTTGTATGTAAGGCTGGTACTCTCAGAAGTAGAAGAGAGCACTGCATTCCCTGAAAATTGGAGTTACGAATAGTTGTGAGACACCATGTGTGTTCTGGGGACTGAATCCAAGTCCTCTGCAATTGCAACAAGTGTTCTTAACCATGGAACATTTCTCCAGCCTCCAGTTCTAACAACTTTTATGGGGGAAAAATAAAATTATTGTTATTTGTAGCTAATACAATTTTTAATTACTTTTCTGAGACAAGGTCTCATTGTGTATACCTGGCTGGCCTGCAATTCACTATGTAGACCAGGCTAGCCTCAAACTCACAGAGGTCTGCCTTTTAAGTGCAGGGATTAAATTCACATGCCATCATGCCCAGCTAAAACTGCTTTTTAACCTACAAAATCTATAAGAAGCATCGTGAAAAAAATATCTAAATTAGAGTTAAATATTCAGACAGTAAAAAATAATTCACATGAGTCATTTTTCTACTTATTTATTTGGGTGTTCTGTTTGGTTCTATTTGAGACAGGGTCTTATTCTATAGTTGAGGATGGTCTAGTACTTGCTATGTAACCAGATTGACCTATAACTCACAGTTATCCCTCTTTAGCCTCTCAAATGCTGGGGTTACAGGCCTATGTTTCACAAATAATTCACTAGAAAATATTGGTATGGAGCCAGAGAAATGGCTCAGTGGGTAAGTGCTTGCTTCTAAGCCTGATGACCTGGGACACATGAGGCAGGTGCAGAGAACAGACTCCCCCCAAATGTCCTCTAACCTCCAAATGAGCACACATGCAAATAGATGTAATTTTTTAAAAAATAAAATATGAATGCAAAGATAAATCAAGGGTATTCAGACAGGATTGGGAACAAAATTAACAAGATATAGCCCTGCTTTGGTGTAGGCAGGCTGAGATGAGGCTCAAGGACTTGACAAGATCAAGGTCTGCTTGGCTTCCCCTCACCCACTACCTCTCAGCAGAAGAACCTCTGGGTGACACAAGATCATTCCAGTTTAAAGGTGACACTTCCAGAATAAGGTGTGTGTGGGTATACCACCATGTGCTTTCTGTGTGAGTGTGTGGATATACAGCTAGAGGGTAACTCCTCCCCTCTCCTCTCCTCTCCTCTCCTCTCCTCTCCTCTCCTCTCCTCTCCTCTCCTCTCCTCTCATCTCCATATCCTCTGCCTCTTACACCACTACTTTTCTGTCTCCCCTTTAACTGGGAGGAAGTGCAAATTGGCTCCTGCCCCTCACCCCCACCACTTCCAGAAATCTGTAGGATTATCTCCCATTTGCTCTTTCCTGATAGTTTTGATAAAGTATGAGGAAAGATCACCTGCCAAGGTTGCAGAAACAAACCAGTAAGATTGAGGAATAGAGGCACCAAAGACAAGGAATGGCCAGTCATTGCTGAGAATATATGATCACTCTGGCCCTGTCACCACAGGGGACCCACCAATGCCCTGGTCCCTCTGATCATTTACATAAGAAACCCAGCTACACAGAAGAGACCCAAAGCTACTCTTCTGGAACAACTTAACAACTTAAGATTTAACCCCAGGAAAAAATGCATATTTCCATGTAAATATTGTTACCAAGGCATCAAATTATTGAGCAATAACTATGCAGAACTATGGACCTTGAAAGCTAAAGTTTATACTTAAAAATAGAAACAGAGCCTAGAGAAACTGCTCAGTAGTTAAGAGCTCCGGCTGCTCTTATAGAGGACTGAGGTTCGGGTTCTAGCACCCACACGGCTGCTCACAATGATCTATAACTCTAGTTCCAAGATATCTAACACACACTCTTTTTGGCTCTAAAGATACCAAGTCTGCATGTGGTAGACATGTATTCATCAGACAAAATACCCATATATATAAAGTAAAAAATAAATATGGTTTAAAATTATGATCCAGTTATTTTACTCCTGGATGAATAGCCAAAGAATTCCACACTCTACCACAAAGATACTCACGTGGCCACATCTATTAATACTTTATTCACTGTGGCAAGGAAGTGGAACCAATATAGATGTCCATGAACAGATAAATGAATAATAGAAATCTAGTACATATACAAAATGGAATACTAATCAGTTCTAATGAAAAACTAAATCACAAAATTTTTCGGGAAAGTAGGTGGAGTTAGAAAATTAAGTGAGACCACAGAATCTCAGAAACAAAAACCACATGGTCTCCCTCATATGTGACCCTAGAAACAATGTGTGTGGGGGAAGAGCACACCATGGAGGAGAGCCTGGAAGGACAGGGTTAGGAGATGAGGGGACAGAGGGAGGAAAGGGACTTGAAGCCTGAAAGGAGATAAATCTCATTGTTTTTCTAGTTTCAATTCTGTCCTGGATTTTTTTTGGCTTCTTGTGGTAAATAAATGCATACAATGGAACGGATGGTGACAGTGGAGTTCCAAAGGGGAGCCCCACCGATTTAGAGTGGCCACAGTTCATGAAGCTGTACAAACCTCAGGGCTGGGTGAGAGCTTGTTTGATGGGTTACTTTTCAACCCAGCTCTGTGGCCTCTTCATCTTTTTGCAAGTTTCTTTACAATAAAATGATTTCTTTTAAAAACAGATGTTTCCAATTTACAGAACCTGATCATGATTGTGCCATTCAAAAAAAAACTAAACAAAAACAAACAAACTGTTAGACTCTCTACAAGCTGTCTTGGACAGGTGGCCAAGCATGGTTCCGTCCCTGCCCTCCACAACCTCTTCTCCAGCACTCAATGCACAGGATCTACTTTGGGGAGAGAATATTTCTCCCTGTGTTTCTAAGTTTTGTTTTGTTTTGTTTTGTTTTGTATGAACAAGATTATAAACATCAAGTCTATTCTCAAAGTTAAGTTCACTGGTCCATGAGAAAAGTCCTGAGAAAATAAAAATAGAGAATTTTAAACAAATGGAAATTTGGGTGCACTCAGATACTCATAACTGTGTTCTCTCTCCAGAGGGGACCCCGGTGTGGAGTATCTGCCACTTGCCACATCTCCACAGTAGCAAAGGTCAAGTTGATGCAGTGTCACAGACACAGTTGAAACAAGGCACAGTAGGGGCTCTCAAGAGCCTGCAAGGCGGGACTGGAGCGATGGCTCAGTGGTTAAGAGAATTGGCTGTTTTTCCAAAGGTCCTGAGTTCAATTTCCAGCAACCACATGGTGGCTCACAACCATCTACAATGGGAGCCTACGATCACTTCTGGTGTGTCTGAAGAGAACAATTGTGTAATCATATACATAAATATATAAATTTAAAAAAAAAAGAGCCTGCAAGGCCAGTTCTTGCACAACCCCACAGGACAAGGAATGCTTTCTCCTCAAATTGTCCAATAATGAGGTTTTCTCCAGATGTAGTCTCTAGGGAGCAGAGAAGAGTCTCTAGGTAGAGACTTAAGATCAAAGGATTGTGACACTGTCAAATGCCACCCAGGAGACACAAAGTAAGGGAAAGTCACAAAGACCCCAGGATGAGGTTGAGCCTGAACCCCGATCTCCTTAGCATTCTCTAGCCTCAGAATGCACCATCCGTTTTCACCGGTTCCACCAATAACAGACATTTGCTGGCTAGAGGTTCTGCCTGTAATCTCCAGAATGGAATGTTCCTCTTTGCTGGCCACAGAGCCTGCCTGCCCCACAACCACAATGCCCTACGTGAGCATGGTTCCCCACTCTGAAAGTGGCCCATGGTCACATCCTCAAAGCAGGTGACTTGCTAGGGGAAACCCCCTGGGAACCAGGTACTTTCTTGGAGCAAGATCTACTCAGACCACAAAGCCCTATGCTTGGCCACCAGAGACATAGTGGGAGAGTGACTGTGTGTCTACAAGAAACAAAGTTCCTTTCCATAGATGGGACAAGACTCCAAGCATAGGAAGACGTTTCTTGGATCTGTGAAGGCAATGGGATATATAGCAAATGTACAGCAAGACCCAGCAGAGGCTCAACAGAGGGTGGGTGGGCAGAGCTCCCTGTGGAGGGATATCCTGTATGAGGTTGTAGCACCTGTGGAAGCTGATCATTTTGAAAGTATCTCTGTGACTACCAGGCAACCGTGTGTAAAACCCTTCCTTCGCGTGGCCCTGGCTTTCTTGACTGTATTGTTAGGGTTGACACTAGTGACTCCATTTTGATTCTGACACCTTCATGCATCCTTCCCAGAACCTTTCAGGTCTAGCTGCCTTGATCTGTGACTCTGGCCTGAGACTCCGGAGTCTGAGGGTAAGCATCCTCAGTAACAGAGGCAAAACCTTTCTAGGAACTTTACCAAAAGCCTGTGAATTACAAATTCCATGGTGCAGCTGATGAGGTCCAACCACCATTCTTTCCCATCCTTCCAGCCTCAAGAGGTCTCCTCCTGTGCATGCTTGCCTGCTCCAATCAGGAGCTCCTCATTGCAGGGAGAGCTCCTGCAGATCTCTATCTGATACAGTGGTACAGGCATAAAATCCCAACACTCAGGAGGCTGAGACGGGAGGTTACAAGTTTGAGTCCAACATGGGCTACAGTGTGAAAGCCTATCTTAAAGCCAACCAACAAATAAATAAGAAGAAGGAATCTGTTCTTGAGCCAGGAGATTATGTCAGGACAGATCCTCCGGGAAGCAGATGTCAGGGAAGGATTAAACAGACATTAAGTGTGTGGGGCTTGATCAGCACAGGTCTAAAGGAGGCTGACAGCCAAGAGACCACAGTGCCAGCCTGACTTCGATGAAGGTGAGAGGAAGGGAAGCCTGTGCGAGCATTATCCCAGGCTACTGTCTGCTTAAGAACTACAAAGGACACCCATGTGCTGGACTGTACAGCTGGAAACAAGTCAGATTCACACATAGCTCAACTCCTTTCTCATGTTGCTCTGAAACATCTTGTCTTTAAACAAAGATCATGTTGCTGTGGAATCCACTTCTCACAAACTCCTGCATGCAATCTGTATTGTTTGACACGAAACAAGACTGTTACTAAACTCATGCACTTTCCTTTGTGACCCACAGATGGCGCCATCACCTCTGCATGGACACAGGACTCGGGCTCTGATTGTTTTCACCAGGGACAGGGGAGAGTACAGTTGTAACTGGATCCTGGAATTATTGAAAGCAGCTAGTGGGCTGGGGCTGGGGCTGGGGCTGGGGCCAAGGCTCAGTTGGTAGAGTGCTTGCCTATCACACATGAAGAAGCCCTAGGTTCAATCCCTTCATCACTATGCTGATGCACTCTTGCAATCCCAGCATTTGGGATGCAGAGGCAGAAGGATCTGGAGTTTAATCTCATCCTCAGCCACACAGTGAGGCTAATATCAGTGTGGGCTACAAGGGAATCTCTCAGGAAAAAAAAAAGTAAAAAAGGAGCAGATCATGGTGGCATGTTCCTTTAACACTTTAACTCCTTTAACATGCTTCCTTCCACACTAGGAAGGCAGAAGCAGACAGGTCTCTTGAGTTTGAGGCAACCCTGGTCTACAGAAAAAGTTCCAGGACATCCAGGGATAAGAGAGAGGGGGGGGAGGGAAGGAGAGGAAGAGGGAGAGAGGGAGAGAATGAAGGAAATAGGAGACAGGGAGAACTAGTGAGAACAGCCATCACGTGACCTCCTTCACTCCCTAGGCCAGGGCTTAGGATATTTTAGCAAATATCAAAGCTACTGTAAAATTTAGTCCCAGGATCCGAATGTGAAAGGAGAAAACCAACCCCTACAGGTTGTTCTCTGACATGCACATATGCACATACACATACACAAACGAGTAAGTAAATATGATTCAGTTACAAAAAACACCTATTGCTGGTGTTTTAGAAGGACTCATTCTTCAGCGGTCTACAAAGATAAGACTGAAAGCTGGGAAGGAACCAACTCTCCTGGTGCTTAGATGACAGAGTCATTAACCCCCAACACCTTCCCCAGCTGCTGTGCCTTACACACAAGCGCACACGCACGCACACGTGCACACACACATACTCACACACACACACACACACACTACTCAGTGTTCCTAGAAGAAGGATTCTCTGACATGAACATACACACACCACCCTCCTCCAACCTCTAGTGATGACCTGGAATTGGAGCGAGTACCTGGACCTCAAAGCAGACGCAGCTATCAATTTCTAGCACCACCCAGAGTGCCTGGGATGTATGCTAGTGACCAGCAATGAGCATGTGGCCACTTCCCAGGAGATGGCCCACCATGCCTGGGATGCAAAGCTGGAGCCCACAGGTCCAGTTGGGATATTAAAGAGAGGAACACTGGCACTAGTTGGAGGAGGTATGGATGACCTAACCTTGTGCTCACAGGTCAGCACTAGGGGAACCAGGAATGCTACATGCACAGGATTGTCCCTTCTAAGGGAGGGGTGTGTGTCCTGTCTTCTGCCCAGAAGGCTGGGAGCAGACTTGGTTAATAGCCTGTGTGCTATCTGTGTGGCAGAAACCACACTGGATCCCCACAGACACTTATCATGAGGCCTCAATCTATAAAACCTTGTCATATGTAGTCAAGCTATAGAACACATCTTTATGGAAGATGTCACATTACTTTACAAAGGGTTTTGATGGGCTCATGTCTTGAGTTTTATTGTGCACACAGGACTGAGTTAATTATCACCAAGAAAATTTATCACCAAATTGTCCTGTGCTTAAACATGCATAAAATAAACCCTCGGAGGTCAGACTCCTCAAGTCAGAACCAACACCAGTGACTTAGTCCCTGTGGAACCCAATTGCCTTCTTGCCTCAGATTATTATTCTGCTGGCTGTGGAGGTCACACACACACACACACACACACACACACACACACACACACACACACACTGCAGCTAGAGTCAGAGGAAATTACTCCCAATGATCTGATGCTGGAGCACACACCTGGCCCCCAGGAGAGAGAAGTTATCAACTCCAGTCTTTACCAATAGTTAACACATCTATGCCTTTGGCATGGTAATAGAAGAAACAGGCTTGCCATGGTGTATGGCTCTGGACAAGTTTCCTATGCCAACTGAGTCTTGACTTCTCCATCTATTAAGTGAGGCAATGGGGCTTACTGGGTGGTTAAGGAACTCAAGTGTGGAAGGTGTGAGGCTTGACAAAGGGAAGCCCTTCACATCTTCCTTCCTTCCTTTCTTCCTTCCTTCTTTCCTTCCTCTCTCTCTCTCTCTCTCTCCTTTCCTTGCTTGCTTTCTTTCTTTCTTTCTTTCTTTCTTTCTTTTAGTATGTATGGGTGTTTGACCTGAGTAAATGTCTGTGCACCACATGCATGCCCGGTACTTTCTGAGGCCAGAAGAGTGAACGGGAGCCCCTGAAACTGGAGTTGCAGCTGGTTATGAGCTACCGTGGGCTCTGGGACTTGAACCAGGCCTTCTGTAGAGCAGCCAGTGCTCTTAAGTGCAAAGTAATCTCTCCTGCCCCTCAGCACTTCTCTTAAAACTCCACGATTTCCTGGCTGTGCATGTGTTTTATGGCTCTTTTTGGGAAGACATGCAAGTCCATTGACTCCAGAGTGGGCATCAACCGCAAGCAAAGCGACCAGTCCATCTAAATCTACCTTGGTGAACCAGAGTTTATTTGGGATTACTTCTGGGAGCATGAGTTGCCATCACAACCGCTGGTGCTGCAGCTGCCACTGCCAAAGGAGCCACTGGAGGACAGGAAGGAGGTGGGGATGAGAGTTGGGAGTGGGAGGGGCTAGGCGGCGCCTGGAACCAGGAGCCAAGGGAGATTGGGAGAGCGCAGCTTCCAAAAAAAACTGGACATAGGAAGTTCAGGCCAATATGAATAAATTCTTTGTTTTAGATCCCATGATACCCATCTTTCCAGTGTTTTCCGGAGATCCCAATACTATTGAATTGGCATCCCAATTTATAGTCTAAGATCGACCGAACTATTTATGTGGGGACGGTAGCCCCAGATAAGAAGACCTGGTCTTTGCTCGGATGGGGCTAACTCTGGCGGGGCTGCAATTCAGCAGAGAGCGCGGAGGGTCCTGGACCTGGATAGTCAGGATAGCTGGGGAATGGGCATTTACTGAGTCTGAAGAAATGATGTGTCCAGCAGAGAAGAGAGAGGGACAGAAGTGGTCCCCAAGTGGCCAGGACAGACCAAAGCCATCAGGCTGGGGACTTAACTTCTCCGTGAAATGAGCCAGTTTAAACCAGATTAGATTACATGAAAGGCAGGTTTATTGGGAAGCTGCTCTCAGGTGGGCGAGTTCACTGGCCCCAAGGACCAAGGCCTGGGAAGTCGCTGTGGGGAAAGGGGACGGGTAGAGGAGGGAGAGAGAACGAGAGTAGGGGGCAGCATGCAGAGAGAGAAGAGGAGAGGAGGAGAGAGAAACAAAAAGGTCTAGATTATATGGAGAAGAGCCTCAAGGGGAAGGGCAGCCTAGACCCTGGGCTGGAAAGTTCAGGGTTGGGGCCAGGGTATGCTAGGTAGGAACTGAGGGCTGTTGGGAGAACCTAGAGGCTAGGTTTGCTTTGATGTGTAAAATATACACCTTAGTCCCTTGTCCTGGGGTCCGAAACAAAACACCCAGTTTACAGCTGGTCTCACAAAAGATCCTCCTCTCCCCAGCAATCGTTTTTTTGTTTTCACAATCCTGGGGAAGCAGCCTTGTTAGTCGCTCCTGAGTCCGCTACATCTCCCTCCCCGCAGGAGAGAACGCTTCCACTAGAGGGAGGTAGAGTCTCTCCTTTCGAAGATGGGAAACTTAGAAAAACTTCCTTGGGCTCTCTATCCAAGAGGAGATATACTCTCCGAGTCATCTTGACCCTGCCAGGACCCAGCATCGTCCCAGATAGATCTGGCTGCTCTGGGAGCTGGTATATAGCCAAAGAGCTGAGCAGAGTTGTGGTGATTTGAATAAGAAATGTCCCTATAGTCTCTGGCATTTGAGTACTTGGTCTCTGCCCAGGTGGTGGCACAGTTTGGGGAGGTTTAAGGTGGTACAGCCTTGCTGGAGAAAGTATGCAACCAGAGGTGGGCTTCGAAAGTAAGAGGCCTTCCCTACTTCCAGCTGGCTCTTTCTGCTCCATGCTTTATGGTAAAGGATGCACGTTCTTAGCATCCAGTTCCTGCTGCCTCTCCTGCTACTTCAGCTCCGAGATAGACTGCCTGTCAGTAGAGGTGCACCTCCCTGGGGCTCCCCTCAGTGGTTCTGAGGAAGTGCACTCAACAGATTCCAGAAGCCTGAGGCCTCTTCCACCCTGGCCTGCACATGGCCATAGAACCACTTATGGGAACCGATCTAAAGAAATCCTGGCATGGGTGCAAAGATATAAAACTAAGGATGGTTATGGGAGCATAGTGTGTTTGTATGTGTGTTGTGTAGATGCATGTGTGTTAATGGGAATTTTTCAAGATGCCCATCCACAGAAAAATAGTTTTTTTTGGGGGGGGGGTTGTTTTGTTTTTCAAGACAGGGTTTCTCTGTATAGCCCTGACTGTCCTGGTACTCACTTTGTAGACCAGGCTGGCCTCAAACTCAGAAACCCACCTTCCTCTGCCTCCCAAGTGCTGGGATTAAAGGCATGTGCCACCATTGCCTGGCCAGAAAAATAGTTTAATACTTTATGGGTCACACAAGCTGTGGATTTCTTTACAGCTGACAAAAAGCTTTTCAAGCCACCTTCGTGGGGCAAGGACCTGGAGAACAAAATGAAGCCTGATTCTGTGTGGGTTCTAAACAACTCAAGCCTGATTCTGTGTAGGTTCTAAACAACTCTAGGCCCTTTCTGGCTACAAGTCCAGACCTTGGAAAGCAAAGACTACTAGACATGTTGGGAAAACACCCACAATAGTCAGAAATTAGAAGCAGGGAAATCCAAACAACAACCAAAGCTCCTTCAATTTAGGTTTACTGAACGTGGAAGACTGGCAGCCACAAATGGGACATTTACATTCAGCCCTGTGCTGCCACCAGGGTTCAGGGACATTTTGGAAAGAGATAGAAAGACTGTAAGCATTTGTGGGGATGCAGAGTAGACCAGTGTCTTCTGAACACATCAGGACCTTGGACTCCCAGCAGCTCTGCCCAGCACAGGACCAAGCCAGCCAACATTCCAGCTGACCATGCTCATAGTTGATACTCATGGCTGCTGGGGGAGAAGAGTCAGCTTTCTTTAAGAGTGTTTTCCCTTGTAAGCTGGCCATGCTCCACCAGATGGCTCTACACTCAGGAGTGTGAGGAATGCATTCATGGACCCTATAGGCTAGGAAAAAAAGGAGGAGGAAGAGGGGAAGGTGGTATCATGAAATCTGAAAGGGAACTGGAAGAGGGGGGGCTCAGAAGAAGTTAGATGAGAGGGGGTGAACAGAACCAAAATTCATTGTGAAATTCTCAAAAGAAAAGTAAATAGTTCTAAAATCTAAGAATAGGAAAAACAGTGTTGTGGCTTACACCTTTAATCCCAGCACTGTGGAGACAGCGGGAGACAGCTGGTCTCTGTGAGTTGGAGGCCAGCCTGGTCTACATAGTGAGTTCCACGATAGCTAGGACTTCATATATATATGAAGGTGAGAAGGAAGCTGTGAGGACAGAGGAACAGCTCTCAGTGAACTGCTAAGTCAAACACCTGCTTGTCTTGGACCCAGGGGCTCTGCTCCTGAGCTGACATCTCAGATCCTCTTTTGCAGGTGACTAGGGAAGTGTGCACAAGGAGGCTGGTGGCTGTGATTTTTGAGGTGTCAAGGGTTTAGCTTTTTTTCCTGGAGGAGAACAATAAAAGGATAGTTATAGAACAATAAAAGGGAGTTATTCTGCAGTCCCTCGGAGAAGGTGTGATTAAACATTTCCCTTCTGAAAAGTCTCTTCAAAAGCCAGTGGGGGGGGGGGGGGGGGTGGACAAACCAGGCCAGGTTTCCCACCAGGAAGGGCGTTTGCCACAGCAACCTATTGCGGAGTCCATTGGCACAGTGTCTGGAGTGGATGTCTAAGCCCTATTCCCAATCCTCTCTAGGTGAGGAATGGAGCGGTAATGAGAACTTATAAAGCAGAGGAGCCGGCTTTCTCAGCTCCAGATAAGAGAGTGGCTAAACAGAAAAGGAGGAAACCCTAAAGGGGGCGGGCACGGTAAGATGGGGCGGGGCTGGGCGGGGCGGGGCGCTTGCCTAGGCTGCAGAAAGCTTCCCAAACACTGTATAAACTGGGTGTGGTGACTCATGCCTGTAATACTAGCACTTGGGAGGTGGAAACTGGAAGGTCAGCATTTTAAGGCTATACAATATGGGGCCAGCCTGAGCTACATGAAAACCTGTCTCCAAAAAAAGAAAGAAAGGAACGAAGGAAGAGTGTCAAATGGTTTTAATGTCAGCACTCAGCCAGAGGCAAGTGAATATACATAGTGAGTTCCAGGTCAATCAGAGACACACAGTGAGAAGGAGTTGGGGGGCTGGGGGAAGAAGAAGAAAAGAAAGAAAACCAAGGAAACTATAACAGGCCCTTTGGTTGGATGGGAACTTATGGGTCTCAATAAATGAAACTAAGTGTGTGGACAGGGAGGACTTGCACCCACACCCCAGCAGTATGGCCAAAACCAGATCAGAGACTCTGCTTGTAAATCACGCTACATTAGAGAGCCAAAACTCCTTGCAGAAAAGACATAGTTGCATCAAAACCATGACTGCAATAGGTATCACAGAAAACCTCCTGGGAAGTGTGGATCTGCTAGACAGTAAGGAATGTTAGAGATGGGGCAGAAGAGAACAGGATGTGTTTTCTTTACTTTTCTTTTGGTGCCTGACTCATGCTAGGCACTCGTTTGCCAGGGCACCACAGCCTGGCCCCTGGGGTTTCTTTTCTTTGTGATGGTCATATTCTAAAAGGATGGCTTCATGATTCTGAGAGTTTGCTGAAATCCACTGAACGGTGAAACTCTAAGACAAGTAACTTGGGCCTCAATAAAACTGTCACCAAAAGGACAAAAACAAACACACAAACAAACAAAAAAAGCCTTTATGGGATTCCAACACTGGGGAGAATTAAAGAAATAGTGATATAACAAGTAACCCACTTAGCACTTAGCACACAGGAATCCATCTGATCACAGTCTCAAAGCTCTTCCCCATAAAACACAAGTTAATTACAAAGCAAGCAGCATTTTAGGAGAAAATGCTCAGCTTTCTCCCTATTGCTGTGATGACTCACCCTAAGGAAAAGCAGCTTAGGGGGAGGGGGGTGTTCAGCTCACAAGGCCAGGTCACAGGTCATCATTGTGGAGAAGTCACCATGGAACTGGGAAGAGCCCGTCACTTCACACCCAATGTGAAGAGCAGAGAGAAACACATGCAGCTTGCAGCTTGCTCAGCTCAGGTCACTTTCTCTGCTCTTGTACAGTTCTAGACCTAAGGTCAGGGAAGGGCACCACCCAGATTTAGGTGGGTCTTCTCACATCAATTAACATAATCAAGACAATCCCCTACTAACAAGCTGCCTGCCCAACCTGATCTACATCAATAATCTCTCAGGTGATTCTAGGCTGGGTCAAGTTGACAATTAAAACTAACCGCCATGGAGTGAGGTGACTCAGCCACAAAGGAAAAACACTCATTGATAAGTATGCACTCATTGATAAGTGGATTTTAGCCTAAAAGTTGGGAATGCCCAAGATACAATTCACAGATCATATGAAGCTTAAGAAAAAGGAAGACCAAAATGTGGATGCTTCAGTGCTTTTTAGAGGGGGGAACAAAATACTCACAGGAGAAAATAGAGAGACAAAGAGTGGAGCAGAGACTGAAGGAAAGGCCATCCAGAGACTGCCCCACCTGGGGCTCCATCCCATATACAGTCACCAAATCTGGACCCTATAGTGGATGCCAGGAAGTGCTGGCTGATGGAAGTCTGATATAGATAGCTGTCTCCTGAGAGGCTCTGCCAGAGCCAGACAAATACAGAGGCAGATGCTCTCAGCCAACCATTGGACTGAGTTCAGGGGTTCCCTGATGGAAGGATTGGAAAAGGAACTGAGGGGGTTTGCAGCCCCATGGAGGGAGCAATAGTGTCAACAGGCCAGACGCCCCCCCCCAACCCCCGCCCTTCAGGGAACTGGACCACCAACCAAATAATACACACGGAGCAGCCCAGGATGCTGGCCACATATGTGGCAGAGGATGGCCTTGTTGGACATCAGTGGGAGGGGAGGCCCTTGGGCCTGAGGGTGTTCAATGCCTCAGTGTACAGGAATACCAGGGCGGGAGGACTAGAGTAGTGGTGGGGTTGGGGAGCAACCTCATAGAGGCAGGGGGAGGGGGCATGGGGTGGGAGTTCCCAAAGGGGAGACCTGGAAAGGGAAAACATTTGAAATGTAAATAAAGAAAATATCCAATCAAAAAAATAAATAAATAAAACCTAACCACCATCACCTTCAGCAAAATTCCATCCTCCTCTCCAATGGCCTGATAGCTTCTCCAACAATGGGCAAATCACATCCCACCTGAGAGGGTGTGGTGAGAATAGGTGGTTGCACAGATGTTCCCACCACAGGTGCACAGTCTGAGTTCGGTCATGAGGACTCATGAGGACTCATGAGGCAAATCCACAGTGAGGGTTCATTACTCGGGACAACTGGCCATGAAGATCTGGCACTGTCCTTAAACGTCTCCAAATTGACCAGAGAGAAACAGCAACCAAATACAAAAACTAAGGACCTGGATCCACACATAAGAAACCCTTCTGGGATCCTGGTGACAGTGATGCTCCGAAGGGGCTGAGGACTCTGGAACAGTGCAAGGTTTCTGTTTGTTTGTTTGCTTGCTTGTTTTATTTTAGTGACTGCATTGTGACCCCAAGAGAATGTCTTTGTTTGTTTGGATGTAGAGTAAAGCATTGTGACGGCAACTTATGCACAAATAGGTCAGGACGAGGGTTCTTTGTACAGCTCTTTTTTGTGTCAGGTTACCTAACCTAAAACAGGAGGTAGCCGAGGCAGGAAAATCATGAATTTTCAGGCTGCTCTGAGCTATGTAGTGAGGCCCTGTCTCAAAAAGGGATCAATTAATTAGAAAACTAAAATATATGTAAAGACTGGATGTGTCCTTCAAAATTATGTTGCAACGACAAACAAAGAAGGAAACAAACTGTTTCTAGCTAAGAAAGACTAAAAGGATTTTAAAACAGAATGCAACGGATAATACTGGATTAAAATATGGGCCAGGAAAAAAATAATAAGAGTAGAAAGGATATCATTGGGCTAGCTGATGAAATGTGAGCAAGAGCACAGTCTGCTCTGGACACTGAGATGAGGGAAATCATCCCACGTGAGAGGCCACACTGTGGTACTGAAGAGGAAGCACATTATGTCTGCAGTTTACTCTCTAACTCCAGCAACACTAACTATACACTCATGGAGGAAGAAACAGATAAACCGGTGTGTTGGGGCCTTTCTACTATTCTGGTAACTTCTCCATAGATTTGAAATTTTTATTTTCTTATAACCCAGAGTGGCCTCTAATTCAAATATGACCAATGGTTCCCTTGACCTTCTGATCCTCCTGCTGCCATCCTGCCAAAAGCCAGAGGACAGATAAGTTCCACCCAGCCCCAAAGAGCTGAGATGTCCCAGGGAGCTGGGGTAGTAGAAAACCGTGTTGTAAAAACAGAATAGCTTTTTGTTACAGGAGCCATATGTGTGTGTGAGAGAGACTCCTACACACTTCTGTTTAGTAATACTATGAGATTCTGCTGAGTCCTGATTTTTTAAACCAATCTTAACATTTTAAATTTAATTTTTGTTTAAAAAAATTAAAAATTAGTCTTAAAATACATAGATATTCTCATTATGACAAAATTCAAATTTATTAAATTGTTTACACTGTACCCTGTAGAGGGAGGGGTTCTCACCTGTCACCCCAGCATTGGATGGTAGAGGCTAGAGGGTCAAGGGTCCTAGACCAGCCTGAACTCCAGACCAGCTCAAGAAAAAAGATCTCTTTTAACAAGACCCAAAACACAACAATTACTTAATCTAATGATACTCTAACCTTCTCAAGTCCTATAAATGCCATAGGATGAGATCTCTTTCCTAGTCCCTTAACTAGGGTGGCCAGGGCGTGGCCTTCTGTGGCTTTCCCACTTGCTCTCGGAGATGAATCCACTACAAGAGAGTGCTTCTTTGCAAGCCCTAGAGCCAAGAGTCAGCCAAGATCCCTAGGTCCGCCCTAGCGTTTCTCCTTTTCAAACACCTTTCAAACAGCTTTAGGAGCAACAGTGTTCACCTCGGAGTTGGGGGAGGGAGCTCACCTCAAGCTTGGGTTGGCCTTTTTTCTTTCTCCCTAGAAGACTCTCCACCAGTGCTCTGTCCAAGGACACCCTGGCGTAGGTTCGCGTTCAGAAGATGTCTTAGAATGAGGACACAGTGTTGCTATCTGAGATCCCGACTCTTGCCAGAACAAATTCCAAAGTAAATGACTCACGGTCCCCTTTAGAAAGCAGGTCGGTGATGGTTTTTCCACAAGTGGAGATGTCTCCGTGCTGTTGAGCCTGTAAAATAAATATCCAAAGGCTCCACTATGGGTGGAGAAGGTTGCAGACAGAATGGCTTTAGTTGTGAGTTGTTTCAACTCTACGGTCAGTTGAAAAAATAAAGAAGGGACGGAGAAATGGCTCAGCAGGTAAAAACTCCTGTCGCCAAGCTAAGGATTTGATCCATCCCCAGAACCTACATGGTTGGACAGAGCCCATTCCCAAAAGTTGTCCTCTGACTCCAGGCTTGCGAATGTACATAAATAATAAACAGATGTAATTTTAAAAATACTAGTTAAGGGCACTAGAGGGATGGCTCAGAGATTAAGAGATCTACTCTGGCTCCAGCTGTAGCAGATCCGAAGCCCTCTTCTGTCGCCCATCACGCCCACCACACACACACAGACACACTAATGAAACGAATCCTAAAAAAAAAAACAAAGCAAAACAAAACAAAACAAAACAAAAACCAACAAAAACAAAAAAAAACTTGTATACTAGTTTGTGTTTTTAAAAAAAGGAAAGAAAAAGACAAAAGAGAAGGCTACATACAAAACTCTACTTTCTCGGTAAGTTTATTTAAAAACAAGGATGCTGCGGCGGGGGTTGGGGGTGGAAGCAGCTTCAGAAGAGCAGGGAAACGCAGGAACACGGTGGGATGCTTTCTTGCCACCAGTCCAATTATTTCTGCGGCTGCAGCCGGAACTGAGTAGGCCGGTTGCAAGCCGCGTTGCGAGAACGCGGGCCTGAAGAACAGAGAGACCGTGCCTTTGGCCCCGGGCGCCGTGGGACTGGGAACCGAGAAGCATTGTGTCTCGAAGCCAATCCGCATCTACCTGCTCCACTCGGACCCTAGACTGGCACCAGCCGTTCTGCACCGATTTCGAGCCTGCACCCTTGCACGTCCACGCCAGCATCCAGGGCCTGCAGTGCGGACGCATTCCAGAGAGGTCGCGGGAGCCGCCCAGGGACTCCACAGCCCAGGCCTCTCCCAAGCCACCTCCGCTTTCCGCAGCTCCCTACCACCTCGGTTTCCGCGCTTTCCCCAGAGAGCTGGAAATGGGAAACTTCTCCCCGGCAGGAATCCGGTCGAGCTTACTCCGTGAAGCCAGCCCGACCAGATTCAGCGGGTTTCACAAAACCCAAGTCCACCCGCGCTCCCTGGACCTGCACAGCGCGGGAGGGAAAGAAGAAAAGAAGCCCGATGCCAGGTCCCAAGCGAGCTCTGGCTATTGCAACGTGGGGACGCTGGAGGTGGCGACCCAGGAAGGGTCACCACCATCGGTAGACATGGACGATTCATCCCCACACCAGCTGCTTTGTGAATTGTTCTTAGGTCACCAACAAGACCAGGATTTCGAATTCCACGGCGTCTCCACGTTTGTCCCCTGTGAAAACTCTCGAGCCTTTTGGAGAAAAAGAAGGAATATCGAGGGCCTTACAAACGTTCGGGGCTCAGTCACTTCTCTCCCTTTCGTAAAGGGAAAACGTCTGCGGCTCAGCCGCTCTCAGCTCTCCCTCGGTACCGCAGGTACTCGCGCTGGGAGAGAAGGGTGCGAATCTTTTATTGTGTCTCAGAAGTCACCCCCGATTTGACCCACATGCCCCCCCCCATGGCAGGAGGAAGAGACTCTTGGGAAGAAAATTCAACCTGCGTGGGTCGATGTAGTTATCTGGTCAGAAAGGAAAGAGATAGTATAAAAACAAAGAGGTGGGACTTGGTGAGACATGCCTGTGATCTCAGGGGTTCCACAGGCTAGGGCAGGAGGACGGCCAGGAGCTGTTGGCCAACCTGGGATACAGAGTGAGGTCCTGTCTCAAACATAAAGAAGAAAAGAAAGAAAAGAAATGTTAAAATGTAAAAAAGAAATTCTGTTTTTCAGGTAGACACACGCTCAACCAGGGAGCTGGAACGGGTCCTGTAAATTAATGCAGAGCATGGGTTCCTGTCACAGGTCTCTGGTCCCTGGCTGGGCAGCTGCAGAGCTGTGCAGCTTTCCTGCAGGTCGCCCGAGCCAGCCTTTGCCAAGGACCTTGACCTAGCATGGACTTGGTCGCCACGCTTAGCTCCCCCTGACCTGCTTTTGAACCCGCTAATCCACCCCAACTCTTGCCCCGACGTTCACGCCACACGCTAATTCCCGCTGGCCCTACTGCTCCCACTCCCTCTCGGCCCAAGGCTATGAAGGGCACAACCAGGGCTCCACACTGAAGCAAACGGCCTCAGCTACACACATCCCTCTCCTTAGCTCCCCTTAATTTAATTCGTTTTTTTTTTCTTCAAAACAGTAACCATACAAATGCCAATCTTCCAGAACGGAAACGAATCTAGCAAACTGGTGGTCTGGTAAAGCAGCAGTCACAGTGGCTGGCCTGGGTCACAGGGCCTGGGAAGCGTAAGCCAGAATCTGGTGCCCTGCCAACACCAGAAAGGCTGGAAGAACAGCAGACACAAGGAGTTGACTCCAGATTTTAAGGGTGTGAATCTTTTATTGTGTTTCAGAAGTCACCTCCCCCATTTTACCTCCATGCCCCCCTCCATGCCAGGAGGAGGAAGAAACTCTTGAGAAGAAAGTTCTACCTGCGTGGGTCAATGTAGTCATCTGGCCAGAAAGGAAAGAGATAGTATAAAAACAAAGAGGTGGGACTTGGTGAGACATGCCTGTGATCTAGGAGTTCCACAGGCTGGGGCAATTTTCTGTCTGAAATGGCATAAGAACACATGGGGATCCTAGTGGTGGAGCCTAAGTCTGGAGGGACTCCTAATTTGCCCTCATATAATTCTTTATATCTAGTAATTTTTGTAGATGTATGTTTTACTCTGTGAAAGTAAAAACTGGTTATTATTTTAAACGTTTAAAAGCACACCTGACCAAGAAATGTGGCTCTGCAGGTTTACTGGAAGTTGTTAGATTTAGGCGAGTAGCTTCCTTCCAGTTTCTCAGAGATCGGCTGTGTAAATATGTCCTGTCTTTTCAAACTGTTAAACTAGATACCTGAGCTTAGACCCTAGGCTTGCCTAACCCACATCTGTGAACCACCTGGTGGCCCCGCCCGACCAGGACCTCCAAGATCTCCAGCCTTGGCTCTACATCACACAATACATTTAGTTGTCCAGGGCAAAGCTGTCAGTAGATCTCTAGAGATACATGACCATCCAGTAAATGAAGGTTTTTCTGGAGCATGCAGCTATTTCCAGAGAACTGGGAAAGTCTTTAGGAGCATCATAGAATAGGCTCCTTACGCTGCAGCAGCAGTGAGGGGCTCAGCCGGTGGCTGGGGTCTTCAGCCATTCCCAAGAGGCTCAGCAAGTGCCTGCAAAGGCAGTCACACTACTCTTCAACTACATACATTGGAAGTCACTTCCCAGAGTCAAGAGCATGTATCGCACGCACACAAAAGATCCTGTGTTCGGTCTCCAGTGAGACAGGATGCAGAGAGGAGCTCACCCAAGGCTAGGATTCTCCAAAATTTCCCCAGCCACCTGCCAGGGAGCAAAGAGGCTTCAGGTTCTCCTCGAAGCAACAGGACTTCCAGATCCTCAGTGCTGGGAACATGGAAAGGGGTGGTTGGTAGCCTTGTGTGGTAGTATTCCTTCATGTGGAAGCAGGGCAGCAAGAGAGGAAATTCAATCTGTTATTCCTGATAAACACTAGAAGCAAAATGTCTCTGCAAGGTCTCTATTCCACTGGAACCAACCATTTTTAAAATGCTGGTTTGCTGGATTCATTTGATAGTGACAGTCCACAAATTTAAAGGCACAGAAGGACTCAAAGGACACTGGTGATGTTTCTAGGCTCCTCCCCAAAGGTAGACAGAGGAATGGTATGGGCAGTTTATCCTGGGCTCCAAGAAGCACCTGGAAATTCCAGCTGTAGGGGCCCTTCTCTGGGGATGGGAAAAGCTACAGGATTGGAGGACAGGTGGGGCGTCTCAGGCTTGGAAACAGCTCAAATCTAGCTTCCATGTGGACAGTGGGCTAGAACTACAAACAAGGAAAGATGGGCTGTAGTTATGCCAGGTGTCCAAGTTGGATGCCTAAGAACAGGGTTCTAGTTTTGGGCTTCATAGCTAATGGCTCTTTAGAGAAGCAGAAACTTTGACCATGTTGGCTACTGTGCTGTCCTGGAGCCCTGGTGGCCAACTGAGCTCTTTCTGTACCTCCGCCTGTGACAGATGCAGGGACAGCTGATGAGGTCACCGATGAAGCCATTCCCTGCCCTCCTTGGCTACCATAACATCCTCTGGAGGAGGAAGGGGGACCATCAGGAGCTATGGTGTATGCTTGGCTTTACACCTGAAAAATACAAACACCTGGGGGGTTTTTTGGTTTTTTTTTTTCCCCCTGGAGCCAAGGACTGCCAGGCATGGGAGCCAATGGTCTGCACAAATTAATTAACCTGTGATAACAATTCCAGGGGTTGGAACTAACGTTCCCATTAGATAGGTGGGGATACTGTGACACAGAAGCTAAGCAACCCATTAGTGCCTAGTTGGTGACATAAAAGACTAGCCAAGACCCACAGCTCTGAGTCACTTCTCCAGCACCATCATCCCCAGGAGCCCAGCAGCTCCACAATCCCTCCTCATTGGACAGAATTGGAAAAGATGATTCCAGAAGGTGACTGAAGGCATACAAGCAGCCACCAGGTGACCAGCGATGCTGCCCTGAGCCCCTCTGATTACTCCTTGGAAAGCTCCTCTCCTAGCTGAGCTGCTGGCTAAACAGCCAGAATCAATGGAGCCCAAATGTTCTCACCTAGGATGTAGAAGAAATTTGAATACAGTGTGAACGCGAAGTGCCTCTGTCACATAGTGGATGTTGGCTGGCTTAGGAAGGAGTAGAGTGCTGGTATACACTACACACAAAAGAACTTTGAAACACACTGAGAAAAAGAGGCCAGCCACTGGTGCACACTGTAAGATTCTGCTCATATGAGATACCTCATATAGGCAAATCCATAGTCACGGGAAGATAATAGTGGTTCAGGGCTGTGAGGTGATGGGGGCTTGAAGGGTGAGTTTCCCTCAAGGTCTGTTGTAGCTGAGGCTGACCTTAGACTTCTTATGAAGCCAAGGATGGCTTTGAGTTCCTGATCTTGTCACCTCCATCTCCCAAGACTTGGGATTACAGGCATGCCCAGCACAGCTGGTCTCTGTGGTCTAGGAACTAAACCTCAGCCTTTCTGTTTGCTACACAAACACTCTATCCAGACAGCATCCTTATGCTATTGAAAATGCTTTAATATTTGTGTGGGTAATGGTTTCACTTAACTGTGATACACTGAAATCTACAGAACTGTACACCACAAACAGGTGAGCTGTCTGATATTTGACTTATATGCCCATAGAAGTGCCACTGTCATGGCACAGCCAGCCCTGGATAACCTTCTAGCTAGAGGCAGGAACTCAGAGCTCTGTAAAGTTGTCAGCTCCTTGCTAGAGGGCTGGCACATGGACAGCAGGTATTGGCTCACTCTAGAACTCTGACAGAATTCTGGCTAGGTTTTCTTCATGAGCTGAAGGACCAGCCTGGATATCCACACAAGACAGCTTAGGCAGGTCTGAGCCATACCAAAGGAACCCAGAGTGCTGGGGAGCAGGGATCCAGCATCAGTTGACTGATGGTCACCTGCCCTATGGCCTAAAGCACTCTGCCAACTGAGGACCCTTGTGGACCAAGGCCAACAGAACCGTGGCTGGAATAGTTGGTATCCCAGCTGGGATCAGTTAGCCCTATTCTGCTTCAGTTCCTGCTCCAGCAATGACCTTTTGAATTCTGCACCAGCCCCATTGTCCTACAGCGTGAGGGTCCAGCTCCTTGCAGAGCTCCAGATCACAGACACATCATCACCATCTCATGTTGCTTAAAATGTGCCCACCCCATAGGAGGCTGGAGGGGATGGCTCAGTGGTTAAGGTTGCTTTCTGCTCATTTAGAGGACCTGGGTTCAATTTCCATCACTTACTTAGTGGTTTATGATCATCCATAACTCTAGTAACTCCTCCCACTTTAACAAATCCATCCCCTTCTCCTGACCTCTGCCAGCACCAGGCTCACACATGGTGCACAGATATAAGTGCATGCAAGACATTCATACATAAAATTATATCTTTTAAAGAGAAGTGTATGTCACTACGCATGACAAACACTGGAATGTTTGACTTAATATATATATATATATATATATATATATATATATATATATATATATATCTGTGAGCCTGAAGGGGTTAACTCAGCAGGAGACTAGGCATCAGAATATGAGGAGCCCAGCACATCTCTGTACCTATAAGGACCTTTCTGAGAGCTCAGTCCTCCTCCCCTCCCCCCTTCTCATTTAGCATGGTTACTGTGCTCAGAACCATCAGCTCCCTATGGGAATGGGAATGACTGTGCAGAGGTCTGGCTCCCAGATGGGAGGCTGGAAAAGGAAGTGAGGGGTAGACCATTTTTGTGAGGTCTGCTTTATCTCTGTGTCAGAACTAGGTCTACAAGCAGTTTGCCCTGCTCACCTCAAACTCCAAGCTCCCTTTAGCAATGGGAGAACTTGAAGTGGTGACAAATATAAGCACTGGATTATTTGGGGACAACACAAAAATGCTCCTCAGGACCTCCCCAGAGGTATTTGGGAGGACTCCCAAATCAGGAAAGAGCCTGGCCTTGTACAAGAGGCTAAGCTCAACACACACTCCAGGAGGATGGAGTAGAAAACCCCCATCCCAACACACCCCAGCAAGAGGGAAGCAACAAGCAAGAGCTAGGCTGAGCTGGGTCCAGGTCTGCTGCCATCACATCTGCCTGTCCTTCTCTCTTTTTTTATTTATTCCATAATAATCATTGTTTTATTTTTTATTTTTTAACATATATAAGAAATAAATGTAATAAACCAAATACATGGACAAAAAATACAAGAATAATATGATCATCTCAATAGAAGAAAAAAAGTCTTTGATAAGATTCAACATGCCTTCTTAATAAAAGCCCTAGAACATGTAGGGTTATAGGAAACATATTCCAACATAAAAAAGGTTATGTATGACAAACCCATGGCCAATATCATCCTAAATGAATAAAACCATTAATACGTCCCTTTCCTGTCCTCCTGCTCCACCATCTTTGTGTTGTAATTTTGGTCGCTCGCTCTGGCTATTCAATACATTTCAGAGGAAAGGCTGCAGGTGTACTCAGTAGAGTACCTGCCTAACATGTAAGAAACTGTGAGTTTGATCCCCAGCCCTGCATAAAGCCTGCATTTTAAAAGGTGATGACACACCTATAACTCCACCATCCTAGAGGTGGAGGTACAAGAATCAGAAGTTGATCGTAGCTACAGAGCTGTGAGTTTGAAGCCAGGCTATGCTATTTGAGACCCTGCAGGGGAAGGGAGGGATGGAGAATGAGGTAGAAGGGGACTGGGGAGAAGAGAAGGATGAGGGTGGGGGAGAGATTCTCTAGGGTTGTGGCCATGTTGGGATGTGAGACAGCAGGCAGGCACTAATATCCGGAAGAACATAATAGAAATAAAACTCAGGCCTCCTGGCTCCCTAACTTAGATGAGAAAAACCTTCAGCCTCTTGAATTCACACCAGGCAGAACTCACCCTGCTGCCAGCTCTGGGAGTAGAAGGGATCCTCAGAGCCAGGCCCTGCCCAGTCTACAGGTGCCTCCCTTCCCAGGGCATACTCAGACATTCATAAAAAGGCAACACCACCCCCTCACCCACTGTGACTATTGCACAAGAATCAGAAGTTGATTATAGCTACAGAGCTGTGAATTTGAAGCCAGAGCCTGCCTAGTCTACAGGTGCCTCCCTTCCCAGGACATACTCAGACATTCATAAAAAGGCAACATCACCCCCTCACCCACTGTGACTATGGCACTCACTAGCCAAATAACAATACAGTAACACTCAGACTTCCTTAGCCAGGACAGCCTTGAGTGCACTCAGGACAGTGCCTGAGTGCAAAGACTGACCAGAGGCCAGTGGCACCAAAGAACCGATCACCCGAGAGCTTGCAGGTCACCGGGAGGCTCAGAACAGTCCAAACTTCCAGATTTAATTCCAAAGCACTCTCCCAAACCATCAGGCTCTCCAAGAAGAATGGTCCAGCTCACTGGGGACCGAGCTCAGAAAAGACTCCCGGAACAAGACTTGATTGACCTCCATCAGTGAAATGAAGATTCCAAATCATGAAAAGAAGCCGGTGGGTGGTCCATACCTTTAGTCCCAGCACTTAGGAGGCAAAGACAGATCTCTGAGTTTGAGGCCAGCCTGGTCTACAGAGTGAGCTCCAGGACAGCCAGGGCTACACAGAGAAACCCTGATTGGAAAAACAAACAAACAAAACATTGGGAAAAGAAACAACTCTGCTTTTGTTGGCACACTTTGTAGGTGGCAGGGGAGCCGCTAGTTTCTTCTTTTGCTTCTGTTTTTCTATACTAAATGTAAGGCATACTCTTAAAAATTGAGAAAGCCAGAAATGAGATGAATGCAGATGGCCCAGGTAAGATGGCCAATGTGAGGGGCACTGGCCCCTATGGGGGCTGCTGAGAAGTCCCACTGCTCTACAGAGGGCAGGCTAGGAGGGGACCAGCACAAGGCTGGCCACTTTGTCTAGGTCGCAGCTGGGTCATAGTTCTCTAGTTGCCTTAACTATGCATGGTGCTGGTGCTTTCTCCTCTCTCTCTCTCTCTCTCTCTCTCTCTCTCTCTCTCTCTCTCTCTCTCTCTCTCTCTCTCTCTCTCTCTTTCTTTCTCCCTCTCTCCTTCCCTCCCCTCCCTCTCCTTCTCTCCCTTTCTCCCTCTCTCCCTCCCTTCTTCCATCCCTCTTCTCCCATACAACCAGCACGTGAACTTCAGGCACCTACAGTTAGTCCATACTGCCCCCTCTGCAGGCCTATTACATACCATGGAAGCCATCCCTCGGTATTGTCTCTTGCTTAGAGCATTCTGACTGCATCTCCTTCCTTCTCCCACCCTTCCTTCTTCCTTCTTCTTCCTCCCTTCCCTCCCTTCTGAGTAGGCATTCTCTCTTTACCTCTTTTCTTTCCTTTTACAACACTACAAGAATCAGTGAGAGTCACCCAGTCATTGGTGCACATATACCCTTTGGCTAAGGACACTTGGGATTGAACAATACCCAAACCATTTTCACACACACACACACACACACACACACACACACACACACACACACACATCACAGGCCAAGGCACTGACTAACTCCCCACACCTGTTCACCCTCAGAGACCCCACAAGCCTTCCCCTGGTGGTCACAGACACCCTCAACCAGATCTTGGGACCTCCTGAAGTACCTTGGCTTGGATTCACACCAAGCATTTGGCTCACCCCTAGCACCTGGTTTATTCCAGATCTGCAAAGTGGAAGAAGGGACGAGTCTGAGGGATCGGGCACCGGCCTTAAAAGAAGGAGCCGTGGACCCTCGGTTACATACACACCTTCCCTCTCAATCTTTCCCCCAAACCCTTTTTAAAGCTGAGCCAAATACAATGAGACTGGTCCCCGCACCTCCCGAGGCTGTTTAAACAGAAGCCGGACTCTGCAGAACGTGATGCCAAGAGGACACCTCAAAGCTCCAGGCTCCTGTCCAGATCCCCCCTCCGGGGCAGGCACCGAACAAGGGGCTGCTCCAAGACAGAAAGCGCAAGAAAAAGTCTGAGCTCACTCTCTCTCATTCTCTAGGTGTCAGTCCCGGGAATAGCAACCTCAGAACTGCCGGAGAGCCCAGTGATAGCTCCCGGGAGTACAACCTAGCGGTCTGCGCGTCCAGCTCCGCACCTCACCCCGACTGGGGACAGCGTCGGCCTCCCGGGCTTGTCTGGCGAAACTCCTAGGATCCCCACAACGGGTGGCTGTTCTGTGTGCCTGAGTGTGCGTGTGGGCTTGGCTGGGGGGACGCGCTCTGAACCCCAGGCCTACACCCCACTCTCCACCTCCGCCCCCGCCGCACCAAGTTCTGGAGCCCAGCTAACCTCCTTTTTTTTCTGCGGAGTCGACTCGGGGTCGCCTTCCTCGAGCTCTGGGTTATCCATCAGGTGGATCCAGCCCGAAAGCTAGGTGCATTTCGCTGGGGATACGGGGAACAGAGAGAAGAGGGGCGAGAGGGACCAATGGATGGGGAGTAATAAAGTTTATGAGAGAGTGTGGGGCGGTCTTCTGTACCTCGGGGCCGTCCAGTCTCCCATTGCCCGGCTCTAAACACCGCCCCACGCGAGGAGGCGCGAAGCCACCGCCCCCTCCCCCTTCTCCACATTTCTCTTTTCCTCCTAACCCTCCTCCTTCTCCTCTTTCCCTCCCCTCGTCCCTCTTCCCTTCCCCCCCTCCTCCTCTTTTCCTCCTCCG
>NW_022196903.1:77217715-77223164 GCF_008632895.1 Mastomys coucha
CTGTAGAGGGGGCGGGGCCGATGGAGGAAGGGATGGGGAGGGGCAGGGAAGGACCTGCTACCCTGAGCTAGGTCTAGTGGCTGCTGTGGCCCAGGCAGCAGTGGCGGCGGGCATGGGCGATGGGGGCGCGGAGCGGGACCGCGGCCCCAAGCGCCGGGAGGAGCCTGGCGACCGCAGCGGGCGTCACGGAGAGCACCGCGGAGCGGAAGATTTGCGTGCTGACACGGGTAGCTCGAGTCCGAGGGAGATTGCTGGGACCTCCGCCTCCAGCCCTGCGGGCTCCAGGGAGAGCGGCGGGGACAGCGACGGACTGCAGGCGCTCGGTGAGACGGACCACTGCCGCCGCATCCTGGTACGAGGTAAGGGGACAGCCGCAGCTCTGATTCCCTGGGCCACCAAGCTAAGCTGCCTTTCCTGGGGCCTCCGACCTCCCTGCAAGAGTCCATCTCTCAGTTCATACAGTGGTTCATTCATTCGGCAGTTCATCCTGTAAATACTCCGAGTGCCTATTGTGTGTGGGACACTGAGCTGAACGCGGGGGGACAAAGCAGGGGGATGCAAGGAGTCCTTGTTTCGTCCTGCTGGACCGGTGCTCTCTCACTAGGCCCATCTGGGCTGGTTGGTTGCAGTAAGGACACGAATCAGTTGGGGTAGCCCGACACCGAGAGCCAGGGCCTCCGCACCCGGGTTCTCAGAACAAGGGCGGAGAAAGTCACGCGCGCGCTGTAGGGACAGGATAGGGAGGGACCCGAGTGGGCAGCTGCTGAAGGAGACTGGGCCACGCAGTCGGTCGGACCGCTTCCCCGCCTCAGCCCAGCCTTATCTCTCAGCACCTGGCCTTGCGTGGGTTGATGCTCAGAGAAGGCTGGGTGGGCGGTAGGGTAGGCAGCCCTGCCGTGGCTCCGCTGCTCCAGTTCCCACTCGCTTGGACGCCTCCGACTCCGGCGCTCTCCTGCCTGGCCTGGCTGGCTCTTTCTTCCTCGGCTCCACCCGCCCTCACCAGGAGTCCGAGCCCCTTCCCCCCCAACCCCGTACCCGCGCGGCGAACTTGCATTCACAGCACTCTCCTGCCATCGCTCACCCAGATCCAGCCCCCCCGCAATACCAATATCCTGGGTCTGGGCCTCTCCCAGGTAGATACTTGGAGAAAGAAGTCTCGGATCCTGTGGTCAACTGGATCCCAGGCCTGAGGCCTGTTGTTTTCCGCCATCCTGGGGTTTCAGATTCACTCACTTGGCTTCCCCTAGCTGCCTCCCGCAGGCCTCGGCCAACTTTCTTATATCTAGGAGAACCTAGGTTTCTCTCACCCAAGTCTCTTATCTCAGAGCAAGTGGAGTACAACTTTCCTGAACCGCCCCACCACCACCACCACATGAGTGCCCCTGGGGATCATGAAGGTAACATGAAGCTCTCTTGAATTGAGACACCGGCAAGGACCCTGCATAAAAAAACCACTCCTGGGAATAGGTGTGGTCATTGGAAGGCTGGGTGGCTACTGCCATTTTAGGGACCACTTGGTGGTGAAGGTGGTTTACACCACCAGGAATCCCGGCAGGTGTGAGGGCTTGTCGGTTATCTGGGGTTAAATTAGAGTCCCATTTTGTCATCTGAGGGGTTCTAAGGACAAGGAGTGACCACCAGTTGAGTTTCCTTGAGGAATTCTGCATGGCTTCCAGAAATGAAGACACAGCCTACCTGGCTCTCAGGCTAAGGAGCCTGCCAATGCCATACATTAGAACAGGTTTCCCCTCATCGGGATGACTGAGTTCTGAGCCCAAACACTACCCTCCTCCATTCTACCAACCTTTATGTAGAACAAATAAATCTTGTTCAGGGGCATCGGTGGGATTGTCTCTGGTGCAGACCTGCAGAGGTGGGAGTAAAACGTGGCCCTCCATCCTCTTGGGGCAGAGCTATTTAAGTCAAGTAGAGACACATATGTTGGTTTGCCCAGGTACATCTTCAGGGGTATACTTTTATAATGTACCCACACAAGGTAATTGCCTTACACGTGTAAAATATAGTGGAAATGTTAAATATGAATACAGTTATCCACTGGATTGAAATAAAAGAAAAATGCAGAACTCACAAATCCCTCTGCCCCTCCCCCATTTAATGATGAGGCTGTTATTACAGGCCTGAAATGCCCAGCACGTCATTTACCGCTAATCCCTCCTAGGCAGGGTCACCAGAGTAGAGTCATCCTGCTCAGTTCCTCGAAGCCCCACCACAGCTGAGGGACGGAGGCTTCCATAAGTAAAGCTAACCCAACACTGGGGAAGGCAAGCCTTCATTGTCCAGCCCTCCCTCCCGGAAGTCCTCAGCACATTTTACCCTTGTCCTCTGGTCCTCCGAGTACACAGCCCCCTCATATCTTCTAAGGAAGCCATTAAAAGGTGCAAGGGAGAGGTTGCTGTGGGCCTAGGGCTTTCCTTAGAAATGACCCCACCCCTCTCCACTTCTTTTCACCTTCCTTCCCACCCTCTTGTGCAGGATTGGTTGAGAGAGGCTTTTAGCACTGGAAAGGCCAAGGGCAGCTGGAGGCAGAGGTGAGCAGATGTCTCACCTCCTACCTCCATGATCTCTTCCGCTCCAGGAAGCTTGCTGAGGACCCTAGGTGCTGTCACAGAAAACACTCTGCAGGTTCTCCATAAATATTTGTGGAAGGAAGGAGTGGGGTGGTACTGGAGTGACCTACAGATTCTGTCTAACAGAGGGGATGGTGTGACTTGTTAGTGAGGAGCCGCTCTTAACTACCCCCCCAACACACACACACACACACACACACACACACACACACACACCATGGCTCCAGAGACTGAGCTGCTGTGGAAAACCAGCAGTTTAGAGGTAACGAATCAGCTGATAAAGAAGAATCAGACCATCTGACTAACCGCGCTTGGCCAGTGTCTCAGAGTTCCTCTGAGGATACAAAGCTGGAGCCTGGGAAGGCCCCCTGTTCTGCTCACCCTGCCTTCAAAATGGAGGCGTTGTCTCCAGCCGAGGGCATAAGTACTGTGCTACCATGATGACTCCCACAGTGAGGCTTCCTCCAGGATGCCACAGATTCTAAGGCATCCCTTGTGCCCGTCCCTTGGTCAAGGATGGGTAATGTGCAAAGAACCTTTTGTTTTGCCTTGGAAGGGGCTCACCAATGCGGTCAGGAAGGAATGGGGTCTCCAACTCTATCCCACCCTGCAGCTGGCCAACCCTAGGCTGACTCTTCTAGTGGAGCGGGATTGGGACAGGCAGAGGAAGAGGGAAAAGTGTAATTCACAGATCCCTGCAACTGGGAATCCAAGCCTGCCTGCGGCTGCCGCCACCTTTGCCTCAGACCCTGGTGCTTTCCGTAGCAACCCGGAAGAGAATTCAACTGATTTTGATACATCTGCGAAGGTCCCACAGTTTTATGGTCAATGCCAAGAGGCACCAGTAATCTGCTGTCAGGGGTGCCCCTTGAAGCCTGCTGCCTCCTCCGCAGGTTTCCAGACAAGACGCCCCTTTCTAGCCTCCCATAGCCTTTGCAAGCTCGGTCTCTGAATGGCAGATCCTTCCTAGGAGCAGCGGTCATTCTCCTCCGTAGTCATCCACTCGGCTAAAACGCTCTGGAGCGGAAGCTGGACACATGCGCCCGGTACTCAGAAGTCCATGGGGTCCCCGAGAAGACCGAGCCTTTGACTTGAAAGAGCTTAAACTGTGAGCAGGATTTGGCCGTTCAAAACCTTCAGCCAGCCGTGACGGAGCACCCAGCAGAATGGTCACTTGGAGGGAGTTGGCCCCTGGGCCTGGGAGACCTCCAGGCTTCAGGCCTGGTCTTGCTGAGCATGCGCTGTGCAGCAAAGCCCAGGCCGCGTCGGACTTCAGACAGCTGGGCAAAGCCCCAACCAATCCCGGGCCTCTGAGGAGGCCTCCAGATCTCAGTCTGTGGATACATTCGGAAACTTTTGACAGGCATATGCCCAAAACATGTATATGTTGTGAGCTGTAGAAGAACCGTTCAGAAAATCGCGCTTTATTTTAATTTAAAATATTTTTAGTATTGCGAGTCCTTTTAAAGTTTTTTCGGTGGTGCTTCGTTTTATATTTTCACCATTATTTCGTTTGTGGATGGCCGAAGACCCCCATTCTCACCTCTTATCTGTGCTGCCCTTGATTTGGGTCTGTATTCCCTCTCTATGTTCTAACCACCCTCCCACCCCACAGGAAACTGAAGCAGGTGGCAGAACACACATTGTTTTGGCTCTTCCGCCCAAGCCTCATTTTCAGAAAACTCTGGGGACGAGTTAAATGGCTCTGTTCTCTCGAGCCTTCTTTCTCCTAGTAGTCACAGTGGATTCCCACATCCAGGGGGCCCAACCACTGGGCGCTGAGGACAAATGTTTGGAATGCTGGAACTGGGAGTGTGGGTCAGTGCGGCTGGGGAGATGGAGATATAGGCGGGCTCGCCTCCAAACTCATTTTCACGATTAGGCACCATCTATGAGAAAGGGTATCTATGCGTCCCTTAGGCCTAGACGCCATTGCTCAGCCGCCTCTGCCTCCGGTTTCTCTCCTGGTTGGATACATTTCTCTCATTCCATTTTAATGAGGGCGACAGGAGGAGCCTATGAGTTGTTTTGTTTTGGTTTTCTCCTTCTTTTTAATGTTTGTTTAATATAAGAGAAATTGAGAGAACCTGGTTCTCCTGAGATCCGGAGACTGTGAAGGCTCCTGTTCTGCACCGCAGGTCTGACGAAAGACGCGGAGGTCAGCAAGCCCTCCCCCGGAGACCCGGGGTGCCTAAGAGCCGGGGTTAAGGCTCTTCCACCTCCTGCAGAGGCCTGGGGTTTCCAGCAAGAGGAGCCAGCGATCCTGGGGAAACGGCCTCCCTGGTCAAGGATGAACGCAATCAAGTCCAGGCCGTGAGCTGAAGCCGGGTGTCTGTCTGGAGAGGCAGCGCCTTCTCTAACCCTTTGCCCTCTGCGCCGTGCAATACTTTCTTCTTGGCTCCGTTTACAGACACCAGTGGGCACCCCTGTGTACCTGAGCCTACGGAGTATCTTACCCCGGATAAGACTCATGGCTGCAAAACTGTCCTGCACTGGATTCCTGGATCGAACGGCGAGGGAGGGAGCGTCAGGAGAGCAGGAGGCCAGATTGAGGGCCCTTGGAAACCGAGCTGGAGAGGCGGACACCACGTCTGCTAAGTTCACACCATTTTTCCGTTCTCAGCTCACAACAGGCACTCAAACATTTGTTACTATTATCTATTGTCTAGGCATGAGACAGTTAATGACAACTCCCAAGCGAATGTTTTGAAATTCCTTTTTTTTTTTTTTTTTTGCGTTATACAGATGTGTGGACAGAAGAAGCACTGTAACTTAACTGTTAAAGTATGAGATCGACAGCATCTTATTTTTAAATTTTCTAACTTTGAGAATCGTTAAAAACTAAGACTGAACAACCTTTT
>NW_022196903.1:77223174-77325645 GCF_008632895.1 Mastomys coucha
TTTCGTGTGCACCTGTGTGCCTGTGCAAGGGAGGGAGGGAGAGAGAACTGGGAAAGCATAAAGGAGTTTAAGCATCGCAAGGTCTTAGGAAGTGCGGAGCTTGCATGCTTCTCCGAAGCTCTACCAGCAAAAACAGCCAAAACTGACTGACCAGAGTAGTGGCCGGGTAGCAAACCATAGGAGTCAGAGAAGGGACATTGCCTTAGCTTCAGAGTCTGCCTCCAAGTCTAACTAAAAACAACAAAAAACGAAAGTAAAACAAAAATTAAAACAAACCAAAACAACAACAAAAATCTAAGAACAAACTAGCTAAAACCACTAGATAAATCTGCACCCTACCAACTCATACGATGTAGTAGTTTAGAAAAAAAGGAGCTGCTCCCTCCTTTGCTGGAGGCTTGATCTCACTGACTCTGGAGTTGCCCGGAGGATTCCATCCTCAAGCTTAGGCAGGCCACACTCGGCTTCACAGACAAGCAGACTTTCATTTCAGAATAGACACTTCACAGGAAAACAGAACCCGGGTGACAAAGACCACCAGAAGCCACCTCCCTATCCTTCCAGGCACTTTACCTATGCTATTTTGAAACTCACCTTTAAAATTTTTAAACTGCCCTAGGCATTTGCAGTTCCAACAGCTCTGTGTCCTTTGACCATTCAGTAAGCTAATTATGTAGGGTGGGAAGGACCTGTACTTGGCCTAATTTAGTATCAATACAGTGAAATGAATTCCTAAGGCTCCTGGCTTTGTGTAGGTTTTTTAATGTTTCAGTGAAATAAGTTCCTAGCAGCAAAAGTGCCGATTTCAAAGGCCTATATATTTTAAATAGTTCATTTAATTGTCAAGTGGAGAATTTACCAAAACTTCCTTCAAATAGACTCATTTGTTTGTTTTATTATACATTTTTTTCTTTTGCAGGCAGATGTTTGTGTGTGTGTGTGTGTGTGTGTGTGTGTGTGTGTTCACTCTTGTGAGGTCAGAAGACAGTTGTCAAGAGCTGGTTCCTGCCTACAGTCCTGGGGAGGGAACTCTTCCCCAGGTTATCTCTCCCCAGATCTCTGCCTAGAATCTGCTGAGCCTTCTCACCACCCCCAATCCCCACCTTCCTTTTAAACTCTAAGGTTAAAAACACTTTTTTGGCAGTGCCCATGGTTGGACAGCAGCCATTTTTATTGCCTTGTAATCCACTCTTTTAGATCATTTGCATGTCTTTACACATCAGTACACTATGTGTTTATTTTCCTTCCATCATATTTTAGATATGAAGAATCCTTGCCTGTATATAACAAACATATGATTTTTCCTTGTATGAATATGTCACATAGCTAGTGCACGATTAACGGACATTGGGCTATTGCTATTGCATACATTCTGCAGTAAATAAACTTGGTTGTTTTGCTTAGTTATTTCCACTTGGTGGGTATATTCTTTGAGGGAGTCCTCAAAGTGGGTTACTGGGTCAAAGGGTGTCTATATTTATAATTTGAAAGATAATTCCAAACTGCTCTTAGTGGTGACAATTTACATTCCTACCAGGAATGCAGGACAGTTACTTTTTCCATATCCCCAGGTCTGGGCAAGCCCCCTAGGTTCTGTCTACATCCCCTCTGCACCCCAAGTGCTGAGCAAGCCCCCTAGATTCTGTCCACATCCCCTCTGCACCCCAGATGCTGGCAAGCCCCCTAGGTTCTGAGCTATTTTCCTAGCCCTTTCTCATGACTTATTTTATTTTGTTAAGTTTATTGATTTGGGGTGAGTTTGTTCTTGCTAAATATTTTACAATTTTATTCTTGAGTGTGTATGTGTGTGTATGTGTGTGTGTGTGTGTGTGTGTGTGTGTGTGTGTGTGTATGTGGTATACACGAGGCCAAAAGAGGGTACTGGATCCCCTGGAGCTGGAGCTGGAGCTGCAGACAGTTTTAAACTGGGAACCACCCTTTAGTCCTTTGCAAGAACAGAATGCTCTTTCTACAAGAGAGTAATATGCACTTTTAACTGTTAAGCCATCTCTCCAGCCTCTGGTTTGGTTTTTACATTTTATTTATTTATTTATTTATTTGTTTGTTTGTTTATTCATTTGCTTACTTACTTACTTATTTACTTACTTACTTACTTATTTACTTACTTACTTATTGCATGTGTGAGTGTTTGGAGATCAGAGTCAGATCTCTCTGCCTTGTGGAACCAGGGGATGGAACCCAGGGGAAGGTCCTCAGCTTAGCAGCATAGCACTTTGACCAGCTGAGCCATCTTCTGGGCCCTTGTTTTGGCATTTTCAAACAGTCTGTATATATCTAAAATATACACAGGCTGATCTAAAATTATGTAGCTAAGGTTGATCTCGAATTCTGGATTCTCTGTCTCCAGTTCCCCATTGTGTGTGAGAGTCACCACACCTGGCCTATTTGCATGTAAATAGGTATTGTCAAATTATTCTGAAAAAACATTTAGTAATTCACACTTACTTCTACCTATGCCCATCCCTTAACATTATGGATCACTGAGACTCTGAGTCACTTCTTTGTTAAGGAAGCTGAGTGTCTTCCCACACCAGTGAGCTCAGCAGCAAGTGGAGCGGCTCCTCTGCTGAGCGGCTCCTCTGCTGCCAATGATTCTCCCTTTGGACAGTGTTTTCAAATGCTCCTTTCCATATTGGCTCGTGGCGATTCTGTATTAGAGAGCCCCCTCCATTGCTTTCAGTATTACTGTCGTTGTTCTAGTTTATAGTTTGCTTCTCAGTTTTGTGATGGCCTTTGTTTTCTGAGAGGTGTGATGTCTTTTCATCATAAAGTCCATCAGGCTAGTTCGCCTTGCCACATATGGAGAGAGGCTCCCTCACTTTCCTGCATGATCTATGTCTACTCCAAGATGTCTCTAGTAACTGAAAAGCATAAACATAGGAGTTATGTATGAAAAATCATGCAGTGTTTTCACAAACTCCTTTTCTCATTTAGCAAATGTTGTGTGGAAATATATCGAGAATGCCTTCATTTCTTTTTGAATGAATTATACATTGTGCCATTGTGTGTAGCTAGCATATTATTTTTTTAAAAAACTAATTTCCTTTGGATGGGTATTCAGGTTGGTTCTTTTTCTTTTTTACAATGATAAACTCTGTGCATGTGTGTGTGTACATGTATGTGTATGTGTACATGTGTGTGTTTGTATGTGTGTATATGTATGTGTGTGTAATGTGTGGGAATGTGGGTGCACGTGCCCTAACGTCTGGTGCAAGTACATGCAGAGGTCAGAGCAGGACACTGCATGTTGTCCTCTATCCCATCCTGTCTAATTGCCTTGAGACAGGGTCTCTCACTGAACTGGAAGCTCTACCTTTTGCCATATCCGTCAGGCTGGCTGATGAGTTCAGATCCACTTACTTGTCTCTGACCTCAAGTGCTAGGGTTTCAGGCACAAGCCTTGTGGGTGCTGGGGACTCAAACTTAGGTCCCTGAGCTTTCAGAACAAGGGCCTTTGCCCGCAAGTCATCTCCCCATGCAGCAAGGCTGCATCTCAATTTAAACAAGTCGTTTTATTTTTTAATCTTATTTTGGAAAATATAAGAGGCTGTGAGATCTTTCACTATATCAAATAATTGTTGCCTGGGTTTTGTTGTCATTTTGTTTTGCTTTGTTTTAAAAGGGTGCCTATCCCTGAACTTGTAGTAATTCCCCTGCCTCAGCCTCCTGGGTGCTGGAGTTGTAGGTGGCCCCACCATAGCTGACATGCAATCTTTAATTTTTATTGCAGTAACAGTACTCTGGCTAAATTTCTTAGGCGAGTCTTTTTGTAGGTGAAGTGGCATGATGTTTTGTTTAAAAATGTGGCCATACCAGAGAAATAGGACTGTCCCTGCCATGCTGAGCGTGAACACTGGGGACAGTGACCATCACTGTCCTGTTCTCTTTAATTCTGTATATGTGTAACATCATCATAACAAAATATCTATAATAACTGAAATCATTTCACAGATGCATGGTATGGTGACAATTACAAAATAAATTCTTAGAAGCAGAATTCTAAAAACACAACACAGCAATTATAAGTATTTATATATTTTATGCCAAAACATGCTAGCCCACGTTTCCAGCAAGAATACTAAGGCACCACTGCTTCCCTCCGCCTGAGGTCATCCTTTAGCTTTTAGAGTAAAATCTTTTCAAGTGAACAAACAGCAAGCAAACAAAACCACAGTTCTAAACTGCTAGTGAGGGTGGATCTGTCTTGCTCGGTATAACCTGCTAGTGAGGGTGGATCTGTCTTGCTCGGTATTCTGCATTTTAACTTTCTCCACTATAAATTTAATTATTTCCATGTTGAATTGGCTTCTATTATTTCAAGTTTGGAAGAGCTTTTTTTTTAAATTTAAGATTACATATTTTGTGTGTATGAGTGTTTTGCCTGCCTGTATGTATTTGTGCCTACAAATGCTTTCGAGCCACTGTATGGGTGCTGGTGGTGGGACCTGGGGCCTTTGCTAGAACAGAAGGCTCTCGGTGGCCGAGCCTAGAAAGGCTATTTATACGCTAAGGAAACAATCCCTCTTTCTGTGGCTTGCATTGCAGACATCCCTCCGGTTGTTTCCTTTTTTAAAATCTTTCTGAGATTTATTTTGTGTGTGAATCGGAGTTGAAACTGTCATCACATCTAATGACTGTCTCCTTTGGGGGCTCTAGATTTTAGTCCCTGATTAGACATGGAAGGAGAGGGGAGGGAGGGAGGGAAGGAGGGGAGGAAGGAAAGAAGGAGGGAGGAAAGGAGGGATGAGTCAATTCCACACAACCACATGCAGACACTTACCACTTATGAAAATGATGCTGGGTGTGGCATCAGCACACACATGCCAAAATTGGAAAGACACAGGGGTTAGCTTGGCCCCTGTGCAAGGGTGACATGAACATTTGTAAAGCATTTCATATTAAAAAAAAAAAAGGAAGGAAGAAATTTTTTAAAAAGGAAGGAAGGAAGAAATGAAAAGACAGGGGTGCTGGGCACGCTCACGCCCTCCCCCCATGGCTTTTGTTCTCACCAGGGACACCCAATACCATGCAAATGCTATGTTAATAGTCATTAAATCGCATTGTTTAGGAAATTGTTAACTAAACAATTTGATCTGCATTTGCCTGGAATCCTTGAATATGCACACAAACACACAGCTTAAGAGTCTGAGCGTTTAGGGTGAAGATTGGGAGGACCGCAGGCAGGAGAGCACTTATTCTGTGTGCTCAAGGAACTGGGCTCTTCCTCAGCACGGGGTTGGAGGGTCTGCTTCGAAGCAAACTAAATACTTTAAAAATTATACATAGGATGGTGAGAGAAATTTTCCTACTCTGATCAACTTCTAGACTTCAGAGGGAACAGAAGGGGGGGTGTTTATCCTGCCAGAGTGCTCCCGTGTGGGTACACATGAACACACAGGGAGTTTACTGTACAAGCAAACACATACATTCATACACACCCACACAACCTCACACATCCTTGCTGCTGCCCTTGGCAGTGTCTGGTGCATGTCCATCCACAGGCTTTCTGGGCTCATCAGTCTCTCTCCTGTTACCAAGCTTTTGACACATTTTGTTTGTTTGCTTGCTGTTTTAATGAAACCACGTTAGAATGGATTTGACTTCTTCAAATTTTCAGTGTTGCTTTAGGACAGGAAGTTCTTCAAGGCTTCTAGGAAGGACTGCGCATTTATTGCTGTTTGCTTGTTTACTGGTTGTGTTGCTTTTATGTGGTACTGGTTTTCACACAGACAATGGCTCTCCAATGCACACTTTGATCCTAGTACCCGCCCGATCCCTCCCATTAGTTCCTCCCTTCCCTCCTTCCCCTCTGTTACCCCACTTCCTGTTTCTCTTCTTCATGGTTTTCAGTGTATAGGAACAAGTCTAGGACCTGAAAGGGAGAGAGGACACGTGTCCTTCGTCTTTCTGATTCTGTTTTATGTCATTTAACTTCCATTAATACAACAACCTCCAGTCGCATTTATTTTCGAGTAACCGACTTCTTTAATTTAAAACATACTTCTTTAATTAAAAATCCATTTGTTTATCTCTATGTGCATTCGTGTGTATGCATGGCATGCTACAGCACTTGTGTGGAGGTCAAAGGACAACTTCCTGTGAATCTGTTCTCTCCTTCCACCTCATGGATCCAGAGATGGAAACCAGGTCACCAGCCTCCATAGTAAATGCCTTAACCCACTGAGCTCTCACTGGCCCCCAGTTTAATTCTTCTTTATGGCTGAATAAAACTCCATTGTGTCACCACATTCTGTTTATCTGCCCGTCTGTTGATGGACACCTAGGCAGATCCCTTATCTTGGCTATTATGAGTAGAGCTGCAGTTGCCCCCCACCCCCAGTACTTTTCATATTGTATGGATTTGTGTTTCTATTAACAGTCTCAGAGAACCTAATTGCCCTGACTCTAGCCAGCAGTTTCCTAGTACGAGAAATAAAATAATGATGTTTCAGAAATCTGAAATCCTCTCTAGCTGCTTTCCTGGTCCCTTCCTGACTCGCTGTGAACCTGGGCACTTTCCCATTTTATCTTTTTCTAAAGGTTTATTTATTTATTTTATACATACAAGTTTATTATTATGTAATATAATATATTAAAATACAATACATTATAATCTTATATTTTATACTATATGTAACATACATAATCAACATATCAAAATACATTTATAATAAATACAATAATAAAATACCTAGTAAAACATAATCCTATAATATAAAGTATAAATAATTTATTACATATAATTATTTTATGTGTAGGAGTTTTTCCTGTGTAAATGTCTGAGCTCCACATGTATCTGGTGGCCGTGGAGATCAGGAACGGGTATCAGATAATCTGAAGCTAGAACTCTGGACAACTGTGAGCTGCCATGTGGGTGTTGGCAATCAAAGCCAGGTCATCTAAAGAAGCAGGCAGCACTCTTAACCACTGAGCCATCTCCCCACCCACACTTTTCTTTAATTAGCCACTTGTGTTGCTTCTCCTCTGGATAACTTGTTCGGTTTTCCGCTGGACTGCCCAGCTTTGGCCCTGGTTTTGAGCATTGGGTATGTTCTGACTGTTCAGCATGTTCTGAGTCTCTTCTTGGGTTCTGCATTTAACTCTCTCACTTTCTGCAGAAGAACTTGCTCATAATTAGTCAACTTGGTCCTTGTTTTCCTCTGCATGTTTTGTGTGTGTGCGTGTGTGTGTTTCTTCGATTTTTGAAGCTCTCTTCTTCACATTTAAGTGTTAATGCATGCAGTGTCAGATGGATCAGCTTATCCCAACGATGAGCTAACTGTCCAAGACCCATGTCTTTAACAGTCCTGTCTTTCCTCCAACTAATTTGAAATGCCATCTTTGTAGACACTCAAGATCCCCGAGGGCCTGTGGCTCTGCTTGAAGGCTCTCTTTCCAGTGTCACAGCACTCTAGTGACTCTTGATTTGTGATAGATTTTGCTGTGTTGTGATGTAAGAATTGTCTCTTTGTGTGTGTGTGTGTGTGTGTGTGTGTGTGTGTGTGTGTGTGAGAGACGGATTCTCTCTATGTCCCAGCTGTCCTGGAATTCCTTATGTAGACCAGGCTGGCCTCATTTTCACAGACATCTTCACAGGCAGTACTGAGACTGCCTCTCAAGTACACCACCACACCCAGCTCTAGTTTGATGACTTGTACAATCATGACCATTGACCATGGTGATGGGTTCACAGAGCTGTTTTTAGAGGCAAGGATGATGATTCTCAGTAAAGCACCCATGGCAAAAGGGAGCAGAAACCATGTGGGTCTGTTATCCCTGTGTTAGGAAGCTGAGACAGGCACATCCCTGGAGTTTACTGGCCAACAGTCTAACCAATCCATGAACTCCAAGTTTACTGTGAGATTCTATCTGAAAATAAGGTAGAAAAGAACACAGGAACATACCCGGTATTGACCTCTGCCCTTCACATGCCTGAATACTCATGTGTGCACACACACAAAGGCATTTTCATACACATGGAGTGCACAGACACACACACACAAAGACATTTTCATACACATGGATCGAGTAATTTGGTTGATTTCTCCCCCTTTAATTATTCCCACATGTTCCGCCAGTCTTGCTTCTACTTTTATATCTCATTTATGTCATATATATGTCATTATGTATCATACATATCATATATATCCATGGATCTATATAACATATATTCAGAGATGAGGAAAACATGTAGTATTTGTATTCTGAATTTGGCTTGTTTCAATTAATACAATGATTTCTGTTTACATCCATTTTATTGCAAACTTCATACATTGATTCTCCCCTATGGCTGCGCAACACCATTGTGTAATAACCACTACATTTTCTCTGTCCACTCAGCTGTCGATGGACAGATAGGATAAACAGCCCTGCAATAGAACTGGCTGGACAGGTATCTCTCACACAATTGAATTTTGCCTCTTTCTTTTGAAAGGCTTCATCTTAACGATTTAAGATTCCACAGGAAACTCGAGAGTGAATTTTCCACAAAGAATTTTTATAGTGGCAACATAATATTTCTGGATCAAGGCAGAAAGAATTTTATCTCAATAGACGTCAACACATTAAAGCAAAGCCCGGTGGTATACACCTGTAACCCCAGAGGCCGGAGTGAAGGTTGCTGGGTTCAAGGCCAGCCTGGGCTACATAGCATGACCTTGACTCCCAAAAACAAAATGAACAACAACAAAACCACTCACAAACAGCTTCCCGCAGAAATGGTCTTCCTGGGCGAGGTAGAAAGTGAAGTCAGGGAGCCCTCAGGTCCTGTGTGGGAGAGGCCAGAGGAACCCTGTGGCCTGGAGATTAGGTTTGTAGCTTCCTGGTTTGTTTAATTATCTTCTCTGCTCCCATTGTTACCTTGTCCAATTTAAAACTAATATTTTATTGAAGTTAATTATGTATATTTAAAAATAAATGTTTTTATTTTTAACTTTAGACATTTAAAGTTAAAACATTTAAAAATAATTTAAATGTATTATTTCTCCCCCTTCCTGACACAGGACCTCTGGAAACAGAACCTTGTCTACTTCATGGGTTCCTGTGTCCTCAGATCTACAACTGATACAATGATGAATATGTATTGAATAGCTGAATATATAAGATTGTCCTTATTGACATAAATGTGATAGTATTGTACTATTTTTTAACAGTAGTGTTTTTCAATATATTTCAATATATTTCAAAAGTATAGTTTTTTTAGATTTATTTATTTTATGTATGTGAGTATTCTGTAACTGTCTTTAGACATACCAGAAGAGGGTAACCGATCTCATTACAACAGATGGTTGTAAGCCACTGTGTGGGTGCTGGAAACTGAACTCAGGTCCTCTGCAAGAGCAGCAAGTGCTCTTAACTGCTGAGCCATCTCTCCAGCCCCCCAAATGTGTTATCTTATACGTAACTTTATTGTACTTAGTGTCAGTTCACATGGTCATCACCTCATTCCTTTTCACTGCTATTAGATATCTTATAGTATGGCTCACAGTGTGTTCAGCCAATTTCCTGAGGGTAACATTGAGGATGTCTTGAAAATTTTTTTCATTGTTATTCTTGCAGGGTCTCTTTGTGTAGCCTCTGTCTCCCAAGTTCTGGAATTAAAGGCACGTGCCATCACTGCCAAGACACCCTTTTAATTTTTATCATTTTTAATTCACCAATTTTTAAAAGATTCATTTTATGCATGTGAGTTCACTGTAGCTGTCTTCAAACACACCAGAAGAAGGCATAAGATCTCATTACAGATGGTTGTGAGCCACTGTGTGGTTGCTGGGAATTGAACTCAGTACCTCTGGAAGAGCAGTCAGTACTCTTAACTGCTGAGCCATCTCTCCAGCCCTCAATTCACCATTTTGTAATTGATGATTTACTCACTTGAAACATAATGGCATGAGGAAATTTTCACTTAGTCTTATTGTAAACAAATAATTTGTAGTCACCAGTATATTTAAATTTGCTTATCACCACAACTGGTCCTCATTTGGAATGTCCCTTACAAGGTGGAGGAATGGCTCAGCAGTTAAGAACACTCGCCACTCTTTTAGAGGACCTGAATCTTAGCACCCATTTTGCATGGCTCACAACCAACTGCTTCTAACTCCATCACCAGGGGCTCTGCCAGCCTCTTCTGGCTCCTGTGGAATACACATTTGGGGCAGGGTGGTGGTAGTGGATAGCTCTAGAATGTTTTTAACCATAGCCCCATTGCTGTGCACACATATCTGACGTGAGTGTGCCCTCCGTTCTATTGCCCTCTGGCATTGCCACATAAGCCCATTCTGTTTCTGACATAACCATAGTCCACTTATTTACTTACTGTTTTAGTATAGTACACTTTTGCAGACTTATTTATTAACTGGGGGAGGTATATGTGACGGTCAGAGAATGATTTCCAGGAATTGGTTCTCTTCCACCGCTGTCCAGGAATTGAACTCAGGTCATCAGGCTTGGCAGCAAGCCCCTTTACATGCTGAGCCATCTCTATGGCTCTAAAACTGAATTTTCGCTTTAGCCTCATCTGAGCCAGGTAAAATCGTTGTGTACTGATTACTTTTCGGTTGCTGTGATAATACACCAGGACTGAGGCCACTTATTAAAGAAAGGGTTTATTTGGGCTTATGATTCCAGAGGGATCGGAGTTCATCGCCATCCTGGCAGGGAAGTATAGCAACAGGCAGGCAACACAGCTCTACTTGCAAACTGAGACCTCACATCTTGAACTGCAGTCACTAGGCAGAAAGTGTGTACTGGGAACTCTCAGTGGCTTTTGAAACCTCAAAGTCCGCACCCAGTGACATGCTTCCTCCAGCAAGACCACACTTCTAGAACCAAACATCGACATCTACTAAGTGTTCATACCAACCATCTGAGCCATGGGGGACATTTTTATTCAAGTTTAACCTATACCTGGGTTAAATTGTTCCTAGTAAACATTAAAATAAGTTTTGAAATGGCAGGCGTTTCTCATGTGCTCTTTTAAACCATCTTACAGCCGTGGGGGTACACAGTGACACAGGGGACCATTACTGTCCTCTTTCTCCATTGATGACTCTGTGTATTTGGTGACAACACAGTATCCTGGCTTTGTTGTTTGTTTCTGTTGTGGTTTGCTTCATATTTTGAAATCCTTATAGAGCCACAAGAAGACGTACAACCGGTACAGAAAGATCTCGAGTATCCGCCACCCAGACTGGCTTCCCTCATCAGGAGCATTTGCAGCACATTATCAAGGACAGAGGACAGAGTCAGGCCCGGTGCTGCACACACTAATCCCCAGCACTCAGGAGCCAGGAGCAATGAAGGTCAAAAGTTCAAGACCAGCTCAGGGTACATAGAGAGTTCCAGGCTAACTTGAGTTTCAGGAATTTTTGCCTCAAAAACACAAAGTCAAACAAAAAGCAAACAAGAAAATCACATAGAAAATTGTGAGGGGGATAGTCTGAGAGACAGCCATAGGCCTCCTGAGCTCCATCTATTTGTGCTGTCTCTCATTTCTGTGTCTGACAGTCCTGTGATTCGTCACACTCATACGTTCATAAGGTGGCTCATAAAGCGTTGTCTCACCACAAAGGGCTTTTTCTTTTCTTAAACAAAAAATTCTAAAGACTTATTTTTAATTCTGTGTATGCCTCTGCGTGCCCTGAGAGTATAGGTATAGGTGCCCTCAGAGGCCAGAGGCAGGTCCCTTGCAGGTAGAGTTACAGGCAGTCGTAAGTTCTGACCTGGCTACTGGGAATGAAACCCAAGTCATCAAGTGTTCTTAACTGTTGAGCCATCTCTCTCCTGGAATTGTATTTATGTAATCCAGGAGTCCTTGAACTCACAGAGATCCCCACTTCTGCTGGAATTAAAGTCATACACACACACACACACACACATGCACACACACTAGCACTCCTGACTTACAAAGAGCTTTGCAATGCTCTCTTTGTCAAGTCTCTGGAAGTCACTGCTCTGCCCTCCACCCTCCTAATTTGGTCATTTTGATGTTAGATAGTCAGAAGCATTGGGGACTGGCTTCTACTGGTTTTATTTTGCATGTATCTAAGTGTTTTGCCTACAGGCACACCACACTACATGCATGTGGTGCCTGAGAAGGCCAGAAGAGGGCATCAGATCCCCTGGAACTAGACTCACAAATGAGTGTGCTGAGACTAGAACCCAGGCCTTCTGGAAGAGAAACCAGTGCTTTTAACCACGAGCCATGGCTTCCTCCAGGTCCAGCTTCATCACTGTGCACACCAAACTTATCAACGGAGATTCTTCTTCACTGCTGAGCAGTATCTCGTTTATGATTTTAGCTTAGTTTCTCCAATCAGCCCCCCGCTGGAAACTTTCCTTTTGGTGGCCAATAAAAGAAATGTGGGGGCTGGAGGTGTAGCTCAGTTGCTAGAGTACTTGTCTATCATGCATGAAGCACTGCGCTTAATTCAGAGCACCAGACAAACCAGGCATGGTGGGATAGGATATGCTTGGAATGCCAGCAGGAAGATCAGGAATTCAAGGTCATCCCCAGCTCCACAGACCTTGTGGTCACCCTAGAATCATGAGACCCGATCTAGAAAACAAAACAGGTCCTGGAGAGATGGCTCATCAGTTAAGGGCACTGGCTGCTCTTCCAGAGGACCTGGGTTCGATTCCCAGCACCTCCATGGCAGCTTACAACAGCCTGCATTTCCATTCCAGGAGATCAAAAACCTTCCTCTGGCCTCCGATGTAACACGTTGTACATGCATGAAAACAAGCAAAACACTCATGTGTTTTGGGGAATGGAGGTGTAGCTCAGTTGCTAGAGTACTTGTCTATCATGCATGAATATATATATATATGACAACTATTTTTAGTTGTTTCTTTAACTCAGTAACCACAGCCTAGCTTCCATTTGACCAGAAATCCAGTGCCTGCATCCTCAGTCGCCTTTGCCGCCTCCAGTGTTCTTCCTCTTCTCTTCCCTTCCTCCATTCCTCTGTGGCACGTGCTCTTTCTCCCCTCCCACCACAGTGTTCTTAATGTCTTCTGTTCTAACAGCTGCACCTCCTTGTGGCTCTAACTTGCTTCCTCTATCACTACTGATGCAGAACATCTTTCTCTGTGCTTCTATGGGTGGCTTGATGCCCGGTGGTAGGTCAGGGGTTGCCTTTCTTGTGTAGTAACCCTGAGTGAGAGAGCTGACCTGAGTCACCCACAGAGGTGGCAGTGCATGTGCCAAGATATGACTTGACCTCATGGTGTTCAGGCTCAGAAATCTCAGGGTAGCTCAGGGACCCACTCAGGAAACGTTTGAAACCTACATGACCAATCATAAGCCCCCTTCCTCCTGCCTGTTCCAGCAGACAAAATGGTCCGACTTGCACCTTTGCTGACGGGCTCTCTGAGAGTTGGAAGGAAGCCTTTTGTCTCATCTCACCGCTGGTAATGGTGGAAGCTTAGCAGAGGGGAACCAGCCCCTTCACAAGGTTGTCACAAGTGCTACATTATTCTGGAATATGGAAAGGACTGAAGTGCTAAGTGGTCCCAAGAGACCCATGCTTCCTGCAGCACCCCAGTAGGAAGACCTGCATCCATCAGACATACTGGACTCAGAGCCTGGGTGGGGCCTGGGCTGGCAGGAGGGGGCAGGGAGGGAGCAGTCCTGTCTCTGCAGTGATGTCCTTCTACTCATCCCCACATCACCCCACCCCACTCACCTGCATCCAGGGCTGACTGAACATGAAGGTGAGATGGACCAGAGCCAGAGCTCACCTTGAAGGCTGAACATCCACTGGGGCAAACAGGAGCCATAAGGTCATCAGGGCATGGCATGGGAGTCGAAAGGAGAGGCTAAAGCTACCTATCTGGAGCTGAGATTCTAAAAGTAGGACCACAGTCCTCTGGGGCTGCAAGGCAGGCAGCATCCCCAACAGATATCCTGTCACGAGTTCTCCAAGGGAGCAATGGACTTCTCCAGAAGATTTCTCCTTTACCCATGGCTAGACTCTTTGTGAGACTTGTTGGCTACTGTATTAAGGATGACCCACCGTGTGTTCATGGAGTGAAGCGAGGGTGGGTGGCAGCTGTGGTCTGCATGTTGGGGACTGAACCTTGTGCTGACTAGGCAAGCTGCTCCACTGACCTACATCTCCAGACCCTGCTTGTTGCTGTTACCGTTTGTGGAGAAAGGCCCTCACTACAGAGCCTAGGCTAGCCTTGAGCTTGTTGAGTCTTTCTGCTACTATCACCACAGTGCTGGGATTCCAGGAGTATCCTTCTACCCTGGGAATAACCGGGATGTTTCTAGGGTTTATTGAATACTGACAGTGGGACCTCCAGGAAGTTACTTAAAACTTGCTCCTCATCTGTAAAGTGGGAAATGACAGTTCCATCTCCATGGAGACACTGGTTCAAACTTAAGACCAACACCAGGCCCAGGACAGGGGTCTGTCTACGTTATGACCAGAGTCGCTACCCTGTGAGCCCCACCTTCTGGACTTCTTCATAAGTCTCCTGCTTTTAAATCTTTTAAAAATATTTTAATTATGTTTAAGTGTCTGTGGGGACGTACTGCACATGTGCATGTTTACCCATGAGACCAAAAGGGAGTGTGGGATCCCCCAAAGCAGGCGTTGTAGGTGTTGTGAGCCTCCAACGTGTGCTGAGAACAGAACCCACGTTCTTTGCAGAAGCAGTAATCGATTTTAACGCTGAGCAGTATCTACAGCCCCATTTCCCCCTTCTTGGGACTTAGCACATAAACCAGTTTAGGAGTCACTTCCCAGCACACAGCAAATGCCACCTCTGCGCCCCCTGGTGGAAGTGGGGGTCCTTGTTACTGCAGGAGGTGGCGTTTGCAGGGCCTTCCTGAGCAAGAGCTGCCTAGTTGCTAAATTGTTGTTTGTTTGTTTGTTTGTTTTGTTTTGTTTTAAGACAGGGTCTCTTGTATGCCAGGCTGGCCTTGAACTCCTGGCCCTCCAGATTCCATTTTCCAAGAGCTGGGATTGCAGGGGTGCAGAACCACTTCCTCCTGAGGTGGTGGTAAACTTTCCAGGCCCCTGTTCCTCCCATTGTGGGGAACTGCCTGCTAGTTCCCCTCTGTGATAGATGGATCCTACAGGTACAGGGCTGCCTGATTCACTATCTGGTTATCTCCTATGCTAACAGATCTCATATCAGTGGTGGGGGCTTAGATTAAAGCATTTTCCCTTTCCGGGTGCTTTGTGATGCTCTATGCTGATGGCGATCATGGGCTGCAGGTCATTGGCACTTCTTAAGTGGATTCCAAAGCACCAGAGAGTCTGTAAAAGAAACACTAAGGCCTGAGGTGGCTCAGCAGTCCAGGGACACAGCAAGTAGGATAGTTCCCTGGCTGGAAGATAACCCAGTAGCCTAGCAAGGTCCTACCAGCCCTTGGGCACCTCCTGGGGTTTTTAGTTCCAAATCTGCCCTCTTGTTCACATCAGCTAACCTCCTTATGAACCCCAGGAGAAAGCAGGGCTCCGTGTCTCCAGAAAGCCTTCTGTGACTGGCCACATTCAGTTCTAATCCATCTTCTCTGGACTTGAGCGCTTGTTTCTTCTTTGTTCCAATTATTCCTTACTCTGCAAAGAGAACAGAATCCTGGATGAGCCATAGTGAGTCCTTTCTGCACAGGCCATGATAGCCAACCTGACATTTTTTTGTTGGGGCTTACTCACTCCTCTCTATCCCTCCCTCTGTAACTCTCCCTTCTTCTTCCCATCCCCTTCTTCTCCTCTTCCTTCTTTCTCCTTCCCTCCCTCTTCTCACCTCATTTTTTCTGTCTCCCTCCCTCTATCTTCCTCCTCCACCTTTCTCTCATTCCTTCCCTATCTACTATCTATCCATCTATCCATCATCTATTTATCTATCCATCCATCTATCCATCATCTATTTATCTACCCATCCATCTATCCACTATCATCTGTCTATCCACCTACCATCCATCTAGCTATCAATCATTTATTTATCCATCATTTATCTATCTATCTATCTATCTATCTACCTACCTACCTACCTATCTACCTATCTATTCATTCCTATATCTCCATACCCATTACATATGATTCCCTGTGTGGGGAAACTCAGCTCAGAGAGACTCAGCAAGTTCTCTGATATTAAGTATTCAGGCAGGGTCCTGAGGATTCCTGATAGAACCTTCTCAGGCCATGAGTTCAAGATCAGACTGAGCTACACAGTGAAACCCTGTGAAGAAGAGGAAGGAAGAAGAAGAGAAAAGACACAGATGACCTAATCCAGCTAGTGAATTAACCCAACTTCCTTCATGATCCTTGTAGATGCCAAGGGGACCATTCGGGAAATTGTCCTGCCCAAGGGCCTGGACCTCGACCGTCCCAAGCGGACCCGTACCTCCTTCACAGCAGAGCAGCTGTATCGTCTGGAGATGGAGTTCCAGCGCTGCCAGTATGTGGTGGGCCGAGAGCGCACGGAGCTGGCCCGCCAGCTGAACCTCTCTGAGACTCAGGTGAGAGCCAGGCCAGGTTTCCACCATCTGGTCCTGGTGACCTCCATGGTGTATGGTGAACATCATACACCTGGGGAACTCCTTGGTGTATGAGACCAAAGACTGACATAGAGGGGCGTGACTTGGAAGGAACATACACACATGAGGGTAAAACGTAGAACTACAGGTAAGACAGAGCCAACAGTGCCAACAAGAGGGCTGGGCTGAGAGTAGGAACACACGCCTGTAATCATTGCACTCTGGTGTGCAGGGAGAAGCATGCAGACCTGAAAGCCAGCCTGGACTACATAGTGAGACCCTATGTCAAAGCAAACAACATTTAAAAGATAAAGAAAGGAAGGAAAGAAAGAAGGAAGGAGAGAAATGGGAAACGATTCCATGGGTAAAAGTATTTGTTGGACAAACATAAAGATCTGAGTTCAAATCCCTAGAACACACATTAAAAACTGGATGTGAGCACCATGTGAAAATGGGAGACAGAGAATTAGACTCCCCACCCCACCCCCATCGTGCCATGAAAAGGAGAGAAGGGATGGGAGAAACGGTCAAGTTTCAATAGACGGGATCATTCATATGTAAGGAAAATGGAAAGGCCATAGAAATGGGGGCATTCAAGGTGCAGGGAGTGAATGACTTAGGATCTGTCTTCATCCCTCCAGGACAGCCAGCAATGGCTTCCTGGAAGGGGAACAGAGCAGAGCTAGAAAACCAGTACAAGAACCAAACGAAACCAAAGGCCTCTTGGAGGAGAAGGGATGGCTCAGGGGACTCTGAGCCTCATGAAGCAGCTCCTGGAAGCCCTGGGACTAATGGTGAAACACAGAGAGGCACCTGTGTTGGGAGTGCTCTACCAGCAGCACATTGGAGTTTTCTGGAAACCCTGATGCCTGTATCCTGACCCAACTCTGATAGAAAGTTTCAAAATGAGCACCAGGCACTAGGGTTTACAATGTACACAGGAAATTTGTGTGCAGCCAGGCTTAAGAATCCACACATGACGACCAATGAAAAGCCAGGTCCCAGCTCCAGCCTTCTCTCCACCTCTAGGGCGCACCTGCTGGGAGAGCGTTCCTCTCCATCTGCACATAGACCTCTGCCAGGAAAGGGCATAGTGGGCCACATGCCACTCTGCGTTGGCCACACTCCTTGTCATTGTCACCCCCCCCCCGTGCCCACAGTGGCTTTGTCATGAGTTTGGAGCCCCTTTCTCGTGGCTGGACCTCTGAGGTCCTATGAAAGCTGAGAAGGATGAGAAAGGCTCCTGGCTCTTCGCTTCAGGCCTCTGAGCCACTGTTCCTGCTCTTCCACTGCCACATGCTGTCCCTGCTCATGTATAAGTACATGTGACACAAGGGTATGGAGCTCAGTTGACAGTTTATCCAGCATGCACAGGGCCCTGGGTTGTATCCCTAGCAAGGTGTGCAACCAGATGTGATGGTATAGGCCTATAAGACAGCACTGTAATCCCAGTAGGGGGTTCAGAAGTTCAAGGTCATTCTCAACTACATAGTAGATTTCAGGCCAGTATGGAATACCTGTCTAAATAAACATAAATAAATAAGTAGCCATTAGTTGCTTGGCTCTGATCACAGTTTAGAGGTCTGGGCCGAGGGTAGTTGGGAACCTACACATAAGTGATGTCTAAGACCAGACGCCTGGCTGAGAGCAAAGGACCCGCAAACTCTACTTTCTGTAAGCCAATCCGCCAGAGCCAGAGCAGCTGTAAAGGAAGGGGTGTTTATACCTTGAGACTTGACTCTGCTCCTCAGTACAGTCTGGTGAGAGAGAGAGGAAGGACACTAACAATCTGCCCTTTTTTCCTCCCCTGCCCTCCCTGCCCTCCCTACCCTCGTGCCTCCTCATGCCGCCCCAACTCTGAACTTCTTCTCCTTTTCTCTTGGCTCCGCCTCCTGCCCCTCCCCTTTCCCTTTCTGGCTCCCTTGTTTGTGCCCTCCGCCCCAACCAAGGTGAAGGTCTGGTTCCAAAACCGGCGCACCAAGCAGAAGAAGGACCAGAGTAGAGACCTGGAGAAGCGGGCATCCTCCTCTGCCTCCGAAGCTTTTGCCACCTCCAACGTCCTGCGGCTTCTTGAACAGGGCCGGCTGCTCTCCGTGCCCAGGGCTCCCAGCCTCCTAGCACTGACCCCTGGCCTGCCAGGCCTTCCCACCAGCCACAGGGGCACCTCCTTGGGTGACCCCAGGAACTCCTCCCCGCGCCTCAATCCAATGCCCTCGGCCTCAGCGTCGTCCCCTCTGCCTCCCCCTCTGCCAGCCATCTGCTTTTCCGCAGCTCCACTCCTGGACTTGCCTGCCAGCTACAAACTGGGGTCCTCGGCTTTTGAACCCTACAGCAGACTAGAACAACAGAAAGTAGGCAGTCCTGGCCAAAGTGACAAGAAAGCTGACATTTAAGAGTCCCATCCCCGTGTGACACTGAGTCCCCAGCACAACACTACCCCAGCCTCCTGGCCCCTGTGGACTATACTGAGCAGGCCTGGAAGAGGAAGGGTGGGCACAGCATGCGCCTCTCCACCTGCCCTCAGCTCAGAGACTAAACCAAATGACTTTGGTCCTAATGTACTCTCTGATGTGTGAGTGCTATGTGCGTGTATGTGTGTATGTGTGTGTGCGTGTGTGTATGTGTGTCTGAGTGTGTGTATGTGTCACTGAAATAAAGAAGGGAACTGGTCCCAGCATCACCAACTCACTCCCTTCTCTCCCTGTCCTCAATGTGTAGCAGAATGGGAACCTCGAAAGGGAGGGGCTAGGCACTGAGGCTGGCTACCGACCGCAATCATGGGTCCATCATTAGCAGCTTCCGTCCAGGCGCCACAGCCCTGCAACCCTCATGCTTTCCCGGGTCACGATGCTCCTATGTAACTTCAGAATATTTGGTGGGCAGTAAGTCCTTCAAGGGGCTGAATGGTACTAGGTGAAAGATCTGAGAAGGCGTCAGAGGAAAGCCAGAGCAAGACCGAGGCCTGGAGAGAGGGCCTGTGCAGCAGGAAGCACTGGTGTGTGTGTGTATGGGACTTCATTTTCTTCAGATTGTTTCCATGTAACTTTTGTTCGTAGTAATAATTATCGATTCTCAGGAAGAGTCACTGTACCGCTGACTCTTCTTGTTACTGTGACAACGCATGTAGTAGAAGCGTGGTGAGGAAGGAAAGGTTTATTTGGGCTCATTTATTTTATCGAAAGTGCAGTCCATCTTGGTGGGAAAGCCTAGTCACAGACATGAGGCAGCTGGTCAGGCTGCACCCTTAGTCAGGAAGCCGGGGTGAATGCTGGCACTCAGGTCTCTTTCTCATTTTTCTTCAGTCTGGGACCCCAGTCTGGGGATCGCTGTCACCCAAATTCAGGGTGGGTCCCCCTCCTCAGTTAAAACCCTGGATATACCCTGAGGAGAGATGCCCAGAGGTGGTATGTATAGTGGGGTGATTCTAAATCCCATCAAGGTGACAATCGATTACCCATCATCCCTTCACTGTTAACTTGGCACATAAACATGTCACTCTTAAAAAACCGTATTTCACCCTGGTCTCCTAAGTCTTATGTAAATGTAAACTGTGTTTAGTCCGTCTTTAAGAGTTCCTAAAGTCTTCACAATTCCACAGTTGCTCAAAGTGGGGAGATTCAGACAAACTCAGATAAAATAACTGAAAGGCCCTATTTTTAAAAATTACATACTTTTTCTTGTCTTCTTCTTCTTCTTCTTCTTCTTCTTCTTCTTCTTCTTCTTCTTCTTCTTCTTCTTCTTCTTCTTCTTCTTCTTTTTCCTCCTCCTCCTCTTCTTCTTCTTCTTCTTCTTCTTCTTCTTCTTCTTCTTCTTCTTCTTCTTCTTCTTCTTCTTCTTCTTCTTCTTCTTCTTCTACTTCTTCTTTTTGAGTCTGAGTTTCCCTGGCTGTCCTGGAACTCACTCTGTAGACCAAGCTGGCCTCAAACTCAGAGATCCACCTGCTTCTGCCTCTCAAGTGCTAGGATTAAAGGTGTGTACTACCACTACACACTTTAATTACATGGTGTCACAAAGTACATTTTCTCATTCCAAAAGAGATGAATGGGACTGGCTTATTGTTTCATTGCTGTGAAGAGATACCATGATCAAGGCAACTCTTATAAAGGAAAACATTTAATTGGGGCTGGCTTACAGTTTCAGAGGTTCAGTTCATTATCATCATGGTGGGAAGCATGGCAGTATCCAGGCAGGCCTGGTGCTGGAGAAGGAGTTCTATAAACTGATCTGTAGCAGAAGAGGATTGTCTTCCGCAGGCAGCCAGCCAGGAGGAGGCTCTGATTCCACACTGGGCAGAGCTTAAGTATGGGAGACCTCAAAGCCTGCCTACATAGTGATGCACTTCCTCCAACAAGGCCACACCTACTCCACTAAAGCCACGCCTCCTAATAGCACCACTCCCCACTGACCAAGCATTGAAACACATGAATCTATGGGGGCCAAACCTATTCAAACCACCATATAATAAGATAAGACTGGGCCCAAGTAAGACCAGAGCCCAGCAGGGTAAATAAAAATCCTGTAGCTCTGGCACCTAGGACCAAGAATCCAGACAGAGATATCAAGGTGCCAATAGGCTTGGGTGGCTCTGTCCCTTAGTTCTGCCACTAATAGCACATGTAAGCTAACTCAATGCTGTGCTTACAGCTTTCCTCAAGAGACACTAATGCCCTATCATCTCCATTACAACTTAAGTGTTACCCTCACAGTTTCACGCAAGGCTTCTCAAGGCCTCCTTGCAGGGAGTTCAAACCTGCCACACGTGACCTGGCCTTAACAGCTTTCTAGAACCTTATGCAAGCCTCCACAACCATATAACTCCTACATTTTATGCCTGTAGAACCAGCAATGTATGGATGCTACTGCCAAGTTCTGCTATCAGCCTGAGATGTGGTCTGGTCCCTTCTACTACAGCTGGATTGGGCTCTGTGCTCTTCAGTAGCCAAAGATCAGAAAAACCTTAGGGGTTCTTCAGTGCAAACTCTCTCCTGTCAAATGAATTTGCATTTTCACAAGTTGGAGCATCTGATGGGTGGGCTTGCCTTCAAATCCCATTTCCTACCATCCCAGACCAGAGTGTCCTAGTTCTCTTTAATGGCTCCAACTCTCTCACAGTGGCAGCTGCTTTTCGACCCTGCTTTGACTGCAACACTAAATTCTCTTCTTTGAGAAACTGCATATGACATATCTGTGTGCTGCTGTCTCTCACTGCAGATCTACAGAAGAGCGATGAGCAGGAACTATGCTACAGCCTAAATACTATCCTGCTATTTTAATTACTTTTCTATTGCAGTGCTAAGATACCACAGCAAAGACAATGTATAGAAGAGTTATTTGGGGCCCATAGTTGCAGAGAGTTAGAATCTATGACCATCATGGTGGAAGGCATGATAGCAAGCAGGCAGGTGTGGTGCTGGAGCAGCAGCGGGAAGCCCATGTCCAGATCTACAAACAGAAAGAAGCAGAGACAGAACACTGGAGATGATGCAAGTCTTTTGAAACCTCAAAGCCCACCCAAGTGCCACGCCTCCTCCTAATCCTTCCCAAACAGTTCCACCAACTAAGGATCTAATATTCAAACATATTAGCCTCCAGGGGATATTCTCATTCAGACCACACACCTGCCATGAGATTCCCTCTGCCAAACAGATTAGTCCATTATGTCTGAATTCATTGCCATTCAATTTCTCAGGACATGGGCAGAATAAACTCAAATTCTTTTCCAGAATATAATCTGAGTCACTTCTAATCCATTTCCTGATAAAGTCCTTGTTCCCTTCTGAAACATCATGTGCTGGGCTCCAACTGTCCACATATCTCTGTTTCACCAAAATGGCCCATTAAACTCTTCTTACTCCATTCTAGGGTGAAAAAGTCACATTCCTCTCATAAACCAGTTGCAGAGACCTAAGAACCACATGGTCAGGTTTATAGTAACAACCCCACTCCTGGTACCAGTTTTCCATATTACTTCTTCATTGCTATGACAAAGTATCTGGTAGAAGAAACTTAATGAAGGAAAAGTTTGTTTTGGTTCATGGTTTGAGACTGCAGTCAGTGTTGTGTTTTTTAAAATATAGGGAGAGAGAGGAATATGTTTGGTGGATATTTAGTCATGTGTAGGGGAAGTGGGTGCCTCCACTGGCCCATGCTAAAGCATCCCTTCCCCCTGAGGGACCAGCCATATATAGAACAGAGTTTATTCAGGGAATGGGGAGGGGAGTTGATGGGGTAGAGACAGAGAAAGGCAGAGAGAGAGTAGAGGAGTAGAGGCCAGCCATGAGCACGTGGAGAGAGGAGGGGGAGCAGGAGCAAGGGGACAGAGCAGGAACAAGAGAGCAAAAGAGAGAGGAGTGGGCAAGCAGCCCCTTTTGTAGTGAGTCAGGCATACCTGGCTGTTGCCAGGTAACTGTGAGGTGGGGTCTAGACAAAGTGCTAACAGTCAGTATGATAGGAAGGCATTGTAAGGGTGGTAGCAGTAGTGGGGAGGGGCTATATTTTCTAGATGGTTCTAAGCCTGTCAGTTAGGCAGCCAAAGTTAATCATCACACATAATTACCCACAATGGTAGCATTTTTAATATCTAGCATAATTTCACACAGAAAAGTAACAATGAGACCACAGGCACAAGCTTACATCATTTCTTCGGCTGTGCAGACTCATGGAAGCTTGCAAACAGGAGTCTGCTCCTTTGTAGCCACACAAGACCCCCAACACAAGAGTTCTCTGACAGAATGGGAGGCATGGGAAAGGTATCAGAGACCTGACATGGACCAGTGCTGGAGAGAGGGGCAGGGAAAATAGCACAGGCTCACTCAAGGAACATGGCAGCCTCCTGCAGCCAGGAGGTGACCCTCAAAGGTGACAAGATGATGGAAGTGGAGAGGGAAGGGGCCAGGACAAAGAGGGCAGGTTGAGAAGACAACCTGCCAGAACTAGGGCGTGAGGAGTCCAAGGAGCCATACGGTGGGGAACAAGGACTTGTTAAAAGAAGGAAAAGCCGAAGCCACACTCACTATGGAAACTGCTGAGCGACACTTGTGCACAGAGGTTAGAAAAAGTGCTGTGCACCTTGCTCTGCCCTTCATTGCAAGCTTTCTGGACTGAGAGAAGCAGCCACTACAGGCTCTGATCAGCCCTTGCCTGAGAAGCCTAGGGAGCTGGTGTGTGCCAGCTTCCCTGTTTACAGTCAACCTGGCAGAGGAGGGGACGGAAGCAGAGACATAAGGAAGGGGAGGGGTGGCTGCTGGCACAGGCTGAGCAGCCGGCTCCAGCTCCAGATGAAACTGAAGTCTTAGAGTTACCACCACCAGTCTTCTCAGGCGTTGAGTCCCAGCTCTCCGCACACCATGGCCACAGCAGTAGATGGCAGGCCCTCGGGATCCACTAGCAATAGCTGTGACCCAGGCACAGCCTGGGAGCATGTGCAGGCTGTGACCCGAAACTACATCACCCACCCCCGAGTCAGTGAGTACTCATGTCCAACTGGTGAGGGGAGCGGGCTGCTGCCATCCCTGCTTTTTGCCTCAGAGAAAGAGGACGGAGACCTAGGGAGGAGATCTGTGCGGAAGAGCTGTGCAGGATCACCTCTACCAGTAGAGATGGCACATGGGTCACCTCTGCAGGTGGTGGGCGGGATGGAGGTCCCCATTCAGGCCGGCCCAGGGGAGAGGGCTGAGTAGCAACTGTTATCATCGGGATCCTGAGGTCCAAGGTCCGGAGAGAACTTGAGAGATCAAGAGAGGGAGAGCGAAAGCAAGATAGACAGACAGATGCAGACAGACAGCTTGAGACAGAGGGAGGGAGGGAGGGAGGGAGAGAGGGAGGAAGGGAGGGAGAGAGGGGTAGAGAAGGAGAAGGAAGGAGAACACAGGTGAGCATGTATGAGTGAGCAAATAGATCTCTAGTGATGTGTATAGCAGTATAGCCAGTCGGCACTTGCCTTGAGGAATTCAGTATCCAGTGTGCTGTGCCAATGGATGCCTGCATCACCTTCTAGGGGAGAGAATCTATCCACAGAGACATGTACGAGAAGGGCAGTCTCCACTGGGGGGAGGGGCACAAAACATGCAACAGCATGCGTGTGCATGCTTGTACACACAGGGTGAAGGTGAGGCGTGTGCATGTGCATATGGGTGCGGGTGCTTGAATATAATGTACATGTGTGTTCAAGTGGATTCATGTTTACATGAAGTATAGCTGCAGTGATGTATGTATACTGTTGGGGTAAGAACATGTATTGGTTCACACATGGTGTGCCACTCTCATCTGGTCAGTAGGCAACTATGCCTGCTCTGGAGGGGTGAGCCATGCCAGTGTTGGGCATAGAAAACCTGGTGAGGCCCATGGGGCCATAGCCACCCCTCATGTTCTTGTCCAAGGTCACTCTCCCTGGTCTGGTAGTCTCAGGCAGCTCTCTGGAGTAAACCAGCCTGAGTGGCCCCAGCTGAACAGAGCCTGAGGCTCCTTAATGGGGTGTGCTGGGGGAGGGGAAGGAGCTAGGCACAGCCACTCCTTCTTCACCCTGACTCCAGGGCCACCCAACCCCACAGAGGAGGTACAGTGTACATACAGGGCACCCCAAGGCCAAGCTCAGAGCAAGCAGATTGCCTTTCTGCCTCCAGGGAGCACAGCCCTGGGTGCTGGCTGGGACTGGCTGGCTGAGGCTGATACAGACAGACTGTGCACCAGCTACAGAGAAGGGTGCAAGGGCGCAGGCTAGGCTTCGCACAGAGTCCAGAGATAACCCCCTATGTGAAAGCTTGGGTCATGGGTCATGAGGCCCAGAAATCAGAGGAGAGAGGGCGCCATTGTGCTCAGTTTTGGGGCTATCCGATCCTCTGCCCCACAGGCTGTCCCACCTGCGGGCAAAGGAGAGCTGCCAGTTTGGGTGGGGCAGTAGTCTGGGCCTCCAGGCTCAGCTTTCCTTCTGGAATGTGGCCTTACAGGGATCTACAAGGACCTCCTGGTACAACCTTTGTGCAGCCTCACCTCGCCCACCATTTTCTCCTCCAGGTGGGAGGGCTCTAGCTAGAGCAGCCTCTCACCAGTTTCCTCCTGCGCGGGGTGAGGGGGAATGTGTTTATTGTCAACACCCCGTAGGTTCTGACACCCACCCACCCTCACCCAAGACAATAAGATCATGCTCACAGTGACACAGCAAAGGCTATGGAAGGATGCCTCCCAGGCTCTGCCGTGGTACTATCACCTCACCACAGGCTGACAGTCCTCACAGGATATCCCTAGAGGCTTGGCTAGCCCTCCAAGGACACCCTCCAAGCCTGGGTCAGCCTACTTCCTTATTCTCCTCCATTTATCTTGAGTACCTGGGAGTTCTTCCTGAGAGACATAGTAAAGAGTAGGAGTTGTTGTCCCCCTTAAACAGGTAGGCTGTCTCCTTTGCCCTCCTCTCTCACTGCCAGGCACTCAACTCTGAAATGCCTGTCATTAGCTCAGGCTGGAGAACCAGACAGGGAGCCTAGGAGATGGGCCAGCCCAGAGGGTCACGGCCCCAAGGGCTCTTGTATGTAGCCTTCCAGAGAGGCGAGTCTGGCCATCGCAGGGCACAACTGTGGTGGAAGTGTCTTAATGCTAGGCTGAGGAACAGAGCTGGCCAGAAAAGTGGAGCAGAACAGGGTTGGGACTGGACTAGGAGTGCTAGCAATATCCACCCTGGGAAGCAGGGCCCCCTCTGTGCCCAGTGGAGCTACTCTTACCCCCCACCAAAGTCTCTGCTTATTGTGGAGGTGCAGCTTCATGGGGCAGATGGGTAGATGTGGAGCACTGCATGAGGGGAGGGGGTGTCCAGCTTGTGCAAAGGTGCAAAAGGACAAGTTGGAGGGATGGAGCCAGGTCAGGTCATTAACCCAGAGTCTGAGAGCCAAAGGGGAGGGAGTTATAGTAGGGTTCTAACAAGCAGGTTTGATTCTAAGACCCATTTTCCAGTGGTGACCCCTCCCCCATGTCCCCCAGCTGGGATGCCATGGAGGAACAGGATCTGCTGCCCTAGGGTTGCCCCAACCCTGGCCTCCAGCCTGCTTGGGGGGGGGGGATGACAGGATGGGGGGGAGAGGGGGGATAAGACAGGACAGTGCAGGTGTAGCTGGGCCTGCACTAATTAGGGCCTTGTAGGAGCCCTGCTGAGTCTTTCAAGGGAAGGCTGCTGGCCGTGGGGGTAGGGAGCTCTCTTCCACCCTGCAGCCCCCAAAGCAACTCCAGTGTCAGAGACAATGGAAGGGGTTAGGCAGCTTGGAGAGAGTGTCTGCTGAGTCTGGGGAAAGCCCATTGAGCGAGTGCCCTGAGGTCAGAGGAGCCAGCTCGCTCCTGGCAGCTCATCATCCTGTTTCTTTCTTCAGGGTCAAGTGGGACATCCCTGGGTGGGCAGTGGCCATAATCCCTGAGTGCCCCAGAACCAGCTGCATCTCTCCACTTTAGTTTACCTCTCCGTGCAAGGGACATAGTCACAGTGCCCAGCAGCCAGAGAGATCTTTGGTGCTCCGTTTCCCTTTGCCTGAGTCCTAACTGAACAACCAAAAGCTAGGTGTGTGGGCATGCCTATAAGCCCAACTCTCAGGAGGATGTGGCAGGAGGATGGCCACAAGCTTGAAGTCAGCCGGGTCAATAAGAGTGAGTTTGAAGCTAGCCTAGACTGTGAATGCCATCCAATTGACACTAATCAAGGCAAATCAATGACCGCTCAAATGGAGCAAGAGCGAACATACACACACACACACACATGCACGCATGCACACACTCACATATGCACACATGTACACACACACGCACACATGTATACACACACTCATATATGCACACATACACATGCACACACTCACATATACATGCATGCATACACATACACTCATATACACACACATGCACATGCACACACTCACATATACACACATGCATACACGGACACTCATATACACACACATGCACATGCACACACACACACAAACCAACAAAACCAGATGGCTCTGAGAAAAGGTCTAGTCTCACGTTGGGGTCTACAGTCCCTCAAGTTGCCAGTCTGTGGTTCCAGAGATTTTCAGCGGGCAGAGGCTGGGTAGTCGGTGCTGTAGGAGGCAGGCAAGGGCAAGATCTGAAGGGCTTGCAGTCGCTGTTGAATAGAAACTGGTACTTGAGTAGCTTTCTACAGTGAGGGCTCCATACTACAGCGAGAGCTGTGTCCTCCTCCAGTCACTCTGCCATCCCTGTCTCAAGCTGGGTGTGCTGAGTTGACTCAGACACCTCACAGGGGTCACCACGGTCTGGACTAAGAAATGCTATGATCTCCCTACCTGAGTCCCAGAGGGTCAGGTAGGCCACCAGCACTGCCCACCTCCACTCCTCTTCCTCCTTCATATCAAGCAGGGTGCCCAGTCTCTAATCCCTAACCTCCATCTGCATGTACCCTCTCTCCAGGTAAAACTGCTGGACCTCAGGGTTAATAGAGATTTCACAGAGCTGACTGGGAAGTCTTGAAGTTGGGGAATAGGCTGTCACAGCAGAAAGCAGAAAGGTCTGTCTCCCATGATTGTGAGATTAGAAGTGATTCCTTCGGGCTTTATGGCCCTCTTCCCTCCTGAGACAAGATGCTCTGACCCACACACCCTGCAATCTCTTGACCCTCGGCTCACGGCTATCTTCCCCCAACTCTATGGATCTAGCAAAATGCCAGCTCTCCTCAGGCTTGGTCGGGTGCTGCTCCTGGCCCTACCTCTGCTGGTCTCACCAGCTCCACTCTATACCATTTTCAGTGTGTATAATTTCATCAGAATGTATGCCACACGGCCCACCAGCTTCTTCCCCCTCCCCCAGTACTATACATACTTTCTCATCTTTTCCTCTGTGGTCCTCAGAGGTAGGCAGGAGTTCAGATGTGGCCCCCTGCTGGGCATCAGGATTCCCATTTGGTTTGGGACCAAGATGGAGATACCTGTTGGTTCTGATGTGGGACGCATGGGAATACTGAGCTCATGGAAACAGTGCCTTCCAGAACCCAACCAGCCCAGTGTACCACCTTGTGTCTGCCTTGTGCTGAGCACAGTAGAGGCCATCCCTGATAGCTCTCCCCAAACTGGAAGCCAGCCTAGGGCAGTCCTGAGTGTCTCCAGCCTCTCTGCCCCTCAAGGCACCGAGGAGCTAAAAAGAATAGGGCTTCTTTCAACTCTGCCACAGGCACTGTCCACAATTCCCTGGGGCTGCTTGGAAGGCTCCCCTAAATTTGAGGGCATCCTCTACTTGAGAGTGTTTCTTCCCTGAGCACCCAATTGAGTCTCAAGTCCATCTCACTGAGCCTTCATCTCTTTTGCCTACTGGTTTCACACCTCGCCTGCCCATCTTGGCCTCCATGAGTTCCACCCACCTTCTTCACCTTACTCAGCTCTCCCATCCTAACATCCCTGTAGTTCCTTATAGTTTCATAATGCCATGCTCGTTCTGTCCCTTCCATTAGATACTAGGTGCTCCATTTGAGTGATCGTTTATTCGCCTTGATTAAGTGGCAGTTGGATGGCATTCAACAGCTAGAACAGATGTGCTTAAAGAAAGGAAGGGAGGAGGAAGAGAGGACAGACAGAGAACAAGGAGTGAGAGGGAGGAGCGGGGCCAGAGCTGGTCTGTAAGAAGCCCTTCACTGGGGGACATTGTGGGTTTCTTCCAAGGAAGCTAGAGGTGGAAGAGAAGGAGAAGGAGCCTCCAGGGGAAAGTGCCTGATGGTGTATGTAGTGGTCCTCCTATAAGACTAGCTGCAGCAGGAGGGGGCTGAGGAAGGGGCATTGGCCATGGGTGATAAGCTGGTGAGGGACAAATGCAGGCTAGGGAGCTGGCCCTTCACTCCAGGAGGGGCATCTGGATGCTGCCTCTGATAAAGGTAGACCTCCTTCAGGGGCAGAGGGAAGGGAATGGGATATCCTGTGCTGGCCACCTGAGCTCAGCCTTGAGTTTTGCATAGTCCTTACCCTGGGAAGGACTTCGCAAAGAATGATCTTGCACATCTGTTCCTTTTGGTGCACACACGGTGAACGCAGCTTAAATGACCTAGAGGGCACAGACACTGGCTTCTTCTAGGGCCAGGCATGCTGTGAATCAGTGTGTGCTGATGGGGAGCACAGGACAGGCCCTTCTCAGATCTGCCACAAGCATGCCAGTGACTCTAAGCCAGGCTTTTCCCAGTCCCAGGCCCATTGTGCCCACGTCCCCTGAACTCTGTGGGTCAGTCAGTGACCCAGTTTCTTCCCAGCACCCCGTTCATCTGGTCTGGCTAAATTACTTGTCCCTAGTCTGTTACTGGAGCACCCAGAATCCCTAAAAGAGACTAGCTATGGTGCTCCCTTATCACAGAAAAGGAGCCACGACCTCCTCAAAGTCCCTGAGCTATCCTCAGCAGGACCAAAGGTAGGCTTCCTGGCTGACAGTTCATGGATCTTACCCTGGGAGCTGAGCTCTGTTCTCACTGTGGTGTATGTGGTGTGTGTGTGTGTGTGTGTGTGTGTGTGTCTGTCTGTCTGTCTGTCTGTCTGTCTGTCTGTCTGTCTGTGTATGTGAGTACTTTTCCTGGTAACATCCTTCCCTCCCCCACAGGATGCCCAGTGATGGGACCTGGCCAGGGCTTGGAGGAGGAAACAGGGCTACAGCGCCCCCCTCATCCTACAAAGCTCATAAGTGCAGGGCGAAGGGAGGGCAGTGGGGGCCTGGGGAAGGGTCCAGGAGGCCACAGCTGTGGCCCAGAACCTTTTGGAAAATTTGAGTGGAGTTGGGAAGAGGGAGTAGGAGAGGTGGGGGTTGAGGCCAGAGGGGAAGCACATGGCGTAGGGAGCTCAGCAGGCCTGGGCAGGACTCTGAGGAGGCCTCTGCCCTTATGCCCTCCTCTAGCATCCTGCAGGTGTCGAGACAGTGGGGGGTCTGTGGCAGGGGCTTGACCCTTACAGCAATGGTGGCTGGTGCTGTCACAGCTAATGACCCTGATGGCCCAGCCTGAGGAGGAGTGGGGGTGCACAGAAGGCAGGAGACAGAGAATGAGTCTCTCTCTCTCTCTCTCTCTCTCTCTCTCTCTGTGTGTGTGTGTGTGTGTGTGTGTGTGTGTGTGTGTGTGTGTGTGTTCACCCGTGCGCATGAATGTGTATGCACATGGATATTCTCTTGGAGCAGAATGGGACTTAAGGGTGAGACCCTCACACACCCCTCCCCTCCCCCAGCATACAGGACGGTGTGCAGCGTCAATGGACCTCTGGTGGTGCTGGACCAGGTCAAGGTAAGACTCTTCAGTCTCTCTCCTGGCCCCTAGGCTATATCTAGGGTTTCTTTTAAGAGGGTCTTCCATCCAGGGAACTTGTTTTAATTCTTTTCTTCTTGTCTGTGGGAGGCTGTAAAAACCATAAGCACGCGGGCCCCAGGGCTGGGGAGGTGGGGGCTAGGGCGGGCGAGTGCTGGCCCTGGGCATCCCGTTTTACCCAGGCTAGCCCTCCTTCATCTCTTGGTCTCTCCCTCTTCCCCTCCCGACCCACGGCTAGAGATCAAACCCAGGGCCTTATGTGTGCCAGGCAAGCGCTGAATCTTGAGCTGCATTTCTCTCTCTGTCTGATTTTGTTGAGCCGGTTTATTGCCTGATTTCTTTTAGGCCCAAGTTAATATTCTCTGTTGAATTTTTCTTCTTCAGGCTTGACAGTGAGAGGACAAACACTGGGGACAGGGGTGGTTTCAGATAAGGACCCAGGTTAGCACGGAAGGGAGCAAGCAGAGGAGGAAAGAGTGGGACTTTTGCTGTAGCACTCATTTCCGTTGTCTCTCTGCTCCTGGGCGCCCTCTTGTGGCTGAGATGCCAAACCGCTGGGCTTCCGCATCTCTTATCACTTAGGGTTGAGCAATCAGGGCTCCTAGAGCAATCCCACAACGTAGATCTAGAGACAAACAAACCGCCTTCGGTGACAGTCGTCGCTGAAAATCTGAGAAGGGAAACCCTGGGAGAGTGGCCCCACTCTGGTTTACTAGTCTATTCACCTGTCCCCAGACCCGTATAGTCACTAGTGTGGGCCATAAGGGGACAGAATGATAATAGCCACGACGATGATAACTTCTGGTACTAAAACAGGTCACCAAATATTATTATATCTTGGGCTGGTGAGATGGCTCAGTGGGGAAGAGCACCGACTGCTCTTCAGAAGGTCATGAGTTCAAATCCCAGCAACCACATGGTGGCTCACAACCACCCATAATGAGATCTGACGCCCTCATCTGGTGCGTCTGAAGACAGCTACGGTGTACTTACATATAATAAATAAATAAATATTTAAAAAAATATTATTAAATCTTAATAGCAAAAATAACGCATGCTCCTTGTACCCCAAGAACAAAAGAAAGACTGTTAATCGTCTGTCCTGTTGTTTCCAGCTCCGTGAAACCTGGAGTTTGTGCCCATATACAGGTGAACAGCGCAGATGTTGGATGGTGACCCAGCAGGCTGTGTTTCTCAGTATACTGATATTTGTAGGGCTTAACCTTCAATGTCAACTAGATTTTAGGATAACCTAGGAGACATGCCATTTGGGTATGTGTATAAGAGTTTTTCCAGAGAGATTTAATTAAGAATGGAAGACTTGCCCAGAATGTGAGCAGCATCATCTTAAAAGGTGGGGTCCCAGGCTGAATAAAAAGGGAAAGGGGGAACACAGGCTGAGCATCAGAATTCATCTGTCCTTATGACCAGCCACCTCAAGTTCTGCCCAAACCCTTCCCACCATGGCGGACTGTATCTTCTCAGACCATGAGCCAAACAAAGACTCCTTTAAGTTGCATTTGTCAGGCAAAGAAAAAGAAAAAGAAAAGCTAATATGGACTCATTGAGCCATCCCATTCTGTTTCCAGGTTCTGCTGCTACAAATAGTTCATGAATACACATCCTTTTACACTGATTCTCTCTTTGCTATACGATAGACACAAAGAGAACTGTGTGTTCAAAGGACAATTGTGTGTAAAGATAAACATTGGCAGCAGGTGTGTCAGGAGCAGTGTGAGTGCTCAGCAAGCTCACCCTCAGTACCACAGTAAATATACAGATAAATATTGGTGTGAGGCAGGAGTGCTTGCTCTGAAGGGTGGCGTGACCTGACTCCCAGCAGGGTCTGTGTAGACCCTCAGTTGTGATCTCATCTGCGATGTTGCTGTAAGCAAGCACATTACTGGCTGAGCCCTCTACCCTTCTCCTCCCTCCCGCCCGCCTTCTCTCTCTCTCTCTCTCTCTCTCTCTTTCTCTCTCTCTCTCACCCTTACCCTCTCCTTCTCCCTCTCCCTCTCCCCTCCTTTCCTCCCTCTCCCTCTCCCCTCCTCTCCTCCCCCTTGCCCTCTCCCCCTCCCCTCCCTCTCCTCTTTCTCTCCTCTTTCTTTTCAGGAGCCACCAGAGGCCAACTGCAGTTAGAGGGTATTGTGACCTCTTAACTGCTGAGCCATTGCCAGGACACCTTAGACAATTTTTAAATTTTCTTCTCCAACTTTTAGGATATTGATTTTAAATCTTGTAATTCATTAATAAAATGAGTTTCACTGGAGAGTTCCCTGTTAGAGTAACCTCGCACTCTGAAATCAGCCCTATGTGTCTGTCTTCATTTTTTTTCCTGTTTTTTGTTTGTTTATTTTATTTTAGCTTGGTATTTTTTTATCCATTGCTGGACTCCGTTTGTGAATGTTCAGTTAGGATTTGGAGATCTCTATTTGTGAGCCAGCAGCCTCCAGTGTTCCCATATAGGTTTTATTTTCATCTCAAGGTCACGCTTGACTCATAAAATGAATTAACACAGTATCTCTTGAAGAGCCTAAGAAAATTTCAAATTATTTTTTCTTGCTTGTTAAAATTTTCTGGTACAACTCTCACTGGCTGATGCTTTAAACTATTTAATATCTTTAAAAATTACAGAATCAGCCAAGGAAAGTGTTCCACACCTTTAGTCCCAGCACTCATGAGACAGAGGCAGGTAGGTCTCTGATTTCAAGGCCAGCATAATCTACAAATCGAGTTCCAGACTAGACACAGCTATATTATGAGACCTTTCTCAAAAAATATTGTAAGATTGTTCTGCCTTTCTATTAGTTTTTAATAATTAGTTCTGGTTTGAGTTGTGTTCTCCTAAACCCATCCATTTCTTCTAAATTCATATATATGTACATATGTATGAATATACATACTTTTTATTGTTTTCTGAATCTGATAAATAGAGCTTGTTGTGGTTTCTTTTCTAACACCTATTTGTTCTCTTTCTTTTTCTTTTAAAGATTTATTTTGTTTGTGTGTGAGTGTGTGTATATGTGTGCATGTGACTGTGTGAATGTGTGCATGTGTGCATGGGTGTGTGTGTGCATGGGTGTGTGTGTGCCTGTGTGCATGTGAATGTGTGCATGTATGCATGGGTGTGTGTGTACATGTGTACACATGAGTGCAATGCTCACAGAGGCCAAAAGAAACTGTTGGCTCCTCTGGAACTGGATCCTCCAGCCCTGTTTTCTTCTCTCTCTCTCTCTCTCTCTCTCTCTCCCTCTCTCTTTCTCTTTCTTTCCCTCCTTCCCTCCCTCCCTCCCTCTCTATTATAAATAATGTTTCCATGAGCATTCACATTCAAGATTATATATGTTTAGTTCTCAGGTAGATATCTAAGAGTAAAACTTCTGAGGTCAAATGGTAACTCTATTTTTAACCTTTTGAGGAACTGCACACCACTTTCCAAAGTTCATACTCCACCCAAAAGAGGGTTCTGATTCTTCACATCCACAGTAGTGTGTGTTATCTGCCATTATTATCATTATCATTATCATCATCATCATCATCATCATCATCATCATCATCATCATCATCATCATCATCATCGCCACCCTAACAGGAGTGCAGTGGTATCTCAGCATGGTTTCGGTTTTCACTTTCGTGTTGACTAAAGAGGATGGAACATGATGCTCCCTGCCTACTGGTCACATCTGCATCTTTGGAGAAATGCCAACTATATACTTTGTTTATTGACCTGGCTTGTGTTTAAATCCCTAAGCATTATACAGCCGTCAGTGACCCCCCCCCCCCAACTGCACTCTATAGCTAGGAACAGGTTGTCACTCAGTAAACAGACTCCAATCCCAGCTCCATAACTACGAATGGATATATCACTGGCTCATGGTGACACCTGGAAAACACAGAGTCTTTCTTCTGATGACAAGTGTGCTTCTCCTTGGTGCTCAGGAGACCTGGGTGGCCACAAAGGCCACTTTGTGCTACTGTGCCATTCCCCCCACCCCTGCCTGGCTATGCTCACAGCTTGCCTGTGTGGCTCCCACCCTGATCACAGCTGCCTCCGGAGTGGGGCTTGTTCTTAGCATTCCTGTTTTAAAGATGAAAAACCTAAGACTCATGAGTTAGTGACTTTAGGGCTCAATGATCATGTAGGTAATTAGACACCTGCCACTAACTTGCACTAAGGACAGAGCTTTGGCTATAGCACGTGCTCCTGATTAAAGTCCCCGTTCACTCCAGCGTGCCCCTCCCAAACAAAATCCCCTTTCCCACATCAGGGCGCAAGAAAACAGTCAGTAGCTTAAGATCAGACTCCTGACTCCCCCAACCTCAGCCCATTGGTTTTCTGAGGGAGTAATGGGGGCCTGTGGACCCCCCCCTCATCTGACCAGGCCAAACACCAAGCTAGTAGTAAAACGGACATCAGTTCACACCTAGTCTTTGAACAACCCTCTGGTTCTCTGAACACAGAGACACAGGGAGGTGACATGGCTTCCCCCTGGGTGGCTCTTCTCCCTGACAGTTTGCCCAGTATGCCGAGATTGTCAACTTTACCCTCCCTGATGGTACTCAGAGGAGCGGCCAAGTGCTCGAAGTGGCTGGGACCAAGGCCATTGTTCAGGTAAGTGTGTCAATTCTAAGAACGAACTCAAAGTTCCCATGCTATCTTACAAGCCTTGGAGGAAAGAAAGACCCTATTTCCCAGAGAACACCCTGCTCAGAGCTGTGTACTGAGGGCCCACAGTGGGAAGCCCTGCTCTTCCAGACAAGCCACTCAGCAATGATGCCTAACTCACAGGTATTTGAGGGGACCTCCGGGATTGATTCCCAGAAGACCACATGCGAATTCACAGGGGACATCCTGCGGACTCCTGTGTCGGAGGACATGCTGGGTGAGAGTGGAGAAGCAGGGTGTGTGCCCCCTGGTCTTCCTGGCTTCTCTAGCAAAGCCCTCCACTGCCTGTACTTGTGTTTCCTATGTGCTCCCTGAGGCCGGAGGTTATACTCTCTCTCTGTCTAACTCCCATCCCTAGTGCAGAGCCCAGCATATAGACCATGCTCCATAATGAAAGGGTGAGGCTAAGTCATTACAGGTGCAGGTTGAAAGGGATGGCTAAGCCCTTCTTTACTGAGCTTGATTCTCTTATAAGTGATCAGCCTGGGCCCAGGCCAATGGACAGGATGACACCAAAATGCCTTGTCTGTAGTTGCTAGGGACTGAGGAGGTAGAGAATACAGGGTAATGAGATTCTGAAGGGGGATGGGGATCTGGTGGCTTTGCAGATGCTGGGAGTACTAACCTGCACCCCTTGTCCCTCCCAGGTCGGATTTTCAATGGCTCTGGCAAACCCATTGACAAAGGACCTGCTGTCATGGCAGAGGACTTTTTGGACATCAATGGTAAGAGAGCAGAGGCTATGCATGGCTTTGAGGACACAGCCCCAGCAGCTGTCCAATCTAAGCCATCCTTTCTGCTACCTATTCTTGGAAGTCCTGCACGGATCCAGGCCAAGCATTGCTAACCCCATGGCTGATCAGATGAACAGGCAGATCAGCAAAGGCCCCTCTGTCTTCAGATCTACCTTAGAGCCCCAAAACTGCTCCTGGCATTTTATTCTGTCACTGCACATCACCTGTGGGCTTCAGTTCCATAAGCTCTCTCCCAGGAGCTGGGACGGGGAGTGGGCACAGCAGAGACAGAGCCCTTCCCAGGACCCCAGCTATTCTTGAGGAGACCTTCTTGACTCCCCCAACCTCACCCCATTGGTTTTCTGAGGGAGTAATGGGGGCCTGTGGACCCCCCCTCGTCTGACCAGGCCACACACCAAGCTAGTGGTAAAAGACACATCTGTTCACACCTAGTCTTTGAACAACCCTCTGGTTCTCTGAACATCACTCAGGTGCCTAGATGTTGAGGAGGGCTGTCTAGCTAAGGGCCTCACTTTCTCTAAGGTGCTAGGACAATGCTAGCTAAGATAGCACGGACCCATGGCTGATTAAACTTGAAATCACCCCTGGTACTATTCGAATGGAAGGAAATTTCATTTTTAAACTGCATCTAATACGCACAAGAGAAATGGGTATGGCGCTCGTGCCTGGGTGACACTGTGCACACAGAGCACAGTTCCATTGTTTTTAGAAGCTGCTGTTAAACAAGCTGGTTAGCCAACAGAGACCGTGGGGGTTGGTGGTACAGGGGTGGGCTGGAGGCTGAACCTGGCTCCATGATCACTCTCCCAGGCCAGCCAATCAATCCCCATGACCGAATCTACCCTGAGGAGATGATCCAGACTGGAATCTCCCCCATCGATGTCATGAACAGCATTGCCCGTGGTCAGAAGATTCCCATCTTCTCGGCAGCTGGGCTCCCCCACAATGAGGTAAAGGATGTATAGCCAAGGACCAGGGACAATCAGAGGGCTGGGGCTTGGGCTTCTAGGCGAGCACCGAACACTTCTGTACCAAGCAAAGGGTAGACATCCCCAGTATCTACCCTGCTGGTGCTTCCTGGCCACTCAAGATCAGGGTTGCCTAAGAGACACTCCCAACACACACAGTCACACATTGGCTCAGGGAAGGGCTGCATGCTGTGTCTAGTAAATGGAGTACTCACTGGTTTCAGAGAGCCCAAGCAGACTCCAGTGTAAAAAGCCTGCTTAGCTGAGCCACAGCCTGTCCTAGGTAGTGTTTGCCTGACTACCGCCACCAGCCATGAGCCATGAGGTCCTCTCAGAGCCACTGGTGTGTCAAGGTTTCTAAATGGCCATTCCTCACCATTTCTTGATGATGCTAACTCTCTTTCAAGAGTCTCCCTCCCCACAGAGGGCTAGCATGGCCACACATCTCAGTCTCGAGTGGCTCCAGCAGGCTGCGGGAGGTGCACACACTGAAAGGCTCAGCTGTCCTCAGCTAAACTGCCTAAATTCACACCAAGACTATTGTCCTTTGGGACTCGGCCTTGTTCCTTGTCACAAGTGCCTTCAACTCCTTAGTAGCCAAGAGACCAGACCATCCCCAACCCTGGGAAAGGCTGCAGGATTCAGGGTAGTTGCTCGCTCTTGGGGCTTGGACTCTTGGATCCAGCCAAAGTCTCTAACAGTCCCTCCTCCTCCAAGATGCTCAGCAGGCCAGACACGGGGCTCTGGCCCTGACTTCTCTCTCCCATCTCAGATTGCAGCCCAGATCTGCCGCCAAGCCGGGCTGGTAAAGAAATCCAAGGCTGTGCTGGATTATCATGAAGACAATTTCGCCATTGTCTTTGCAGCCATGGGGGTAAGAGAAGCTGGAGGCAAGTTCTGGAAGCTGTGAGAAGCAGCCTTTCCTGCCTTGGCTCTAGCACATCCTGTTCTGATGAGGGACACCCAGTCCTGCATCCTGAGAAGCCCCTAAAGTTCAGCCAGTTTGGAGATGGAGATCACAGCCTGACCAAATGGACAGGGAAAGACTCAATGGCCAGGACAGGGTGACCCTTGAGGTATCCCAAGGGCCAGAGAAGGAGCCCAGAGGATAGCCTCTGGTAGGGGATACGATGGGTCCTCAGAGGGTTCAAGGGGAGGCTGACAAGCTGTGTGGGGAAGTAACAAGCCAAGGGAAGAACAAGAAGAAGCTGGGTATAAAAGGAGGTTGGTATTTGTGGTGAGGGGGAACCTGATGAGTCCTTCTTGAGCTCTAGGGCCACCTTAGTGGCCCTGTGACTGTTAAGCTTGGTCAGTCCCCAAGATTTGCTGAGAAAAGCTGGCTGTCCTTCATGACTAAGCCCAGTCCTTGGCCATATGGCCTGGGCCTATAGCTCTCCTGGCTATGTGTCTAGGTGAACATGGAGACAGCCAGGTTCTTCAAGTCAGATTTCGAGCAGAATGGAACCATGGGAAACGTCTGTCTCTTCTTGAATTTGGCCAATGACCCTACGTGAGTGTTTCTATGTTCAGACTGCCTTTGGGGCCTGCCTCTTTCCTAGGCTTGGTATACTGGGGGTTCAGGACATCTCAGAACTACAGCCATGGGCCAGAGCTTGGAGAACTCTTGGTTATACAGATATGGAAATCACAGCCTGGGCCATGCTAGGGAGCCAGACCTCCTCCACCTGCCCCTTGGCTTTCCTCATCCCTGTGCCACACAGCTATTCCAGTCAAGGAACCCCAGGCCTGAGTCACCTCCATAGGAGGTACCAATGCTTGTGACATTTGTTTAAGAAATGCTCTATTTTAAAAGTTTTGAAGATGGAGGCTTAAATCTGGGGTTCACATGGATGAAATTAAAAACGTAATAAACATCCTGCATGTTAAGTAAGTTAAGAGAACTCTGGAGGCTGAGATGGCATTGCTAAGGAGAGATTCCCAGGCCTAGAGCCTCAGAACTGAAAATGGCCAGCTAAAGGAATCTCAAGAGAACTTCTAGTAGGGAAATGACATTTTTGGGGTGGGGGACCTCACCCTGGACAGTGGGAAAAGGAGCATCAGTATTGTCCGAAAACATCCCACTCTTGAGAGCCATTGTCTTGACCAGCTGATCTTACACTCAGTTCTGGGGCATCATGGAACCCAGGCTCCCTGAGCACTGCCATGCTTGCCTTCCAGGATTGAGCGGATCATCACCCCACGTCTGGCACTGACCACAGCTGAGTTCCTTGCCTACCAGTGTGAGAAGCACGTGCTGGTCATACTGACCGACATGAGCTCCTACGCAGAGGCTTTGCGGGAGGTATGCTGGCCAAAGGGGTCTGATTCAAACACCTCCTCCCTGTCTCTCTTGCTCACTCTCACTTCCACCCTGAGAAACAAGAGTTCTTTCATCTGGGCCTGCTCCTCAGTGAGTCCCAGGGTTCAGTCACAGGCTGGCTATTCCTCTTCTTCCCCCATCCCAGACCAGCCTCCTAATCTCCCTTCCTGAATCTAGTCTTTCATCTCCTGACATACCCATTGTTGTGAACATTGCAGGTCTCAGCGGCTCGAGAAGAAGTGCCAGGACGCCGAGGCTTCCCTGGCTATATGTACACAGACTTGGCCACCATCTATGAGCGAGCTGGCCGTGTGGAGGGCCGGGGTGGTTCCATCACCCAGATCCCCATTCTCACCATGCCTAATGACGGTAGCCTCGAGGACCCCCTGCCCTCCCTTTCCACCAGCCATCCCATCGCTCACATAGTTACAGCAGAACTCTCATGTCCCCAGTAGATGAGAACCCACCCAGTCCCCACACACTGAGGACAGGCCATTTGCTTGCAGATATCACCCACCCCATCCCAGACTTGACTGGCTTCATCACAGAGGGACAGATTTATGTGGACAGACAGCTACACAACCGGCAGGTACTGTTCCCTCCAAATATCCACCCCCTTCCCTCCACACCCGCCCCCCCCCTTGCCACCAAGACACTGAAAAGTCCTGTATCACTCCTGTGTAAGGAGGAGAGGCTGGCCCAAAGCTACAGCATCAGGAGCTAGGTACTGGGGGAGCCTGTGTTCTACAGCTAGCCTTAGGCTAGCCCCCTTGACGTTGAAAATATGATCCTAATTCTCTGGGTTCATGTTTATGTATCATACCAATGTACTGGGGCAAGGGTGATACACCAGCATATATGAAGCATATGGAAGCCACCGAATATAAAGCATTTCTCTTTCTGTTACAGTTATTTGCCTTGTTGACACTGAAGAGAGGTAACAAGGGCTGGGGGTGTAGCTCAATTGCTTAAGAGCCTGCCTAGCATATAGGAAGCCCTGAGTTCCAATCCTAGCATTGCATAAACCAAGCAAGGACACAGCCTGCAATCCTAGCATGGAAGCCCTGGGTTCCAATCCCAGCATTGCATAAGCCAAGCAATGTCACAGCCCGAAATCCTAGCATAATCCTGTAACCCTAGCACTAGGGAAGTGGGAGCAGGAAGATCAGAAGTTCACAGCTATCTCTAGTTACAAAGCAAGTTTGAGCCCAGAAGAGACCCTGTCTCAAAACATGCACACACACACACACACACACACACACACACACACACACACATTACACACACCTGAACACGCATACACCCACATGCACATGCATACACCCATATGCACAAACACATACACACAGATGCTATTAAGCTTCAACTTGTTTGTGTAAATAATTAAATGTTTTTAAAAGAGTGTTTCGATGACTAATTTCACCCCATTACCCTTAGCTCCAGCTTCCTTCCTTCATGGATTCACCTATATAGACAAACTTCAGTCTCTCCCACCCGGTAACTATGATCTCCTAGATCTATGGGAGATTAAACAGGTGTAGTGTGCCTGCTCTTGGTTTTCTGCAGGATGAGTAGGAGTGTCCTGAGAACGGTGTGGAGGAACAGGTGTATGGAAGGAGAGGGTCCCTATTATCTGCCACTCTCTTGTGCTCCCAGGTCTACCCACCCATCAATGTGCTCCCTTCCCTCTCACGACTGATGAAGTCGGCCATAGGCGAGGGCATGACCAGAAAGGATCACGGAGATGTCTCCAACCAGCTGGTAAGGAGGGGCAGTGGACGATGGTAGAAGCTGAAGTTCTGAGCCCCACCTGGACAAGAAGTTCCTGTCCAGGCAAAGCTGGTCTCCAGCAAGGGAAGCTCAGCCTACAGTATTGCCTTTTCCACAGTATGCCTGCTACGCCATCGGGAAGGATGTGCAGGCCATGAAAGCGGTGGTGGGGGAGGAGGCGCTCACCTCCGAGGACCTGCTCTACCTGGAGTTCCTGCAGAAGTTTGAGAAGAATTTCATCAACCAAGGTGAGGCGCGGCGGGGCTGGGGTGGACGGGGCCGGGACCGCCTAGCCCTCTCCTTCTGGGCCAGAGGTCCTAACGTTCCTTCGTGGTCCCCAGGCCCCTACGAGAACCGCACGGTGTTCGAGTCGCTGGACCTGGGCTGGAAACTACTGCGCATCTTTCCGAAAGAGATGCTGAAGCGCATTCCTCAGAGCGTGACGGATGAGTTCTACTCTCGCCAGGGGGCGCAGCAGGACCCCGCATCCGAAACTGCGCTCTAAAGCCACCCCCACCCCCAGCTGCAGCCTTCGCTTGTGGCTTGAACCACGTCTTATGCCCTACATTGACAGGGGTGTCTTTTAGTGTAGGTGGGTGGGTGGGCTTTTTTGCTTTAGGGGCTTGCTGAGAATGGACGCAAAGGAGGGAGTTCGGTATCCAGAATATTAAGCAGGCATTCTTACTACTGAACTCCACTGTAGAACTCCATTTTTATTTTAGAAGCCCCGCCTCCAATGATGTAACTGAAATGTAAAAAAAACAAAACAAAACAAAACAAAAACAAAAACAGTAGCTGAGATGGATTTGTCTCTGGTGAAAACAAGACTGCGAATAATTTGTTAATTGTTGAAGGTGCAGATAATATCGTGTGGTTTGTAAAAGTATTTAAAAAGAAAAATCTGGTTGGGCACAGTGGAGCATGCTTTTAATCCCTTTAATACTTGAGATGGAGAGGCAGACAGATCTCTGTGAGTTCAAACCCAGTCAGGGCTACATAGTGAAACTCTTGTTTCAAAAGAAAGAAAGAAAGAAAGAGAGAGAGAGAGAGAGAGAGAAAGAAAGAGACAAAGAAAGAAAGAAGGAAAGAAAGAAGGAAAGGAAGAAAGAGAGAAAGAAAAAAGAAAGGAAGGAAGAAGGAAGGGAGGAAGGAAGGAAGGAAGGAAACAAAGGAAAGAAAGAAAAGAAGGAAAAGAAGGAAAAGGCCAGGCGGTGGTGGTGTACCACCTTTAATCCCAGCACTTGGGAGGTAGAGGTAGGCAGATTTCTGAGTTCGAGGCCAGCCTGGTCTACAGAGTGAGTTTCAGGACAGCCAGGGCTACACAGAGAAACCCTGTCTCGAAAAACCAAAGAAGAAGGAAAAGGAAAAAGTAAGGAAAACTCAGTTGAATTATTCTAACAGAATTCCACTTAGGAATTACTTATGTTAAAATGAGAGCTGACCTGATGTGGCTGCATGGTGAAGTGTTCACAGTATTCAGGAAGCCCTGGGTCCCAGCCCCTGCCCTGAGTCGAGCAGGCATAATAGCATGTAACTATAATCCCAGTGCTTGGAAAGTGGAAGCAGGAGGAGCAGAAACTCAAGGTTATCCTCTACTGCATAGCAAATTTGAGACCAGCCTGGGCTACATGAAACTCTATTTCAAAAAATACAATAAAGTAAAATACAGAAGGGCTGGGGCTGTACCTCACTAGTAAAGTCCTTGGCTACCACACAAAGTCTAGGGGTGGGTTCCAAGCCCTCCAAAACAGAACTAAGACTGCTCAGCAGTTAAAAGCATTTGCCACAAAGCCCAACTACCTGACTGCTTGAGTTCAGTCCCCACAACTGATCTGGTGAAAGAACACCAACTCCCAAATCTTAGCTTCTTTCTGACTTGCACGTGTGCACACGCATAAATAACTAGACATTGGGGGTGGGGAGTTAGCTGTATGTGGTGGCTCACACTTTTTTAGTCCCAGCACTAGGAAGCAGAGTTCTCAGCCAGCCAGAGCTGCATAGTGAGACCCTGTCTCAGAGATGGGGAGGGGAATGGGGGAGATGAGTATTCTAAATCCCAGATTCCCAGGCTGCCTGCTCTTCCTCAATGCATCCTCTCCAGGTCTTCGGAACTGCAGTCACCCTGTGAGTTCTGGGTCCTCAGCAGGAACAGCCAGTGCCTAAGCACTGCTGAGCCATCTCTTCCTGTACATTTTCACATCTCCCACTGGGCCCTCGCTCTAGTTTTCAGTGTGACTTCCAATTCCAGAACGTTCACTCTGTTCTCTCTCAGCTCAGCGCTGCGCGCATGCGCTGTCTTTAATAAGCGATTGCCCACCCTTCGCTCCGTAGTTTTTCTTAGCTCGGTGAACACAGCATAAGGACTACTTTATTAAGTCTAGTGTCCTGGCTTCTCAAACAGTTTGCGTGTTGCTCAGGTTTGCGTATTTCCTGCTTTTGGGTTATGGTTGTCTATTTCTTTGTTCATCTCACACTTTTTCTTCTGAGAACTGCTATTTTCAGTATGTGTGCTAGCCACTCTGACCTACCCAAACCCGCTTTCTGGGGCTTTGTTTTTCTTGTTAATATGTTGGTGCCTAGGATGGGTGATTTTAGCAATGTCTTTCCCCTCCCTTAAAGCCTCGATGTGATGCACCTACTTCTGGAAACAGCCTTGCACACCTAGCCACTCGGGGAGGGTGACAGTTTAAATAAAATCTTTGTTGATATCTCTGTTTAACTCTCTGCCTCTGCTGTTACACCAAGCTTTCAGCCCTCACTAATTTCCAGCCTCTTGTTCCATTTCCCAAGATGCCTCTGGAGAGTAAACTGCAGAGGTCATTTTTATCCAAGACCTAATTGATGTGTATTCTGACCCAGGAGGGTTCTTGTATGCTGTCTCTCCTGGGGTTCCTCTAGTAAACCAGTTGGCCTATTAGCTTTTCTTATCGACTACCACAGAAATCTCCAGGATTTGAATTTCTCCACACTTAGAAAAAACAACAATTTCCTTTGATAGGGATCTTTAGAACTCTCAATTTCCACAGATTGACTGGGTATAAGCCCCAAGCCCCTGCAGTGGGTGAATGAACCACTTTACTCAGGAACATCCTGGTGTTTTTGTTTTGTTTGTTTGTTTTTGTTTTTATTTTTGTTTTGTTTGTTTTGGGGTTTTGTTTGTTTGTTTACTTTTCTGAGCATTCAGAAATCAAGGCTCTTCACCTGACCTTTGAGAGGAATAGCTGCCCTGCCCTATTCCTGAAGGCTTGGTGGAAAAGGACATTCAGCCTTTCCACGTAGCTCCCAGTCTGTGGCTTGGACCTGGTGACAGGAGGAGGGAGAGGCAAAATGGCATCTTGCTCTTCCGAGTAAAATGTCATGTATTTTCAGAACTGAGGAGAGAGGAAGCCCCACTTTCCCAGCCACACCCAGCCATTTTAGAGCCTCTCCAATTCCGAGGTAGGAATAGCTCTGGCTCCGATGGCACAGAGCCCTCCTCTTCTTACTAATGTTCCGATTTTTGTGGCTACTTTCTTGTTTTTATATGACTTAGGGCAATACTCTTTTGTTTTCTTTTTTTGTTTGCTTGTTTTTTCATTTTTAGTTTTGAAAATTTCACTATGTAGACCAGGCCGGCCTCAACCTTGGTGCAGTATTTTGCTTCTGCCTCTGGAATATTGAGATGGACAGCAGATACCACACTGCCATGCCTGGCTCAGTGGAGTAGTTGAATTTTAGAATCATCCTTATAGAAGCACATGCTAAGCCACAGAGTGAAAGTAAGGGTGAGCACCCAGGCCTAGAGCCATGTGGGTATGCCCCTACAACCATGCCTGCAGTCCAAGGGTGAGTCCTCACTCTCATTTATTCAGAGATGACTCTCACTGTCCCTTGGGTGTCACACAACCCACGCAGCTCATTCAAGGCCACTGTACTAGTCCTAATCCTTGTAGCCCACGGAGGATTTAACGGGGAGCTTTTTACCTGTTAGGCTTTCCTGAAAGTGACAGAAACCCAATTCAACCAAGTTTAGGCTTCAGAAGGACCTTGAGATTACAGGATGATGGGGGACAGCAAGACTTGCATACTGGGGACAGTACCTTTCTGGGTCCTGTACCCCCTCTGAGCACCGCTTCCTCACCCAGCCTTCGATCTCCCTTACAAATGACTCTGGGGCCAAGCTATTACCACAATCCTCCAAGTGGAATACTGATATTTCTCTTGGCCAATTGTCTGCTTTTTACCAGGCCCTCTACTCTGCTGCATAGGTCTGGCTAAAGAGTCTTCCATAAGAGCATCCATCCCTTCTGAGGCCTCTGCCCAACTCCCCTATCTTCTTGCCCTATTCTGGTGATCCTCCTTCCCCGGAAGTCCTCTTTCCTCTTCAGAAAGAATATAAAGGCAGGACCACCTTAATGTAGGTCCTAACCCTGGGTACATGGGGATATCGCCTAAGGGATTTTGCTAAATATCCATGAGTGGGCCCCCATCATATCAATGAATCTGAACTTATTGGTATAAGTATTTTGTGTCTGTCTCCTCACTCCAGGGTGATTAGAATATGGCATGAAGACTATAAAATATGAGGTTGATGCAGGAGGGTCAGGGGCCTTGGTTACAAAGCAAGTTCAAAGCCTGCATGGGCTACACAAGACCCCACTCAAAAAATACCTAAATAAAGGAATTAAAAGAAAATAGGTATTTTCTTTATTTACATGTCATGTGAAAAAAAAAAGAGAAAAGGCAAGAAAAGAAAGAAGGCAGGCAGGAGGGGTGGCAGGAAGAGAGGGTGGGAGGAAAGAAGGAAGGGTCTAGAATTATTAGAACCATTAACTATTAGGCCACTGCTTTCACATCTGAATCAAACAAAATCATCAATTAAAGGTCTGAAATTCTATCCTTTATAAGTTACACTGATTTAACTATGGAGACGGTAGTCTAATTTATAAAATGTTCACTGAAACAAAAAAAAAAGGAAGAAAGAAAGAAAGAAAGAAAGAAAAGAAAAGAAAATAGGACCTTAAAATATTCCAGGTGCAGATAACAACATCTACAGGCACTTCCAGAAGCAGCACTTGCCCCCAGGGGGTCCCAGTCACCCAGGCAATCCTCAAGATTTGACCTTACTTTATTCTAATGTAAAGTCAGTTGCTAAATCCCACTTGCAACAGGAAGTTTAGTTAGTTAGTTTGTAAGATGCCCAGCAAGAGTGCCAATTCCTTTGGGAGGCAGAGGCAGGTGGATTTCTGAGTTCGAGGCCAGCCTGGTCTACAGAGTGAGTTCCAGGACAGCCAGGGCTATACAGAAAAACCCTGTCTCGACCCTCACCCCCGAAAAAAAAAGAGTGCCAATTCCAGTGTTCTTTATAGTCCAGAAAATGAGGGTCATTAACCATACCTTCAGTTTCCAATGTGTGAGTTTATTCATTATATAGCAAGCAAGACAGAAAGCAGCAAATGGCAGACAGACAAAAACAGCGGATAGACATCCATCACATCCAGTATTCAAAACATGTCAGAGACAAAGGCGAAGCATGACTGAGAGCAAAGGCAGTGGCAGCGTGTGGGAGCTTTCAAACATCCGAAATAAACTGACTGCTGAGGTGGTCAGCTGGAGATCAGGATTGAGCTTTCCCTCCGTGGATGAGCTTCCCCATGGCTGACCATCTGGCTTCCCTTCTCCCTGCAAGCGTCTTTATATCATTGGATAAAGAATTGTACCGTCTGTTGGAAATAGTTCACCTTCTAGCTAAGATACAACATTGTACTTCTGGGTCGCTTTGCACCTCTCCCAAACTCCGACTCAGAGTTAAGGACCCACACTGCTCCAGGAAAAGTTGTTTTGGAAAACATTTCATTTTATTTTTTTTTATTTTTTATTTTTGGATTTAAATAAAATAATATTGGCTGCTGGCAACCTAACCTAGCTCCTCTGAAAGATCAGCAAGTGCTTTTAATTTCTGTGCCATTCCTCCAGCCCTTGAGAATCTCTAGTTTGTACCTCTGACGATCTTAGTATACCCTTTCTCCTTTGGTTTTCCCAGGGCACACATATCCTCCAAAAGCACAGGGCAGGGACCCACTTCTCCCAACCAGGCTTTGCTCCTGGTGTCTACTGGGTAAACTCTGGAGTGCAGAGCTGCAGGTTTACCCCATCATCCCTGGCACCTTTTTGAGACAAGATCTGGCCTTGTAGCCCAAGCCACCTTGGAACTCTCTATTTTCCCGTTTCCCAGGAAAAGCAGGGTGGAGTTGCTCTGCTTCGGGCAACCTGTGTGACGTACCTGCTGTCCATTATGCTGCTGCTCCGAAGAGGACGTCATAATTTGGTATGTGGAATCGCAGAGGGAGCTAGTTGTTAATACTACTTCAAATACAAACGCGCTGCCTGTACACTTGGCACTGGGCCCTGTTTCCTATGAGCAGAGATGGAGACAATCCATTTCCCAATTGCACTTTCCATTTCATCTCTGTGATTCCAATCGAGGCTAAGCCCAGGGTGCAGAGTTTCCAGGGTAGCAAACTTCGTCCCTCCCTTGAGTCCTGGCTGGGGCCAAGGGCGGCAAAGGCGCCGCCCAGAGGGCGGGGGCAGGGGTGGGTCGCGTGAGACGCCCCTCGAGTCGTCGTTCCAGTGCGGGTACACCTCCTAGGAGCCACACCACTCCGCGCAGGACTGGGCCCTTGGATTCCAGAGGGCGCCGAGGGAGGAAAGAGCAGCCCCGCTCCGCTGAACAAAGAGGCTCGAAGCAGGCTCCCAGCCCCGACCCCGAATCCTCAGATCAGATCAGGTGGGCGGGTGCGCCGGCGGGTGGGCGGTGTAGAAGCTCGGGGATTTTCTCAGCCTTCCATGCTCATCCTGGTCTGGGCGATCCTAGTACCTCCGAGTTGTGGAGCCATAAAGTGATCGCGAACTACTCCGAGTTTTTCGCAGCCTCGGTGGGCAATGTGGACTGGCTTCGGTTCTGTGTGAATCCGGAGCGCAAGGAGGTCATCGTCGACGACAAGGTAAAGCTGGCAGCATGCTACCAGAGACTGAAATTTCCCAACACCGAACCAAGTACTACCCGTAGAGAGGCCACCTGATGAACTGCCGCTGGGTAGCCCCAAAGTGACCTTTTCTATGTTGTGGTCCTAATAATCAACTCGTAGAAGGTCCATTTGGAAGCAGAGAGGTGGGGGGATAAAGGGCTATGAACTCCTCCAAGGAACACAGGGAACCAGGAACCCAAGACTGAAGGCGGGGTTGTGGGCTCCGCCCCCTTGCTGAGCCTTTTCCTATGCTCTCCACTCCTCAGGGCTTCACAGCCATCCACTTCGCAGCTCAGAAATGCCAGCTTTCCTGTCTTAAGGTCTTGATAGAGGAGTACAAATATCCTGTGGATCTGCCCACCAACAAAGGCCAGACGCCCCTGCATCTGCTCATCCATAAAAACAACAAATCGGGCATCCTCCCCTGCATTGACTACTTGCTCAAGAAAGGGGCAGCCATCAACTCGTGAGTCCTGCCTCCCCAGGCAGGTGGAGCCTTGTAGGACCGGAGGAGGGGTTGTGAGGACAAGGATTCGTGCCTGGAGAAGGCAGTCAGGAGGAGCACTTAGTGTCCTGGTTCTTGAGAATGGGCATGCCGAGAGGGCAGACCCAATCAATTCACAGAATCTTAGCTCAGGCAAACCGGGGGTCTGCAGGCAAGTCACTCCCGCCTCTGAGCCTCCGCGGTTGGTTCCCACACTGGGGTGTGTACACAGTGGGGCCTCACAGACGCCACTGTGGGCTTAGGAAACGATGGTCCCAGGTGTTTCTAGTTTGGCGCTAAGTTGGGGAACTGACTGTCTTCGATTGAGGTGAGGATGGATGTGCCTGTCCTACATCGCTTTTGTGATAAAGGAGTTGGAGTTACAGGCGTTTGTGTGCTGGGAGCCAATCCCAGGTCCTCTGCAAGGTCACTACACTCTCTTAACCACTGAGCCATCTCTCCAACCCTACCTTTATGGGAAGGAAAATGTATACCAGAGTCTGTTTTGTTCACCCAGAGTCCTTATCAAGCATTCACTATGTGCTAACAAGCACCATACTCAAGCTGGGAACACAGCCACAAACACAGGGAACCAACCCCAGTCCTCACAGAACTGACATTCTAGTGACTGGACAGTTTGCTAATTGCAAATGTGTGAATGAATGACCACAATTCCAAGAGCTCTGAAATAGGTGAAATCACCGACCTCTAAGGAGGTGACTTTTCCTTCTTTCTTCATCATTTTTAAAAACGTTCTTGTGTAATCCAGGCTACCCTCAAACTGGCTACAACAGCCAAGGAGTATCTTGAACTCCTGATTCTTCTGCCTCTGCTTCCCCAGTGCTAGGATCATCACACCTGGTTTGATATAGTGCTGGGGATTGAACCCAAGCGTCAAGGATGCTAGGCAAGCAGTCTATCAGAGGAAGTGCATTTACAGCCCCAGGAAGTGGCAAAAATTGCAATCTACAGAGTCTGGGGAGATAGCTCAGAGGATAAAGCACTCACTGAGCAAGTGTGAGGAACTGAGTTCAAATCCTCAGCATCCATGTAAATGCCAGTTGGGCATGGTGACCTCCTGTATTCTAGCCCATGGAAGCCAGAGTCAGGAAATCCTCAAGCAAGATGGCTAGCTTAGATTAGCTGATTCAGTGTGCTCTGAGTTCAAGTGAGAGACCCTGCCTCTACATATATGATGGAGGATGATAGAGGAAGATATCCATTGTCAACCTCTGGCCTCCACCTCATTGGGTATATATCCATATGCATCCCTACACACATGTGAACATGCATACACACCACACATATGAAACTTAACTTCAACTTGTGGACCAAGTGAGCTAACTTTGCCAAAAGCCAAGGAGGAGCCAGACTTGATAGTACATATATCTATTCGTACACTCAGCACAAGGGAGATGGAGATGGGGATCAGGGATTCAAGATCATTTTTGGCTACATTACAAATTCCAGATCAGCCTGTACTACAAGAGACCTTGTCCCAAAAGTTGCTGAGATTGGTGGCTTTGAAGCTACCCAGGGCACTGTAGTTCCTAGCTGTCATATTCAAACACATCCTATACTTTTCACTGCTCATAGAGTCCGTCCCTCCTCCTAGAGAAGAGAATCGTGAAGCCCTGAGAGGAGCAGGGTATGGACAGGGTCCCCCATGGTGGTGGCAGAGTGGGCCCTGGAAGTTGGCTTGCCTGCCTATCTAATGCCTGTATCCTTCCCTTCTGCCCTTTACCCTCGGTACACCTCACAGGCAGACACACAATGGCTCCACACCCCTGCACCTGGCTTCCTGCAATGGCCTGCTGGGATGTATTAAGCTGCTGGTGCGGAGTGGAGCCAATGTGCATGCCCAAGATGCCGCGGGCTTCAAGCCCATCGACTACTGCAGACTATGGAACCACCGTAGCTGTGCCCGGTGAGCCTGTACCAACCACACCACTCCCACTTCCTCTTGCAAGGTCCTTCTCCGGGGGTTAAGCTTCTAAGAGGGGGAAGGCTGAGGAAGCCAGGTGGCAGTTGGGTAAAGTCTGGGAAAGAGGTCCCAAGTAGGATATTGTCAGCATGAGTTTTGCCTGACCTCACCCCCCTTCTTTGCCTTCCCCTGTTCTTCAGTCAGGATCCACATCCATCAGACAATTTTCTCTTCTCCCTCTAAGGGACCCTGGGCAGTGGGATGGGGTGCTTTGCTCTTCTCTGCTCTGGCAATTCCTCCCATCCCATTGGCCCTCAGCACCTCACCTCAAGGGGAAGCACAGTTCCTACAATCTGACACACCCTCACCTTGGTGCCAGGTTCTTGAAGGATGTCATGTGGAAACATGATAAGAAGATCTTTGCCCAAGAGATGAAGAAACTGAAGACCTTGAAGGAGAAGCTGACCATTTTGGAGTGTCGCTACCTGACTGATTATCAAGTAAGGGGGAGTTCCTTCCAGGGCTGGGTTCTGCTGCTAAACTAGGTCCTTCTTGCCATGGTTAGAGGAGCAGCTGGAACACTCCCTCTCAGAGGAACCCCTACCCCCTGCCAAATCCTCCCTTATAAACCATCCCTTTAGGCCAAAGGTCTTCTCCTGTGCCAGAAAGCAAATGCAGCCTGAATTATGGGGTATTCAGAATCCGTGTTAGGCATTGACCCTCTAGGATGAGCATCTCTAACAGAACTAGACATTTCCTAACACTGGAGTGCCTACTCATTAAAAGAGAACTCCTAACAGATACCCTAACTTCACTGTACACTAGGCTCCTATTAGGTCCCAAAGCAAAGTGTGGTCCTCCATTCAAGGAACTCAGGTGCAAGGGAGAGGCAGGTTATGCACCTGTGGGGAGGGATGCCAACAAGGTATCTTTGAAGACTGACAGGCATCTATCCATATGGAGCAAGGAGTGACAGGCTCACAGACAGAATCACTGTGAGGAATACATGGGGCACTCAGGAGCACTTGTGGAGGCAGGAAACAGCCAATTGGGGGATCAGGTATAAGTTGGGTGCACCAACAGACTAGAGGTTTGACAAGGGTCCAGACCAGTGATGGGGCAAAGGTTTAGCTGATCTAATCATAGAGCATAAAACACTTAAAACAAAACAAGAAAATTAAGGCTTGGATTCTTTATTTTTGTTTTGTTGTTGTTTTTTGTTTTTATTTTTGTTTTTGAGACAGGGTTTCTCTGTGTAGCCCTGGCTGTCCTGGAACTCACTCTGTAGACCAGGCTGGCCTCGGATTCAGAGATCCACCTGCCTCTGCCTCACAAGTACTGGGATTAAAGGCATGCGTCACCATAGCCCACTCAAGAACTTGGATCCTTAAGTGACTCCTACAGTGGCCACAGGGCCCTGCCATGATTGTACTCTTCCAGTTGTCCCCACTGTGCCTCTCTAGTCTGTGTCACCCAGCCCTTGCAGCTATCAGGCTTTCTGTTGACCCTAACCCTACTCAGCAGCCCCCGCAGACCTCCACTCAGGATCTCTTGTTGGCCTCAATGGGACCACACGACCACTACTCTTCCACTGGCTAGAATAAAAAGCAAGCCACATACTGCCTGACTTGGGACTGGGCAAGGCTGAAGGAATTAGGACTCCTGGCTTAATCTAATCAGAACCTGCCTTGAGCTGGGTCAATCTCCAAAGCACCTGATTACTTAGCAGCTGTGTGGGAGTGAGACAGATAATAGGGCAGGGATATTTCCACACATGTAGAAATTCAGTGCAAGTGGTGGTAAAGACAGAACTCTGGCTAAGTCCCGACCACCCAGTCTTGCAGCCAGGCACTCTGTCCTCCTTAAGGTCACTTCCCAGAAGTCTGTGCAACTTCATTACTTCCAACCAATGCCAGGCCTCCCAGGCCCCCAGAAAGGATTTTTCTGGGGTCAAATCAGAGAACAGGACTTTCCACTGAGGCTGGGGCTACCTCTAGGGAAAGGGTACCTTCTCTCTGCAAAGCTGAGGTTGTCTCTATGTCTGTCCTCAAGCTGGAGGTCTCCTATGAAAGTCTTTGTCTCCTCCATAGCCTAGGCACTCAGTCAGAACAGGCGATGCCTCTTCCATTAAAACAAGGCTCACCTAAGGCAGCAGGGAAAGTAGAGCTGAGGTTTCCCAGGGTGAGAGCCACAGAGTCTCCTGCCCATAAATGCCACTGCCCCATGCCCTTCATTGTTGCAGAAAGAACACCAAATTCTGAGAGAGGCTCATTTTAGAAAGTGGCTCCAAAGCAAGGCGCTGGCCCGGACTCTGGGCTCTGCTGACTCCAAGCGAAAGGCTGCTGTCCAACCTCAGACATTGGCCTCCAAGACTTTAGGATGCCCGCTTGCTGAAAGCTTCCATTATCCATCTGTGGAAGCTCAGCTGAAAAGCTTACCCTCACCCGTGGTACCACCCAAGCCCATCTACAAGCAGACCACCATCAGTCGGCCTAAGATATGGAACTGTAGTGCTAATCCTGCCAGGTCCCCTACCACAGACATTGGCTACCCACAGGGTATACGCCTGGGTGTGCACCCAGAACCCTATAAGGAACATGACTTCTGCAGATTCCTGGAGGTGACTCGAAATAAACTTGGGGGTGCATGCTTGCGCACAGTGGACCGTCAGTTGGTGACACCTGTACCCCAGCTGCCTTTTGAGATAATAGCCCGGGCGCTGTACCCAGGGACTCAACCCTACAGGATGAAAGTGCCCCAGGGCTTGTATCCACGTGACATACTCAAAGTGCCTGAGAAACGGCATTTGGGAGCTACTTGTACCAATACAATGGCCATGAGCCTACGTAGGACATTTGATAAACCCTTCCTTGCTTCCCTGGAAGCTTGCCAGGCTCGAGTGGCCCCACCCTCCAAGTGAGTTCTCACATAAAGTTGTTCTGGAAGCCTCTGGTGAAGGTGGAAGTGTTCAGATTCATACTGTGGCTAGAAATGTGGTAGGGTTCTAATCCCCAAGGGCAGAAGCCACCCCTAACTATCCCTCTTCCCAAAAGCCCACTCCTCCCTTTACAAAGAAACTGACTGGCTCCCTGGGGTGTGTACATCTGGACAGAGCACAAGGTTCCAAGTAGAGGGCTGGTAATGTCCTGGGACACAGCTATGTGAAAGTAACCCCTGGTCCTCTGGTACCTTAACCTACCCTAGCACTCCCAGGGACAAGGCTTCCAGGACAGGATACTCCTAGACATTCTGCCATGTGTTCTTCCTGTCTGCTGCAGACCCTGCCTGGCAGTGGGAACAGCTAATACGATATCCCGTGCAGGCTTCTCTGCCTATGCTCCTTGCTCATGGCCCCACTGGGGTATGTGAAGCTACAGTTCCACGAGGCTGGGCAGCACTTCTGCTGAGAGAGGAAGACCTGTGGCTTGGATGTGAAACCTGTCCAGGAAGCTATCCTGGACCCCGATGTGCCCTGGTCACACACTACAGCTCACTCTTTAAACAAAAACGTTTATTGAGTGCTTTCCATGGGCCAGGTGCCAAAGTCAGGTAGTTGATAATACAAAAACCCAAGGGCTTTCCCTGCCCACAAGGAGCTTCCAGTCTAGTGGGGAGACAGACCATACCACAGGCCAGTGAGCCTAGAGGATCTGTGTGGCAGCTGGGGTTAAAGGAGGAGAGGGGACACTCAGGGCTCCTTGGAGGAAATAAAATCTAAGAGGAAAAGTGGAAGGAAGGTTATCAAAGCAGCTAGAGCCATGGTCTCTGTGTACAGGAGGCTGGGGCCCAGAGCCTCACACACCATACTAAGGAGTCTGGACTTTATCCTGAGGGCAGTGGAGAGCTGGGGAGAGTTGGGGGCCAGAAAAGACTTAGCCAACTGTGCATTTTTGAAAGAAACCCAGCCGGTCAGAGGAGAGAGAAACATAGGAAACTGTCAAAACAAAGGTGAGAGATGACAGTAGGGTGGCTCAAACACAGAGATACCAAGAATAGATCAGATAGACATAGGGCAGAAGAGAAACAATATCCTGCCTGGCTCTTGAACCATCAAGAGACCAGGGACGAGGTACTGCAAAGAGCAGGTGAACAGAGCAGATGCTGAGCTCAAATTGTCTCTGTCCCAGAAGGCAGCGGAACTGTGGTTGAGTTAAAATGTAGCTGGGGCTGAAGGTTGGCCCAGGCTTCCCTCACAGCATCCCTTAAGCCACCAGCACAGCTGCGCTTCCTGAGGAAATCCACAAGACAGCCAAGGAGCTCCTGTGCGCGCACAGGGCAAGAAACAGTCCTATATAACAGATACTGAAAGGACAGAGGTAAAGGGACAACAGCCACACCAGGGCTGAGAAACGTGAGCCAAGAAGCAGACCATTAGCTATGCCAGCTACTCCAAGACCCGGCCGGTGATCTGTGACGAGTCGACCGGGGTTAGCTTGGGAAAGCTCCTGTCTGAGCAGGATGAACGAAGATAAAGAAGTGGGCAGCAAAGCAAGTGAGACCAGCCTGAGCCCACTGGAGGGCAGCAGCCCATGTCCTATACCTTCATCCACTCGAGTGGCAGAAAACAGGTCTGGCGATCTCACCTGTAGCTGCAAAACAAATTCAGAGAATAGCAGGCCAAGACTCGAAAGAAATGTAAGAGCCAGTGCCATGGAGGATGCATAAGAAGTTCACGAACTAGGATCTTGCCCATGCCTTGTCCATCTGGGCGCCTGCCAGACTCCCTGTGAGGTATGAGATTCGGCCGTGGGGAGGGGGAACCTTCATTCCATAGACTGCTGAGCCCCTGCAAGGCACTGTATGTAGTTGGAGTGCAAGGTCAACAGATGCTGGTCTGTGCCCAGGATGAGGCCCACCTTCTTAGAAGACAGAGCTCACATCCCTCCAGGAGCCAGAAGTGCAGGTGAGTGAGGCCTGGGTGCTCTGAGCGACAGCCTTTCCCAGTCCCATTTCTCAAGAAACAGGCCACAGCCTAGGCTGCCTAGAAGCCAATGTTTATTTTTTTCGTTGAGCCTGAGATAGAATTTACCAAGAAATCGCTCCTTTTTCTCAAAGGAAGACATAAATAGAATATTGTAGACGGTCTGCATCTCTAACCCAGCCATAAACCTTCTACCCCCTCCCCCTCTCTGGACTATCAGAGTCTGGGGAAGGAGACATGGAAAGGAAGAGAAGCCTCGGAAAAATGGCCTCTGCCCACCCATGCTCTTCTCTGGACCCTTCCCACTTAGGGCCATGAGAATCCCTTCAGAAGGGCAAGAGCCAGAAGAGGAGTCCCTAGAGCAGGCTAGCCCAGTCTAGGCAGAAGGTTAGCAGGCAGAGAAGAAGATGAACTCCTGGGGTGTTAAGGCAAACAGTGCCACCTAGAATCTTTATTCAAAAAGGGGATCGGATCAGCATTGGACAAGACCCACATTTCCACAGCGAAATGCACTTTTCCTGCAAGTGCCGACCCTCAGCTCCTCCCTATGGTCACCTGCCTGAGAACTTGCTGTCAGTTCTCCAGCGTCATACTTGCTTCCCTGCCTGCCCCATCTGACCAGACCCAGCTCTAGGGAGGGGAGGGCTGGGGACATAGCCTCCTGGCACAGCAGGCTCTGCTACCCTCTCTGGTGCCCCTGGCAGCATTCAAACCTCCTGAGGAGGGTGGGCATGGAGCTTCAGAACAGAGGGGAGGGAAACCTGGGCTGGCAGAAGACACCCTCCAGGCTCCCAGAGTCCCAGGGGCCTGGCTCTATTGGTCTTGCCCCCCGCCTGCCCTCCCCAAAGGGTCAATATATCTTCTGCCGACTGGGTAGGATGGCCTCTTTGATGAAGGAGAAGACAACCAGGATGCCTAAGCGCTTGCCTCGCTTGCCTTTGGTGAAGTAATTGGAGACCACGTCATCTGTAGAAACACAGGCAGGGAGATGAGCATGCATATGCATGCATGTGTACGTGTGCGCAACTCTTATCACCCAAAGCCCCAGGGTTTTCTCACAGGGCTGGTGCCATTCCCCCACCCTATCCCTGCTGACCCCCCGCCTGACCTAAGAAGCCCTTCCTCACCGCCTGGCTGCATGGTGGAGGGCAGGACATTCTCCCCAGCCGAAAGTGACACGAAGAAAGCAAACGGGATTATCCACAGGCAGAATGTGAAGTAGGCCAGGACCTGGTGACAGGAGAGACTGAGAAGGGAGAGCCCCAGGGTGCCCCAAAGGCCCACCCTATCCCTGCAGGGGCTAGCACTCAGGAGGCAGGACTCTCGGACCCAGACTGCTGGAGTAAGGAAAGTACAGCTGTGTGAATGCAGTCCCTCCCCAAAGGGACACTATTCTGGGGGGGCAGGGCACGTCAAGTGGGAGGAACCCTGGGGAGGTGCTGATGGTGCTGGAGCTAGGGGGTCCTGCCTTGAGGCCTGGCTCACACAGAGGCCAGCCTGGTGCCCCTTCTAGACTTGAAGATGACCCTACTGAGGCACCCAAAGGACACACTAGGGGAAAGCAGTGTCCTCCAACCTCGCCAAAGGGATCCCTTATGTTCTTCAGACACCCTGCCTTCCAAAATCATTATGTGTACTTGCTTTAAAAAAAAAAAAAAGACAGGGCTGGAGAGATGGCTCAACAGTTAAGAGCACTGATTACTCTTCCAGAGGTCCTAAGTTCAAATCCCAGCAACTACATGGTAGCGCACAACCATCTGTAAAGGGATCCGATGCCCTCTTCTGGTATGTCTGAAGACAGCAACAATGTACTCATATGCATAAAATAAACAAAACAAAAGCACAGTTCCTGAATGGAGTCGGTTTTGGATCACAGCTACAGTCACAGAACAAATCATGTAAGTCCCTTTACTCCCCCGTCCCTGCCACAATGAATATGTGCTAGACACTGGGTACGTCTTACCTCAGAGAAAGGATAATATTCTTCCGCAAAAAACTGAAATGCCAGGTAATGGTTCACCACCACTAGCCCTGTGGGGATGGAGAGTCTGGTCACAACGTGCTCACCAAATCCAGAAGGCTCCAAAAGCGGGGAGCCCTGGGTCTCAGTCTTGACACCCACTCACAGCATGGCTCTGGGCCAAGGGCACTGCCTAGACCCCAGTCCCCCTCTGTTAAGAATGTGCTCTCAGCTCCAACCTCCTCACTGCAGAGAACAGCAGGAACTGAGTCAGAAGGTGGACTGGAACAGTCTGGCATGTTATAAAACCAAGGTTTCCTTTGTGTTACATATACTCCATGATCATGCCATTGCTCTCCCAAAAACAAGGTTCAAGAAGAGGACATGGGTAGAAAGAACACACACCACAGCGGAATCTGCTTCACACTGCACACAGCAGGGAGAAGGCCTCCTCACAGAGACCAGGCACTGTCAGGGTTCCTTGGAAAGCTAGGATGGGGAAAAACACCAACCTATACTGATGTGCTCTGGTCCCATACACTCTTCCCTAGTTGCACGAGTTCATGAAAAAGAAAAAAGGGAATGGGACAGCTGCTCAGAGGTCCAAAGCCCTATTTGCCTCCACGGCAGAATGAAGGGCAGGCACCAGAAAGACCGTGTCCCCATACCTACGTCACAACTACATGTCTCATTTCTGCCCTTTACCATGAAGACAGCACTCTGCCACACCGTGCACAAGGCTAAGGGACACTGAAGCATAGATGGCACCGGGTGGCGACAAGGTACCTCAGAAAAACTTCCCCAGGCATCCAAAGGGCAGGCCAAGGGAGCAACATAGGGAGCCAGAGAAGCCTTCTGGTGGCCAGAGCTGTTCTCTGGGAGACCTACAGGGGGCCTGGTGCTGAACAAACTCCTGCTGAACAGATTCTGAGGCTAAAATTACAGCTGACATTGACACGCCCCAGACTCTAACAATCTACCCTTCTATGGATAACATTCAGATTTCCCCCTAAATTCAGAAACGTCACTCTAAAAGAACGCCCACACCACCTGCCATCTCGACCCAGTCTACATCGAGGAAAAACAGCAGCGCCAGTGGCCAACCACTTTCTAAAACCTTTCTCACAAACATCTGCGTGCATCTGTGACCAACGAATGAACCAACTGGGTCTAACAGAGTCGCTCAGGGATGAGAGAAGACTTTCCAAGGACGGGAAACTGCTTTTCTTCTTTCCCAAGCCCTCTTCCTAACTTGACTCTTCCCTAATGAGAACTAGGCCCTAGGCAGAGACAGGCTCTGGGGTCCTCAGGAATGGCTTCCCCAAGCAGTGTGGCGGCCTGCAGGACCTCAGCAGTTTCGCAGCTGCTCCCCTCAGTATCCCCATCAGGTCAGTGTCTGGGACAGAGTGCCCACCTCTAGTCACGTCAAATCCTCCCTGTTCGTCCCCTCTCACCGCATGACAGGATGAAGTTAGGCGACGTCAGCATGATGAAGGGGAAGGTCTGGAGAAGGCCAAAGTAGACGAGGTTGGTGAAAAGGCCCACACCTATCATGCTGGTGGGGAAGCGCTCAAAGACGTAGAGGCCGATCAGCACCGCTGTGGAGAACTGAAATAGGCAGAGGCACTCGCTCAGGGGACTGACCTTCAGGCCTCCTGGACTGCCAGCCCCTGCCTGCTCTGCACAGTGTTACAAATGCACTTTGGGAGCTGGTGAGATGGCTCGGCAGGTAAGACTGCTCTTCCGAAGGTCCTGAGTTCGGGTTCCAGCATGGTGGCTCACAACCACCTGTAATGAGATCTGACGCCCTCTTCTGGTGTGCAAGCGGGGCTGGAGTGAGTTCAATTCCCAGCAGCCACATGATGGCTCACGGCCATCTGTACAGCTACAGTGAACTCATACACATAAAATAAATAAATAAATCTTTAAAAACAAAACAAACAAAAAACCCAAACAAATGCTCTTTGGTTTTCTTGGTTCATAGAAACCACACTCAACTCTCAAAAGGGTGGTGTCTCTGAAGGTCACTTGGGAAACATTTTTGACAGTGATCCAAAGTAAGGAAAAAACCATTTTACACAGCACTCCACCAAACACACACCCACACGAGTGACAGAGCACAAACTCAATTTGTCTGCTCTAGTCTTTCCTGTTATCGATGTTTTTGGAGCTGGAGTTGAGGATCTAACCAAAGACCACATGCATGCCCACACCCCCATGCCCTATCTCATATCTTCCTTGAATGCTAAGCATGATCTACTGAATCAATTATGTAACTCAGTAATGAATCTAGCAGGCAGTCTGAGAAAGGCTTCAGTTGTCAGTGATGAAAGGTCTAATTGCTATACCGACCACACCCACAGACTGAGCCAATGAATTGCCAGTGGCCCTGTCTTTACCACAAACTACAACCCCGGGCTATGTCGAGAGTGAAAGTAACAGCCGACTTTAGGTGAGTGAAAGGTGAACTTTTCTGTCCAAAGGCATTCTCACAGGCACCTCGGCCTTCCTCACGGCAGTGGAAGGAAACCTTAGTACAGCCTCCCTGACAGGGACCGGGACCAAGTCTTCAGGAAAGGAAACCTCCCCTAAGGCAAGAGAAAGGGCCAGGCATGCTCCCTTAGGACAAATCACACTGATTGGAGAGAGGGCAATAACTAAGCATTACAAACTGCCTTATTGTCCCTGTAAGTTCTAAGCCTGGACTGGGATTGGGGATCTGGTGCTGGAGACAGTGGACACAGTGTGAGATAGCCACATGAAAGCAAAGCCATGAATACCTGCCATCGAAATATCTGCACTGTCACCTTAAGGAATGGCAGTAGGTTGTGAAACAATGCCACCCGAAGCTGGAGGGCCAGGGGTGATCTGGACCCAGGAGCGCAGATTGCAGGGCAGGGAAGAAAGAGGGACACCCTCAGATCCTGGGTTCTCAGCACCAAAACTGTCCCAGCCCAAACAGGCCCCACGTCCTGCTTCTGATGTAGGGCAAGCAAGCCCTGGGTGACTCCAGGGAAAAGTGGCCACTTACCCAGATCATGTATTTGATGATTCTGCTGGTGGCCACCGTGTACTCTTCTATCAGCTCTGCAAGGTAGTACAGTCCAGCCGCTGGGTAGGAGAGGGGGGGGTCACAGGAGGGGACAAACAGGAAGAGATCAGCCAGGGACACTTCCACCAGCCTGCTCATCCTGTAGTCCCCCACCAAGCCTCCCCAGACACCAGGAAGTCCGGAACAACCAAAGCACCCCTGGGATGTCCTTCTCATCTGCACAAGTAGAACTTTGCCAAGACAACTGTAGAAAGACTGGATTTGACCGCACAGCATAAAGTTAACCTCTGTTCCAGGAGCCTTAAACTCCACTCGTCAATCAACACCTGCAGAACACTTAGTTTACAGGCCGGGTGCTGTACACTAGCACACAGCCGGGTGAGACAGACAGGGGCCTTCCCCCTGCCCCAGCCAGAGGGGACAGTCAGAGTGGGGAGCCCAGGGCTCCGAGAGCCAGGATGCGTCTCGGGAACCAAGCATCCCCACCGGAAGGTTCGGCGGAGGTCCAGTAGGACCAGCTCCGGGTCGTCAGCGCCCAGCTGCAAAGAGCAGCAGCGGTTGGCGGCTCAGGGCACCGGGAAGCACGCGGCCCGGGTCAGCGCTCTCACCGACGGCCAGAGTGATGAATGCCACCTGGATGAACAGCGACAGCCAGCTCAGCACGTACATGAACCACATGGCGCCCCCCGGGCCGCCGGGACGGGCCTGCGCGGTCCGGCTCCCGCGACACTAAGCGGCAGCCGCCGTGCTGTCCCCGCCCCGCGGACGCCGAGAGGAGCGGGGCGGAGCGCCGCGCCCTTGCGCTCCCGCCAAGCCCGCGAGCGCCGCTAACCGGCTCGGAGGATGGAAATCGCGGTGCACTGCGCGCCTGCCCGCACAGAGCCCAGCTTGATTGGGACCAATCTTGGCTCAAGGTTACTCCGCAGGGCCCTGGATCCTACTTTTCTGTGAGAGGAAGATTACCTTATCTCAGGTCACACTATAGGAAGCCACATAGTCTGGAATCCCAGATGCCTTTAAATGGTCACTTTCAGCCCTAACTCTCCCTCTAGGCTGAGGTCTTTTGCAATACAGGTCTGCACTTTTGCGTGGGGACTAAAACAACAGCTAAGCACTGACTGTACTTGCGACAACCCAGGCAATTGTTTGAGAGAGAACCACCTAGTGGCTGACACAGGCAAGCTCAACTGCCTCTTACCTCTTAGCTCAGGCTGGCCTTTGAACTGTTAACTCTCCCATCTCCAGCTCTCAGTTGGTAGGATTTCAGATGTGTGGAATCGCCATGTTAGGGCAAAAAATAAAACTTTTTTTTTTTTTTTTTGATTAAGGGTCTCTATGTAGTCCTGGAACCCGCTATGTTAATCAGGTTATCCTTAAACTCACAGAGATCAGTCTGCCTCTCCTTTATCCCAAGTCCTGGAATTAAAGATGTAGAAAAACACCATGCCAAGATCTTTTCTTTTTTGAGACAGCCTTATGTGGCCCAGGATGGCCTTAAAGACACTATGTAGTCTAAGATGGCATTGAGATGCTGATTTCTTGCTTTAACCTACTGAGTGCTGGAGTCATGGGTATTTTATGTAAGGACTAGGTAAAATATTAAGGCCCAGGTAACTGTTACCTTCCCAGCCTGCCATTATAAGGAAACTTTCTCCTGTTTCAGCAGTTACTAGGAAACTTTCTAATGCCAAGATTGATTACATATTCTGTGATGTACTGTGCCCTGGGGAACCAATCACGATAGAAGTCAGTAGAAATGCTTTCTGTATGGTTACTCACAATAAGTGAATGGATCTGAAGTGACTACCCAACAACACTTTCTGCACCTGTGTATAAGCTTCTATGGTATGTGCTGTTATAAGCTGCCCCTGTGATGAACCCCAACATTAAGAGATAAAAGAAACTATTTAAAATAAGACTTCCATTTTGGGGCTGGCGATATGGTTCAGCGGGAAAGAGCACTGACTGCTCTTCCGAAGGTCCTGAGTTCGGATCCTAGCAACCACATGGTGGCTCATAACCATCCGTGATGAGATCGGACGCCCTCTTCTGGTGCGTCAAAGGCAGCTACAGTGTATTACCCGGGAGCGAGCAGGGCCGGAGCCAGCAGGGCCGGAGAGAGACTTCCATTTTGAGTAGGGGTGAAGTAAAGTTTAAGTTCCCAAGACCTCCCTGGGAACTGACTTCCTAATTGGCAGAAAGAGACATGTACTTGGGCAACTGACATCCTGGTTGGCAAGTTAAGATATGAATTTTAGTCAAAACAAGTCCCATCCTGGTAGATAAGTTATGACATGAATATTAGACATGGCAAGTCCCCTGTTACTGTTGAATATCCCAACCAATGGGAGTAGGACTAGTGTATAACAAAGACATTTTCCTAAGGAAATCCCCCAGTCCTAAGTCCTGATTGGTGAAATAACATGGCACAGATGTTTGCAGTTTGGGGCTTTAAAACCCTGCAGGATCTTAACTTGGGGTCATGGTTTGTCTCCTGAGCCTGAATGGTCTCCCTGATCGATCAGTCTTGGGGTGTGGTATTCAGTAAACCATTCCTAGTTGACCAAGATTGGTGTCTGAATGGTTTGTGTGGCAATTCCTAGACCTCACAAGGTATGTGCCACCATCTCATACAGAATCATATTTCCTGATTCATAAAGTAAATACTCATTCTTTTTTTTTAAAGATTTATTTATTTATTTTACGTAAATGGGTACACTGTTCCTGAACAGATGGTTGTGAGCCTTCATGTGGTTGTTGGGAATTGAATTTTTAGGACCTCTGCTCGCTCCAGTCAACCCAGCTTGATCCAACCCAAAGACATATTTATTTTTATACATAAGAACATTGTAGCTGTCTTCAGATGAGCCAGAAGAGGGCATCAGATCTCATCACGGGTGGCTGTGAGCCACCATGTGGCTGCTGGGATTTGAACTCAGGACCTTCAGAAGAGCAGTCAGTGCTCTTACCCAATGAGCCATCTCATTCTTAAACAGAAAAGGAACTGGGCCTGGAGAGATGCTTCAGTGACTAAGATCACATATTGCTCTTGTAGAATGTTGGATACAGACCCCTTACCTGGATGTCTCTTTGCAGAACCTGTTTGCTTCAAGATAGGATGTTATGTTCTGCGAGAAAAAACAACCTGCCTTTTGCAGCTTGGCCCATTTGCAGGTGGCGATGAGTCAGCCCCAGGTGGGGGTTTCCTCCTTGTGTTTTTTTATCCCCCCATGCTGCTCAGTATAAATTGAGCAGAGAGGAATAAAAATTGGCATTCTTCCTTGACAAGTGACCTGTGTCTTCTGTTAAATCCCCCAGGCCTACACCTTATTTATGGTACTGTGACAGCACGGGCGCTGTCAAGTGGAGGTCCCACCGAGATCAAGAAGAGAGGAGCCCACCAGCGAAGTGGACGGACATATTGGGTGACTGACGATAAAAGTGAACTGAAAGTGAGTTCATCAAAGCTGTAAGTAAGGAAAAGGACTGCGCCATGGGTACTACGAGCTCTTCTTCGCAGCTTCAAGATCAGATGATAGCTTTGCTAAAACAACAGGGCACAGGTATTAAAGCAAAAACAGCTAGAGAGTTAATTCTGAGGGCATCAAGAAACCCTGGTACAAAGATATGAATCTCTAAAGGGGGTTGACTCCAAGTTCCTGAGGAACATGTGCTTTGCCAAGAAGCACAACAAGAAAGGCCTGAAGAAGATGCAGGCCAACAACGCAAAGGCAGTGAGTGCATGCACAGAGTCCATCAAGGCCATGGTGAAGCCTCAGACCGTCAAGCCCAATATGCCAAAGGGTCCCAGCTGAAAACTCAGCCGTCTGGCGTTCATTGCTCACCCCAAGCTTGGGAAGAAGATTCGAAGCTACTAAGGCTCCGACAACCAAAGCCCAAGGTTCAAACAAAGGCAGGGGCCAAAGCTCCAGCTAAGGCCCAGGCTTCAGCTCCAGCCCAGGCTCCCAAAGTTGCCCAGGCCCCTGTGAAGGCCCCATAGAAAAGGCTCCTGCCAGTGTGAAGACAGATGGACTGCTGTGACACACCTCCCCACACACTGTTTGCAGATGACCAGTGTCCTATGCTGTTTTTACAAATAAACTCGAGACAAGATCTGTTAAAAAATAAATAAGTAAGTAAATAAAATAAAATAAAAATCTTTTAAGTGCATAAAAATGCTTCATGGAGGGAGGAAATGTATATGTGTCCTCTGATTTTTCTTCAGAACTGAAGAGAAAGGAACTTGGGGCCCCTGAAAGCTGAGCGTACCCACCTTTCAATGTGCCTGCTAGAACTGGTATACCAGCTGGGTGCTGCCATTTCTCCTGTGTGAGAGCCCCAAAACTGGCCTGGGCAGCCAGGGCTGAAGACCCGAATTTCTTTTGATAGCGAGAACGTCAAGCAGGAAGAAACAAAAAGTAGTTTCTTTTTTTGCCCCCTCCAGTTCAACTTCATACCACAGGGCTCTGGAGCCCTGGGGACCAAGCAGAGCAGGGATCAGAGCAAAGGGGCCCAAGTCTCAATGTGAGGGGGGAAACAGAGAAAGGAAGGGGACACTAAATGCCAAGGACTCACGCCAAGAGGAAAAGACTGAGAGGTTGGAGGCCACCGAGCGGATGCCGACTTAGTCAGGAGCAGAATCCACTCAGCATTATGTACCCATTCCAAGGTTGCACCCACCCCTTCACCTTTCTCCTCTCACGTTTGTGACTGAATGTGTGGAGGGAGGAAGGCAGATAGCCCAGTCCCATCTAGATCTCTTCCTTGGAAATCACTGCTGAATGATTTCTTGGCCCTTTGGCTAAGATCAAGGTCAGAAGATGCTAAATGCTGGCAATTCCCAGAGTCTAACTCTGTGCCAGATATGGCCCAAGTGACTCAGATGAGCTGACCCAGTTAGCGTCACATCTAGGGCAGACGATGGTGCAGTTACTGTCTCTGTCTCCCAGACAAAGAACCAAGACATAGAGACTTTGGTTCCCATCAAATCCACAGAGCTTGTACCCAAAGGAGCCAGGGCTTGAATCTGGGCGGCTTGGCTGCAGAAACCATGCGGTTCCCCCACCCTACCCCCTCCACACCAGCTGGTTCTGCCTTATGGCCTCCTGTCTTTCAGTCCTGCCTCAGCTCCAGGCTTTGTCTCCCCTCTCTAGCTTTCTCTTTGTGAGGATACTTCTCACAATTCTCACAGTTCTGTTTCCTTACACTGTGCCTTTAATAACTCAACTTGTGACAGAGTCACACATCCACTGGGTCTAAGACATGTAACGTGCTTGGGACTAGATTTCACCTTATTAAGAAAGCTGGGGGGAGGTAGGATGGAGGAGAAACTGGGAAAGGGAATAACATTTGAAATGTAAATAAATAAAATATTCAATAAAAAGAAAGAAAAAAGAAAGGAAGGAAAGAAGGAAGGAGGGAAGGAGGGAGGGAGAGAGGAGAGAGGGAGAGGGAAAGAGAGAGAGAGCGCGCACACTAGCAAGCAAGTTGGGGTCGTGGAGTCATCATCCTGATATCAAAACCTCTTAGTTGGAGCTGTCCTTCTGCCCTCTAGTGGCAATCAGAGGAGCAGCAGAGAACAACAGCCAGGAGTGGTTTCCTGACCTCTTCAAAGGAGTTTTGAGGGACAGAGATTTTTTTTTTCTACCATACCAGTCTTGCAGTGAAGGCCAGCTAGGGAGGCGTGATAGCACCCACCACACACACAATGCATACACTACTTGTGGACAGGATTCATTTTAGCAGTTTTTCCAGGCTGCATCAATGGTATGGAGAGAGAGAGAGAAAGAGAGAGAGAGAGAGAGAGAAAGAGAGAGAGAGAGAGAGAGAGAGAGAGAGAGAGAGAGAGAGAGAGAGAGAGAGAGAGAGAAGCTGACTGACTCAGAGGTCAGACACCAGCAGAAAGAGCTGGAGAACCAGGCTCTTCTTCCCACACATGCCTGAGAGACTGTCAGCTCTAGGACTCCCAGAAGCAGCATGGGGTGGTGGGAGTCATATGCAGGTGTGCTCTACTCTACTCCGTGACAAATACATACTGTTCTTCTAATAGACGACCTCTTGGATGGGGGACAAGTTCTCCCCGTGATGGTCCATGAAGCGAGCAAGCTTATTGTCTGGTATCCTGTGCAAACTTACTAGAGCACAACCCCAGAAAGGGATAAAGAGCAAACTAAGAGAGCTTTGACCACTGTGTGGTGCACACAGGTGATCCGTGGTCCATTTGTCCAAGTTACCTGATGTACCAGTCCCTACCCCTGTCCCTGTCACATGTTAGGGCTGTGAATTGAGGGGCTTTCTAGGGAAATGTACTCAAAGATTCTAGATCATTGTTCAAGTGCTGTCTTCTAATGTGCCAGGCCCAAAAGAACTATGTGCAGAGGTGCTGTGGTGGCTTCAAAAAGAATGCCCCCCACAGGCTTATATATTTAAATGTGCACTCCCCAGTTGGTAGAAATATTTGGGAAGGATTGGGAGTGTGGACCCATTGGAGGAGGTGTGTCACTGGGGGTGGGCTCTGAGGTTTAAAAAGCCCATGCCATTCCCAGTTAGCTTTCCCTGCCTCGAGATGTAAGCTCTCAGCTACTGCTCCAGAGCCACACCTGACTGCCTCTTGCATTGCTCCCTGCTGTGGTGGTCATGGACTCACCCTCTGAAACTATCGGCCCCCAATAAACACTTCCTTCTATAAGACGCCTCATGGCGGCTTATCACTGAAGAAGAAAAGGGACTAAGACAAGTGCACAGGATTTGAGGGGGAGTGACAAGAACCCCTCAGGGGAGAATCAGACCCTAACATGTTGTTAAAGGAAAGTTCTAGAGACTGAGAGATCTCTGAAATGAAAGAGTTTGTGAGACCATTACAGCCCAAAGCCAGGAAAACAGCACCAGCCCCGGAATATTTTCCCTCAGGCACTAGCTGCAGAACTAGTTGGCAGTTAGAAACATCTGTCTGTGTTAGAGGCATAGCCTGGCCTCTCTCCGGCTTCTCTAATAAGCCAGGTTTGACCACTGTCCTCAATATGCCAACTGAAGAGACAAGTGGTAGTGAGAAGCAGAGAAAGGAGACTTATTCCATGTGGGAAGGGGAAAAAATGGTGATACCCAACAACCCACAATCCCTCTTTCAGGGGACAGACGTGAGGTCTAAGTTTCAATGGAGGGCACTAGAGGAACAGCTCTGGAGAAAGTGTGGTCCACCCATCACTGAGCCTTCTTCCCTGTCTCAGCTCCGGTGTCTCCTGCAAGGCAGTCTGGCAGGCTGTTGGAACTGTGGTGGCAAGCTCCCGCTCTGAGTAGCCTCAGCTTCAGCCCTGTCCTTCCAAGTGTGAGACTCTTTCAAGAAAGTCAATTTTCTGGAGTCTGTTGTCTCAGTGCTCTGATGGCCAAAGTGAGGGGCAGAAGTATGTCTTGAGATCTTTTCTCTTGCTAGGATGGCTACCCCAGATCTTTGATCATGAGAACCTGAGTGCTGGTGAGATAGTTCAGTGGGTAAAGGCACTTGCCTCCGAGACCCATGACCTGCGTTTGATCCTTGGAATCCACATGGTGGAAAGAAGAAACAAATCCACACAAGTTGTCCTTTAATCTCTCCATGTGCACTTTGGCATGTGCACATGTGAGTACACACACATATACACACACACACAACACACACACACACACACAAACCAAATGTAATAAAAACTTTTAAAGGAAAGAAAATCTTAGGAAAGAAAGGTGAAACTGTAAATCCTCAGATCCTTAGGGGAGGGGAGGGACAAGAGGAAATCAGGCACATTTTAGGGACTGGAGGACACGACACAGCAAGGGACAGGAGAAAGTGTCACATAAGGAGATGGTACCCTGGTGGTCGTCCCCTTGGGAGTTTTGCCTGCTGCCTAAAACTGTTAGCTGGTTTCTCTTGCTCTTCTGGCCTGTAACTGACTTTTCTATTAGCAACACACAGAGAGAGAGGGAGGGAGGGAAAAAGGGAGAGGGGGAGAGGGACACCATTGGTGGGAGAAGCCTGGCTGGTGCAGACACAGAGCACTCCTCTTGAGAAAGCCTCCCCAGTCAGGCTGGCAGAGCCATTCCCCTTCATTCCCCTTAATTCAAGCAGCTCCAGGTATCCCCCTGACAGGAAGAAACTCAGGGCAAGAAGAAAAGGTGGGATCCTTTCTCATGAAGAGAAAGAAGAGGGGGTGTTGAGCAGAATGGAGGATGGAGACCCTGTTCGTCTGCCTTCTGCCTTTCTAGTGCTGCCCAGAGTCAGTCTACACATGACATACTGCAGATGACATGAGGCCTGTGAGGAAATCCTTCCCCTGTCCTAAGTAGATAGGTCCAGTATTGACCCATTGAGACTGTACAGAGAAAGTTCCATGCTGTGTATCCAGCATGTTCCAGGACTGCCTGGTGTTTTCAGCCCCTCCTGACCAACACACACCCTCTTACAATGATGGTATTCTCTTAAACCCATTCTACAGCAAAAGAAGCTGAAGCACAGAGAAACTGGGTATGGTGACCTCAGGAAATCAGACTTTCAGTGCTAAAACTATGAAAGTCATCAGCAAGCTGGGACAAGATGGTTACCCTAGCCCCTGCATCTTCCTTCCACTGTCCTCATCTTCTTTTTTTTTATTTTTTTTATTCATACTCTGTACCCCAGGCTGGCCCCAAATTCACTATATAACCATATGTGATGAATTCCTGATCCTACAGCCTTCTGTATGCTGGGATCACAGAAGTGCACCACCAGGCACAGTCATATTCTTTTTCTTTTTAAAAATATTTTTAAGGATTTATTTATGCTATTGTCCTGAATGTTTTGTTTTCATATATATGTGTGCACCACATGAGTGCCTGTGGAGATCAGAAGAGAGCATTGGATTACATGGAAATGGAGTTACAGACAGCTGTAAGCTACCATGCAGGTACCACGAACTGAACCCAGGTTGTTTGAAAGAACAGCAAGTGCTCTTAACAGCTGAATCATCTCTCCAGAACCTCATCTCCTCTTCTTCCTCCCCTCCTCCTCTTCCTCTTCTTCCCCTCTTCTACTCCTTCTTCCTCTTCTTCTTCCCCTCCTCCTCTTCCTCTTCTTCCCCTCTTCTACTCCTTCTTTCTCTTCTTCCTCCCCTCCTCCTCTTCCTCTTCTCCTCCTCTCCCTTCTTCTTCTTAAAGAAAAAAGTAAAAAGACTAGGTCTCACTGTATAGCCCTGGTTGGCCTCTAACTCACTTTGTAGGTAGATCAAGCTGGCTTTGACCTCACAGAGATCCACCTACCTATGGGTGATGGAATGAGAAGTGTGTGGCACCATGCCTGGCCCAGTCACATTAATAACCACTGAAGTAAATACAATAATACAGTGCCTTGGAATGTCCTCTCTTCAAATATTACACACACACACACACACACACACACACACATGGTTTTCTGGAGTCTTCTTCCACATGTACACATACCACCATCTCTCTGGAACTCCTCAAAGCAAATACACTCCTCCCTCACATGCCTCTGCTCTCTTTTGTTTGCAGTTGCCGGGTCAGCACAGAACATCCTGACCACATATCATTCAGCCAGGTGCACAAGTGTGTGATGGGAGGGATCAGGATCAGGATTCATCCAAAAGGGAGCCGGCATGTTGCTGGGGAGTTGGGCCTGAATACCTTCCTTCCTTTCTTTCTAAGAAAGCATTTCTTGTTGGCATCAGCAGTGTGTCCTGCATTAAAGTAACAAGCAAGGCCAGACCAGGTAGTGCACACCTGTAACCACAGCATTTGGGAGTAGAGGTCAGAGTACCATTACAAGTGTGCAGCTACATCGGTTCAAGTGAATCAGGGACACACAGAAAGACCTTGTTTCTATTATGTGTGCTGACATGAACACATGTATACAGGTGTGTATACACATTATGCATGTGAATGTAGAGGCCAAAGGTCAACAATGGTATTGATCCTTGTTTTGGTTTGGTGTTTTGTTTTTTTAGGTTGGTTTGGTTTGGTTTGGTTTGGTTTGGTTTGGTTTTGATACAGGATCTCTCACTGATGTGAGGCTCATTGGTCTGGCCAGTGAGTCCCAGAGACTCAGCTGTCTCTGTCTCCCAAGCACTAATTCTACAAGCACAAACTTGCCAAGCTTGGCTTTTTTATGTGGATTCTAGGGTTGAGTTCAGGTTCCCACGCTTGCAAAGCCATGGCAATTGCATGTGGGGGACATCCTAACGGTATGACTGAGCCATCTCCACAGCCTCCATATTTTTTTCATTCTATTTATTTATTTTTAAAGATTTTGTTTTTATTTTATGTGTCTGAGTGTTTGCCTAAATATATGTCTGTATACCATAGGCCTGCAGTGCCCAAAAAGGTCAAAAGAAGGTGTTAGATATCCTGGAACTGGAGTGACAGACCAATGTGAGCCACTATGTAGATACTGGGAACCAATTGCAGGGTTCCTGAAGAACAGCCAAAGCTCTTAATCACTGAGCCGAGGGTGTGGAAGGATGCTGCTTACTGGCAGCCTGCCAGGTCTGTGGTAACCATCTTATTCATGTGGAGACTACCTGTGCCGAGAAGACATTAATGAAAAGGCTGGTTATGGGAAAGGCTGCTCCTGGGTGTGGTCTGGGTCCTCTGGTTACAGTTCCCAGGCCTTCCTGTTCCAGCCACCTCCCTCCAGCACCTGACTCTTGCACAAAGGATGGAGTTTCTGTCTCACCTATAACCACCTTAGGGTGGACGCCACAGTGTTCATCTCTGCTGGCGGGGAACGAGGGTCCACATGATTCAGACTCACTGACTCCTGGCCCTCCCAGATGTGTCCACGAGCAGAGGTTCAGGTCCTTGTTTCCACAGTTTCCACGAGGCACCTGGGAGGGAGCTGTTGCCTTAGGAACAAGGACACAGAGTGCTCAGGAGACTGGAGTCCCCGGCCTTCCTGCATCTGCTCCTCACTGCACCTTTGCTGAGGTGGTAGTTGGCCTTGGTGGAGCCTGTATGTGGCCAGCCCTGCTTTTCATCATTCCAGCCTCTCTCCAGCAAAGGCAGCTGCCTGAAGCATCCCCACCCTTGTCTGGCTGCAGTCTGCAGATTCTGTACACACCTCCAGCCAAGCTGGCCACTGCTTTTTCTCCTAGCTTCCGGTTTGCACCACAACCCACTATCCTCACTGGACCCTCTTGGCTACTTGATCTGAAGCAACTTTCCAGGAGTTTCTACACTGTGTGGAAGGGCCATGTCTGCTCACTCACTGCTTGGCCAGATCCCACATTAGGCTGGAGGGAGACACTCAGAAGTCTGTAGTGTGGATGCAAAAACACAGCTCTCACCTCAAAAGGGGGAAAACGGATTTTATTCTGAGTCCAATATGAATGACTACAGCCCAGGAGACAGTTTTATGAAGTTTTTATGATAACATAAAACTGAGAAACTATAAAAACACACTGGTGGAAACAGCAGGATGGCAGGTCACAAAGAAGCAGCAAAATCTGTTAAAGACAGATGCCATCTGATGCCATTCTTAGACTTTGGGTTTGTGGGAGCTAACGGTGTGTTTTTCGTTCTAGAAAGGACTTTACCTGATAAGTCACAGGATGTCAGGTCATACACAGAGGGAGCCAGTATATGACTACTAAGGTAGTTAAAGATAGCCCAAGATAATTTGACTCCAGATCTGCAACATTCTGAATCTCCACAACGGTGGACATTCTACTCAACCAACGTTATTGATTCTTTGACACAAGTGTTTCTTTTGGGGGGTTTTTTGTTTGTTTTTTTTTTTGATTTATTTTTTTCATCACACCCCATCATCCCCAGGAAATTCAGTTTACACTGCACTGGAAGGTGTTACTATGTTTTTCTCACCTCTCTCATCATCAGCCTCCTTGCACCCTCAGGGTGGGAGGCCAACAGGAGAGAAACAGAGACTGGACAGGGTGTGTGTGTGTATGTGTGTGTGTGTGTATGCGTGCATGCGTGTGCGTGCGTGCGTGCGTGCGTGTGTGTGTGTGTGTGTGTGTGTGTGTGCGCGTGCGTGCATGTATGCGTGTGTGCATGTGTGTGTGTGTGTGTGTGTGTGTGTGTGTGTGTGCTTGTGCGTGCGCGCGCTCACTCTCATGCTGACCTAGATCACAGAGTAGCATCTTAGGAGACTGCTTGTGTCTACTTGCTGTGGCCATCTGTGGCCCAGGTGAAATTGAAGCCTGCAGTTTACTCTTTGAGAGCCTCTGGGTCAACTGGAGAGGAAGGTGTTATAGATTCAGAGGCTGACAGCCAAATGACAAACCTGGAGACACTCGGCCATTTGTTCAGTCTCCCAGAAAAGCTCAGACACAGAGAGGTCCCTGCAGTGAACAGGGCAGAGGCCAAACAGTACAAAGGTACATGGGACATACTCATATTCAGAGGCTAGCAGGATGGCTCCAGTTTGGCCTGAATCAAACATAAATGTATGCGCCCACTCATAGATAAAGGACACAGACAGTTGTGGGCCTCCCACCTAACGTTCTCAGGACACCCAAGCTATTCCTCTTGCTGCAGCAATAACCCCGGAGCTGAAACATTCTACCCTGGAGGAAAGTTCCTGAGGCTGGAGAGCCTCTCACAGGAGGGTCTCAAAACTCAGGAACTAAGCAATCTGTAAGTCTCAGAAAGTCCCTGAAACTGACCAGATGCACAGGCTTCTTCCTCTACAAGGTTGTATAAAGCAGTAAGGCTTCTGGAGACTCCCCGACCTGTAGAGCTGCCTGCAAGGCATGCAGAATTCTAAGGCTCCATTTTGTGAGTTGTCAGCCATACTGGGGTTGCTTTCAGTGACTTATCTGCCTTCAGTTGATCATATTCCTGAATTAACCTTTCACTTATACATCAATGACCCCACTAAACCCATTGGTTCAAACTTGGACTTTGGTGGAATCAGCACTTTGGTTAGTTGTTGCTTCCTGTTTGGGGTAAATGGGTGTTTGTTCACATCTCCCCAGGAATAACATCACACACTTCTTCAGCTGAAGGGAGGAGAGTTCCACTGGTTTGGCATGGTGACAAACAATGCCCCTTCCCTTTCTTTGTTGTCACCCAACTTTCCTTAAGGCCACCTGGATAGGCCAACCTAGCTCTCTCCCTTGGGCTCTTTGTCTGGGACTATGGGTCTTGGGAAATGGAGTTCAAGGTTAAAAGCCAGTTTTCCATGACATGCTGGAGCTCAGAGCCCTTGAATACAAGAGGCAGTAGGGAGTAAAAGTCTGGGCTGAGAGAGTCTGCATCTCAGTCCCCCATGGGCATCCTTGCCTCTGGCCACAAGGAGGCTGCTTCAAGATTAGCCATTGGCTAGGGTGCCAAGGTCATACCAGGTTTTGAGGGCTCTGATTCCTTCCCCTGGATACCAAGAGCATTCAGCTGGGGTTGTACAGCTGAGTACACCCACCACAGACAGTGCCAGGTGCTGTGTGTGTAAGCCCTGTGTGCCCAGCTACGTGGCTGGTCTAAGGGAAAAGGCCAGAGCTGGACCTCAAATCTGGGCTGGGAAGGTAGGTCCATATTGAAGACTGTGCTCCTGTCACTCCAGTTCCAGTTCCCATCCTTTCCCTCCCCTCCAGCTCCTCTCACTCTGGCCCTGGTCATTGCCCTGCCTGCCACTCTCCTCCTTCAAACCAACTGGCTGCCACTCCACTCCACTCACTTCTCCCTCAGAAAGGCCCACCCTGCGGACAGCAGCTGAGGAGAAAGCTGCACCTGTCTCCAGATCTACCTTTTCACAATAGAGAGTACACAGTAGATGCCTAATCATTTCCCACCTATCCCTCTGGACCTCCAGCTCCACAAGGACAAGGACTGTGGACTGCTTCATCCTAGGCTTCCGAGTGTACACGGCAGGCACACACTGGATGTGCTAACGGGACACACAAAGGCACAGCCAGGCCACAGCCATGCAAACCTTCAGTGACAAGCATGTACACAAACACATCCAGTAACATGCTGGCACATGCGTCTGTGAGTGGAGGCATGCCTATTCGCAGGTCTCTCTGTTCTGGCTTGTCCCCCCACCCCCACTAGAGCCCAGTGGGAGTGTTATCACCCATGGCCCTCTATCTAGGCAGCTGGGCTCCACTCAGCCTCCTGGTGCTAACTCGGCCTGACACTCTAGCTGCACATGGGGGCCTCCTGTGGAAACTGTGGCAAGCCTGCCACCATGGTGGTGACTGCTAATTGGCTCTGTGTTGGGCCCTGGGTCACAGCTCGGTCAGCCGTGGCTGATACTTTCTTCCCACTTGTCTCAGGAAAAGCGCTGCTGTCCCTTCTGCTTAGGCCTCAGGCAGTCACTGAACCGCACATGCCTGGCCGCGTGGGACAGACTAGGCAATCCACCCACCCCTACCCCCGAGACACACACTGCATCTTGAGAGGCAGAAGAGGAAACTCAGCACACAGTACTGGCTCCGGAAGAGCCCAAGCCTGGGCACCAGTGCATAAGCTAACCCAGGGCCTGGAAAACCACTAGTAGAGGATGATTCTCCTGAGTTCTAGCTTCTCTTCAGTGTTTCTCTAAAGAGTGCATCCCACCCAGGGAGAGTGATGAGAGGGCAGGGGCCTGGACTACCAGAAGAGGAAATGTAAGTCCATTCTTACTTAGCCTGATGCTATGATGTCTGTAAGCCCTGTGTCCAGGGACTCTCAGTGGACTGACTTAAAAATAGAAACAACTGTTTCCCATCCCCTCCGATCCCCGAGATCTCAGAGCTCCTGGGAAAGGATGTGGCTTTTCCTCAGCCAGGGCTGGGATCCTCTGTGGATGCTGACTGACTTTCTTCCCAGGTGGTTTTCAGGTGTACAGGAGATATCAAGGCCTGGAGGCACGGAAGAAGGGTCTCCCCACTCCCACTTTTCAAGCCTCAAGAACCCAGTGTGTACAGAGTGTTGCAGAGTTTGTCAGAGCCCAATCTTTTTGGGTTTTCCTTTTTTATGCTTTGATTTGTGGAGGTGTCTTTATGGTTGTTTTTATTTGTTTGCATTGGGGCAAGATCTCTCATTATGTAGTCCTGGCTGTCCTGGAACTCACGGAGACCTGCCTGACTTTGCCTCTTTAGTGTTGGGACTAAACGCCTGGTTTTCTCATGGGCTTTTGAAACAAATTCTCATTATGTAGCCCAGGTTAGCCTCAAACTCTCCATAGTTCTGCCTTTGTCTCCAGAAGGCTGGGATCACAGACATATACAACCATGACCACCAGAATTCAAACACCATTTTTTTTTTTTTTTTTTTTTTTTTTTTTTTTTTTTTTTGGAGACAGGATTTCTCTGTTTAGCCCTGGCTGTCCTGGAACTCACTCTGTAGACCAGGCTGGCCTCAAACTCAGAAATCCGCCTGCCTCCCAAGTGCTGGGACTAAAGGCTTGCACCACCACTGTCCGGTGAATTCAAACATTTTAAGGGTCAAAATCTCTTTTCTTATTTGAGATTAGAATAAATAGCACCCAGTCTCCAAGACAGCCTCAAATCCCACCTTCTCCAGGAAGCCTTCTGTGTTGCCCTTGCCTGTCTTGCAGCCCCATGCTGTTCCTGCCACATCTGTTCTCATATGAGCCTGCGGTCAGGGCAGACGTGGGCTACAGCATGCCTCTCCTGCCTTTCTTTCCCTAGTGTCCTAGCCAGGTGAGTAGATCTTAACACACACAAACAACAACAACAACAAACCACACTGGGCCAACAATAACCCCCAGTGACTTCCCTTTAGAGTTGATGGCAAAGTACCCAAGAGGCAGTCCAAGACTGGAAGTGTAGCTCAGTTGGTAGAGTGCTTTTCCTTGAATGCATGAATCCCTGGGTTCCTAGCCCCACTGGAACAAGGTATAGTGGCAGACCTTGTAATCCCAGCATTGGGGAAACAGGAGGGTTGGGAGCTAGTCATCCTCAGCTATGATGCAGCAAGTTGGACGTCAGCCTGGAATATATGAGATCCTGTCCTCAAAATGAAAATAAAACATAAGAGCAGGTAACATGTCTCTGGGTCTGGTCTGGCCCATGCTCTGGGTCTGGAGAGCTGAAAGTCACTGTGAAGCCAGAACAGGCTGTGGCAGGAAACAGGATCTAGAGGAGGAAGTGGAAGGTTGCTTTCCTCACATCCCTTGTGCAGGCCCACCTTTGTCCATTTTCCTCAGGCCTCCAACAGTCATCTTCTTGCCCAGAATGGCTCCCCAGCAGCTGATGGTTCAGCTGAAACTCAACAGAAAGAAACAAGCAGAAAGGTCCCGACATGGGGCCTCAGTGTGAGGTGTCTGGGTAGTTGAGAAGTTCACTGCCTTTGGTTCTTTTTTATAACAGTGATGCAATATGATCAGCCACCTTACATTGAAGTAATAAAGCTAAAATCTAACTGTCCGAGAATGTAGAAATAAAGTTTCACAGTAAGATAAGGGAGCCATGTTCCAGCTCCTGGAAAGCAGCAAGCAGTGTGGAAACAAAGTTCTACAGCAGCAAGCAGCAGCTTCAGCCATTTGTCTGCGTGTGTTCTGAGAAGCACTAAGAAGCTGTGTTCCAGAGATAGGCAAGGATATGCTGTAAAACCAAAGTTCTGGTGGTCAGGATGTTGAGTCAGAATGACCAGGCTAAGACCACCCAAAACAAAAATAACTGGTGGTCGCAATGACATTAAGGTCCATGAAAACAAGATTAGCAATTCTTGGAATAACTCCCCAACCCCTCCCTGGGGTGAATTTCGAAAAAGACCACTAACTGTCACCCTGGCCTTGCTGACAAGAATCCCCCCTACCACTTAGTTACTCAACCCCTTCCCAGAGACTTTTCAAGGCCAGGTGCAGAGCTGGATAGGGAAGTTGGCTAACTAAGCCAAGAATAGCCCCCTGAGCAAGCCACCCAATGCCTGATGAGATCCTTTGTCCTGTGTTCCACCAACCAGAGTAAGCCAGCTAGCCCAATTGCTGAGGTCTGCCCTCTGCAAGGTATAAATGATGTGTACATTCTGAGTTCGAGGTTGTCTCTCCCTGCAAGGATGAGCAACACCATGTGCATTGACCCCGCGCATTGGATCAATAAACCTCATGTTATTGCAGTGATCTGTCATCAAGGTGTGTTCTGTGGGTTGTGCACCTGAGCTAAGACCTTGAGTTAAGATTACAGCAACACTCCAGCCCACTTCATGAAGCACTGTACTCTTGAACTGTCAGCCAGAATATGCCTCTTCTTCCTTATGTGTTCCAGTCTGTCCTCCAAGAATCAATCCTACATTCCTTTATTTTATAGTTCCCAGGTAGAAGCCTACTGCCAGGGCTTCCCACATCTTTGACTATGGTAATGGAAGGAAGGGCTCCAGGCCCTCTTTCCTGTGCCCCAAACAGCAGAGGAACAGCATGAGCACAACCTGGAACTCTTCCTGTGGCTGCTGTTCTCTGTTCCAGCCCCTTATTTCCTTGCTTATCTTTTGCCTTTAGTGTCCCCTTGCTTCAAGCTCCTCCCTCTCATTTGTCCTCCTCTATGGAACCTACCAGACTTTTCTAAAGTACAGAGCTGTGCCCACACTTACTCTGGAAACCTTCACAGCGAGATCCTAATGAGACCTCCAGGGCCTCGGGTCCAGTTCTGTTTCCTGGGTTCACAGTTTGCTTTTTATTTCCCCCCTCCCAGATCTTTTATTAGTTTGAAAACCATCTTTATCATGGAACTTGGTCACTTCCTCTTTTAGCATTCACCATGGCTCTTGTCATGGCTCTATCTTCCAGTCTCTTGGCACTTCCAAACCTATGGCAGTGTCCAGAATTGAGCTCAACACTGGAAACATCACTGCATAACAACGGAAGTGACAACATGCCACCAACTAGATCAACGTAATCTGCTAAGGAAGGACCTTGGGGCAGGAGTCCTCTGCTCCCTTTCTGTGAGTGAATTTGGAATTTGAGGTATTTTCCACTGTCCCTCTTCCCACTTTCCCTCATCCTGCCTCTTCTGTAGTGAAGGCCTCCCTGGGGGAAGTAGGGGGGGTCGTCACAGGGACATGGGAGAGAAGCCAACAGTGTGGCTTGCAGATCCTTTTCAGAACATTACCAATCTTGTGAGCATCATGGGAACAGCTGTTGAGATGTTGCAAGCTGAGGGCAGAAGGGCATTAGACCTTCACGAAGCCACTTAAAGGCAAGCAAACACATTCTACCCCAGCACCTTTATTGCCCCAGCCTTGTAGCCACGCACATCCATAAAAAACAGCATCTAGCGTTTGCATGAGCTGAGGCTAATTGTTTTGACTTCACAGCTCAATTTTCCTCCCTGTAATATGTCTAGAATTTCTTGTCAGAAGACCCAGAACAGCTACTGTAGCATAATGTAAATCACAAAGATGAGTCACATGCGTGATTTACATTTTTCTGACTTAAAAGCTAAAAAGACTGGCAAAGCCAACTTGAATGACAGGAAAAATTAACTCACTATATCTCAAATGTCTTATGAATTCTAATATGGAATTCATATAAAAGTTAACAATTAATCTATGTTTTTATTACTAAGCCTGCCTGTGCATTTCTTTTCTTTTTTCTTTTTCTAATTTTTAATGACAGAATCAAAAATAAAAATATACTTGAAAGTGAAGCTTCTGGAAAAACCATTTGTTCTTCCCTGCCTTGTATGGCTTCTGAAACTTGACCTTGGGCTCCTGCCTGGCCTTGCATCTTAAAGCTGGATCTCTAAACATATCCTTGTTAATAACGGTTTTGTCCAAGGGATTATCGACAGAGTACCTTGTGGGCATGAAGTGGTTGTAGTTATAAACTTTCACAAAGGACTTGATCTTGGATCTCTTGGCAATTTCCTTCTTGCCCATGGAAGCTGTCACTTTTAGGGGAAAGCAGTCAATTCCAGCCATCAGGGCTTGGCTGTATGGGTGGTCTGAGGTGCCATCATCAATGGTAATGACAGTTTTGTGTCTGGAGTAGCATCTAGTCAGGACTACCACCACTTTCCTGGGTTTCATGTTGCCCATTTCAACATTGAGCAGCTGGTACCCAGCAGAAAGGAAAAAAGGACACTAGCCTGTGAATTTTTAAAGTGCATAAGAGTACATTCGGGGCCGGGCGGTGGTGGCGCACGCCGTTAATCCCAGCACTTGGGAGGCAGGCAGATTTCTGAGTTCAAGGCCAGCCTGTCTACAGAGTGAGTACCAGGACAGCCAGGGCTACACATAGAAACCCTGTCTCGAAAAGCAAAACAAAACAAAACAAAACAAAACAAAACAGAGTACATGTGGATATAAATATAATTAGCTACTGGGTTGGGAATGTAGTTCGGTTGGTAGATAGGTTGTCCATAGTATACAAAACCTGGGATCAGTTACCTGCATTACATAAGCCAGGCATGGTGGTGATTACCTGTAATTCCAGCACTTGGGAAGCTGAGGCAGGAGGATATGAAGTTCAAAGTCCTTCTTGTCTACATAAGGACATTGAAATGAGCCTGGGCCATATGAGCTCTACTTGATTGGGTCTCGGGGGGGGGTGTTGAAATTGTTTTTATGTTTAATTTTAAATGATGTGGGCATGCATTAGTGTAGAGTGACCGACCAAGGAGGACAGAAGACAGAGTTGAATCCCCTGGGGCTGGAGTTACAGGGCTTATGAGCCACCTGATGTAGGTCCTGGGAGCTTTCCTCCAGTCCTTTGCAAGAGGAGAGGGTGCTATTACCCTCTGAGCTATGGCTTGACCCTGAGGTTTCTCATCTTCATTCTGAAGGCAAGAACTGGCAGCAATTTTAGTAATTCTCATCCAAAATCAAATTCAGAAGTCAATCTTGTATTCAAACCAAACTTTCTCTCTTGTATTCCCTTCTAAACAGGTAATGCAAAGCTGGGAGGGCAGCACAGTCCTTTAACCCTAACATTTAGAAAGACTGGGGTTCAAGGACAGCCTGAGACACCTCAGGAATGTAGGGCCAGCCCTGGTGACTGGAGACCTCATTATAAAAAGACCCACACAACAATACAAAAGCACCATCGGCGCTGTCACAAATAGGTCCCAAGACTCATTATACCAGTGCAAAAAGGAAAATTCCCATCAGAATTCACCTACAACATCACATTTCTGCCAAAACTTCCGTTCAGTTAGAATCCTATGGAATTAGCTTTGATTCTAAAAACGTTGTTGGAGGAAACATTTTCCAGCTCTGATGTACCGTGAATGGAAATAGCTCACTTCTCTCTAGTTTCTCTATCAGCCAATACTAGTGTTTCTAATTCTTGAATTATTTGGTGCTTTATTGACTCAAATAGATAAGAAAGGAGGTAAAGAGTTCATTCACTTTGGAACCTTAGAAGGCATGCCTACACCAAAACATCCTAGCACTTGGGAGGTGGGGGCAGGAGAATCAGGAGTTTAAGGTCATCCTCAGCCAGGTGAGGTGAGTTTGGGATACTTGAGACTCTGTGTGCCCACCTTCCCAACTGTTTACATCAAAACACAACCGGTCCGGTTGTTTTGCTGATAGGGAAAGAGGATCCCAGTTTAAGATTTCTCCACAGGAGGCAGGCACCGAGGTCTGAGGTTGGACAGAGGCAGCTAGCTACTTGGAGACTCCATCTGAAGTCTCGAAGGCCTGGAACACTCCGGAGCCTAAGGAGGCACACAGGAACCACTCTTCTACAGGACCTACCGGTGTCTCCCTCTCTTCTTCCTTCTGTTCCACTGAACATTTTAGATTAGAGTAGCAGGTGGTGGCCAGAAGGTTTAACATGGTCTGTGAGTGCCAGCTTTTAGCATGCTGAGCCAGCATTGCATTCCATGCCAGTCTGGGTTATACAGAAGAGATACTATCCAAAAAGAACAAAGCTGGGCTCAGATCACTTGTAGATCTGAGCTTGCCTGATGTACATGAATCCCTGGGCTCTATCCTCACCACCGCACAAACTCAGTGCGGGCTGGGGCCTCACTGAGACCTGCTCAGCGTTCTCAGCCCAAAGTAGAGTGCGCGCTCACGAGCCAGGGTGAGGTAGGGCAGGATAGAGGTGGGTGTGGTCTGGACCTTGGCTCCCGCCCTGGTCCTCAGACATTTCCGCCAGACTCTGAACTTGCCTCCGCAAGCGTCTGCGCGTGCGTACTTCTCAATTAAGCGCGCCGCTGCCAGCAGCTTCCGGCTGGTTCTTGGCAGCCCTCGGTTCCTTCTTACACCCTCCCAGGAGCCTCAGCTGGGGTTCCGCCTCCGCGGGAAGCACTTGAACAGAGGACTGGAAGAAGCCAGAGAGGAAGGCTGGGCGCGACAGCCTGGGCGAGAGAGGATGTAGCATCCACACCCTACGCAAGCACCTCGCGGTCACATGACACGGGGCGGTGCCCGCACGGGCGGGAGCGAAGTCACGGCTAGGGTGGAGGTTGCTACAGCGGACCTGCGGTGGCAACGGTAGTATGGCCGCACTTTATGGTGGCGTGGAAGGGTGAGCGCTGGACCGGCCGGAGGCTGTCCGTCCGGGAGCAAGGGGCAGGGGGCGGCGACCCACACCATACCCGGTGCCTTTGTGCTCCACGGTGCCACCACGCCCCTCCCTGCCACCACCTTTCCGCCACAGGGCTCTTGTGTCAATCTAGAGAGTTGTGCGGAGCTGGGGGTCAGGTGGGAAGTTGCGGGTCGCGGGTGGACGTGGGAAAGAGGTGGAAGCCGAGACTGAGATTTATGCTCCAGGGAAAACGGGAGTTAAGCAGCTGTCACCAGAGTACTGTCTTGTCTTGGTGCTCGGGATCCTCCACTGCTGTCAGCCCCGAAGGCCCTTGGTTCCTATATTCTCCTGCTCAGAAGCTGGTCTGTTTGATTTTGGGAAGTAGCTCTACTGAGCATGGCTTTGGGTGAGACGTCTGCCCTCTCTGGGCTTCAGTTGCCACATATATAAAGCAAGGACAAGAGTGAGCAAGATGGTGGTTTAACCGGTCCCCTGCGCATGACAAGCATTTTGTGGAACTGGGTGTGTCAAATCAGGACATGATAGGAAGATTTGGTTTCAAAGCTCTTACTGCTGATTTACCTGGAAGTCTCTTCCTGTGAAATGATAAAGTGGATGACCTCTGGTTTTATTTTTGACACCTTGCAAGGAAAAACCCTCAGCACAGTGTAGGAGTTTGCACTTAGCCCTGCTATATCCATATGGAAATTAGAACTTATTTTTCCCAGTTTATCAAGAAATTAATTTGGATTTTTAGTCTACTGTCTCATGCATTAATATCCCCTCAGATGTACTCTTGATGTACTCTTTGAGTTGGATCGAGACTGTATTGTCTATTACAAGAAGTATTGATCAGTAGGCCATCATCCCACCACGGATCACCCTTCTTCTAAACTACCACTTACCCCAGGGATTTAACTCGGGAGGGCTTAGTTGCTGAGGGCATTACGAGTTTCTCCCTGTCTGGTGATCATTTCTCACAGGTGTCTTGAAGACCCTAGTGTCAGAAGACAGAACCTCAAAGTAGCCCTTAGCTGTTCTGAGAGGTCTGCTTATCCCCTCCCATGTATTTACCGTGAGTCGTTTCAGCCATGCTCTGGATAGGTTAGGACAGGTAATCACTCTGGAGCCAGTGGAGCTCATAATGAGAAGCTAAGCAATACACTCTTGATTCAGAGCAGTCTTTGCTAACTAGGGGCTTACTAATGTGTGGAGAAGTCCTACACAAGAAAAATTTTAAGGTCCTGGTGATAAGTGGGATCTTGCAGAGGAAGTAGGACCAACCAGGCAAAATAAGCAAAGCCTCATTTCCCTTTCCAGAGTGTAGCAGGCAGTAAAGAGGTAGCTTTGGGAGGTTGGGCTTGCTGAAGCTGTCTTTGCCCTCGACTTTTGTGAGAGACTACTATGCAAGCTTGGCTCTCCCTGGAGTTCCGTCAGGACTGAGTGCCCTCTTGTGTTTTGTAGGGGAGGCACACGGTCCAAAGCCCTTTTACTTTCTGAGGATGGGCAGATCCTGGCAGAAGCAGATGGACTGAGCACAAACCACTGGGTAAAAAAAGGCCATCCTGAGGGAACCAGAGAACCTGGCCTTCATGCTGGGCCTCTTAGTAGTTGGTAGGGGCAGTACAGATCCTGCAAGCCTTTCTAACTCCTCCTTCCCTCTTGGGGCCAGCTGATCGGCACAGACCAGTGTGTAGAGAGGATCAATGAGATGGTGGACAAGGCCAAACGAAAGGCTGGAGTGGATCCTCTGGTACCCCTTAGAAGCCTGGTGAGTCAGCTGGAGTCTGGGCCATCAGCATTGCTGAGGCAGGCGGCCAGTAGGACTAGGTGAGCTTCATGACTAGAGAAAGAGGTCTCTAGGGCCAGAGGCTTTGCTCTTGTCCATTCTTGTGGTTTCAGTAATAATCTATAAGCTGAGGATGGGGCTCCAGAGACCCATTGGTACCTTGATTTGAACCTCAGCTTTGCACTCAACTTAGTGCCCCTTAATTCACTTACCTTCTCTAAGCCCCGGTTTCCTCATTTTGCAAATACAGATACTAAGAGTTGTTGGGAAAATGAGATAATGTGAATCAAGCACCCTCTAGCCTGAGGGGCTTTAAGCTCTTTTCCCTCCCAGGTTGCTGTGGCTCTGGCTACTTTCCAGATCTGCAAGGGCGCTATACAGGCACAGTAGACCCCACAGTATGTCAAGTCAAGCTGTTTTCTTCACACCCCCCTCACCTTGTTCTTTGGTCTGTGTCTTCTTCCCTCCACCCTTTCCTGGGCCAGGCTGTTCCTGCAGGCTTGACCTTATAAGGGCTTGTCGTGGGTGAGGGGGCTAGATTGGGTGAGCTGAGTATGACCAGATGGCTCTCAGGAAGAAGTGTTAAGGAAGGTGCTGGTCTGGGGCTCCTCCCTCCTTCCTTGCTCAGCTCTTTCTCTCCCTTGTGGCCTAGGGCCTGTCCCTGAGTGGTGGGGAGCAGGAGGATGCAGTGAGGCTCTTGATTGAGGAGTTGAAGCACCGATTTCCCTACCTGAGTGAGAATTACTTAATCACCACTGATGCAGCAGGTTCCATCGCCACAGCTACACCGGATGGTGAGGATGCGAAGGGAGGAGTGAGGTGGAGAATGAACCCTCTTATGGGGGAAGCCCCTTTCCTATGGCTGGCAAAACTTATCTTACTAACATCTGGAAGGCAGCAGTTGTTATTCTCTCCCTGCTGCCCTTTCCTGGGCATATTAATACCCTTGCTAGAGCAGGGACAAGGGGCCATAGGAGGAAGGAGGGCAGGAAAAGTGTCTGTGTGAAGCAAGGGGTGGAATCTCTGGGGGGCAGAAGCCGAAGTTACTGAGTAGAAAGTGTGGGACTCTGTGATATCCTAGAGTGCTGGTATATAACTGAGTCTCACCAGGCATGTCAGTACACACCTCTAATCTAATGCTCAGGAGACAGAGGCAGGCAGATTACTGCAAGTTCAAGGGCAGCCTGTTCTACATAAATAAGTCCTAGGCCAGCCAGGGCTACCTTATGAGATCTCAAACTTGAAACTGGCCTACACTCTAGTTTGACAGCTCTCCTATCTTTGTGGAAGGGTTTTACTTCCCTCATGTAGGAGTGGGGGAGGGGCATGGATATCTATGATTTATGGTGCTAATGGTCACTGTAAGAACAGGGAGGGTCTGCCATAATCTCTAGCATTAGGTACTCAGTAAAGCCAAGATCATTTGAAGTCTGCCTGGCTGGGAGCCATGTTCTCTTGAATTGATGCAGGCTTGCTATCCCCTGGAAGAGGAAGCAAGTGGGCTATTTGTTCTAGGAGGATGGGTGGTGATTCCTCCACTGTGGGGCTGGTTTCTGTCCTATCTTTCGCAGTGGGAAGCTGCTGCTCTATTCGGGCCCTTGGCCACACTGAGCCCCCCGTGCCCTCTCCCCAGGTGGGATTGTGCTCATATCTGGAACAGGCTCCAACTGTAGGCTTATCAACCCAGATGGCTCTGAGAGTGGCTGTGGTGGCTGGGGCCACATGATGGGAGACGAGGGCTCAGGTAAGTACACATAGGACCTGCTTCCTTGGTCCCTAAACCTAAACAGATATTCTGAAATAGCTCTTAAACCCATTGCAGAGTACAGGATAATATTGGGAGAATCACAGAGTTACCACTTTGCTCCTTTAGAAGCCTCTCATGCCTAGGGTATGCGTCATGGCACAGTGGTGTTGCCTACCTCTTGACTTTTGGAGACCCAAGGGAAGGATTGAAACTGAAGGTTAAGGCCGTAGCTGCCCAGAAACTCCCTGCTAATGGGAAGGGGGCTGGGGTCTAGAAACACTTTTGGGGCAGCATGTTTACATTTCTTTGGTGGCTTTTGGGTCCAGCTCATGCTGTGGCTGCAGCTGTGTGTGACAGCTCACCACTCTTGTCTCTGAATGAGATCCAGCATGACAAGTTCACTTACTCAGTCTTCCTACAGCTTTCCCTTGCTGGCTCTGTCAAACAGTTGGTCAAAAGCCTCCTTCCCCTACTGGGAACCACTGACTAACCACTAGCCACTGATCAGTGACTTCTAACTGGTCTTGAGCTGAGAGCCTTTCTTGATGAGGAGACTGCATCTGTGATTGGCTGTCTTCTTCACCTTCTGGTCCTGGCAGCCTACTGGATTTCACACCAAGCTGTGAAAATTGTGTTTGACTCCATCGACAACCTGGAGGTAGCTCCTCATGATATTGGCTATGTCAAGCAGGCCATGTTCAACTATTTCCAGGTACTTCCTACCATAGTCATGTACACCTAGTTGTAGGACACTGGGGTCTTTGATGAAGTTGCAAGAGAGAAGGATTAAGGTCTCCAGGTGGGTTGGAATAGCAGGGTGAAGTGGTAGATAAGGACAGATTCAGTGTGGGCAGTGTGTTCAGACAAGTGTGACTTCCACTTCATCTTAGGAATTTTAGTCATTTTTGCAAACATTTAAGCAAAGCCAAAGGAGAAAAGATTAAAACACAGTAATGTTTCTGTAGATGCTGACAGTTACCTCATTCTCACTAAAATGTGCTTGGAGAATCTCTGTGTTCTTGGGGACTCAGAAGGGTTACATGTGTTAAGTTGGTGGTAGAGGACAACAGTTTGGGAGACAAATCAATCTCCTGGTTGCATCACTTCTCAAAACCTTTAGTCTGCTACTTTGAGCAGGGACTGTATGGGAGCGCTGCTCTCTAACTGAAGCAATCTTTTCAATGTAATTGATCTTGAGGAAAACTACTCAATTGAGAGATCTCAAATTTCCATAAATTTTAAAGCTTACAAAAAAAGAAAAAGCCTGGCAGTGGTGGTACACACCTTTAATTGCAGCACTTGGAAGACAGAGGCAGACAGATCTCTGTGAGTTCTAGGACAGCCTGGTCTAGAGTTAGCTCCAGGACAGCCAAGGCTACACAGAGAAACCCTGTCTCAAAAAGAAAATAACACCCAGTTATTTTGGTCATTTCAGTAGACACACTAGGAAAACCATTCTGGCTGACAGACTAGAGGTTTTCTATTGACTGCTTGTGTCCCCCCATTTCTCAGGTGCCAGATCGGCTCGGAATCCTCACCCACTTGTATAGGGACTTTGACAAATCCAAGTTTGCTGGATTTTGCCAGAAAATTGCAGAAGGTACTGTAGGTGCCAGTTTGTTTGTAACTTGGTTCCCCAAAGGCATGTCTAATGGGAGGGTGGAACATAGTTAAGGCTGGCCTGTGTGCTGGTGGCTGTCTCAACAAGTAACCTGGAGTCTGTGGCTCAATTTGGTGTGATAGTTAGAGCCAGGACTTAGACAGCACTGGATTACCTGTGTTTTTCTCCCTGGTGGCCATGTGGCTGATGCAGTCTGCATGCCTGGGTTTGAGAACCTATTGTCCTTTGGATAAATGCACAGAAGCAGGGGTTAGAAAGCTCAGGAAGCTCATTTGGGCTTTGAGAGGAGCCTGCATGTCGGCATTTTGTAAGGCTTACTCCTTTTTAACTTGGATTCCTTAGTCCAGGGCAGCCTACTTATTTTATCTCTGTACTGAGGTTAAAAACACTACGCTGGGTGAGGCTGGGCACAGCACATTGCTGAGAGTGCTGGTCATCAACAGAATCAGCAGTCTTCTCAGATAGGGTCCCTTGTCCCTTGTCCCTTGGGGACAAACACAATAATGTGATTTAATAGTTCACCAGACTCTAGTCCTACTGCTAGCACTGGCACTGGCGGGGGTGGGGGGTGGGGAGGGGAGGTACCTGGAATGGTGGGAAGAGGCTTGCTCACCAACGTGGGCATCCATCCTGACATTAACTTGGCCTGTGCTTGCTGCCTCACTTCAGAGAGAGTGGCTAGAGCAGGCTGCTTCCTACATTCTCCAGCCCCTTTCTCCTCCCTGCCCCAGGTGCACACCAGGGAGACCCTCTTTCCAGGTACATCTTCAGGAAGGCTGGGGAGATGCTGGGCAAACATGTTGTGGCAGTACTGCCAGAGATTGACCCGGTGAGTTGACACAGGACACAAAGGGGAGTCCTGCAGCTGAATGAAGTCTGAGCCTAGGGTGGTGAGACTGTCCCATCAAATTCTATACGCTTTGTTGCCTCTGTATATGTAGAGACTGGCTTCATATGGTGCTGTCTTCTAGGTTCTCCATCCTTCTATTTGACCATCCTTTTCTTCTCTGCCTTGCAGAGAAGACTCCTGTTTTTTTCCTTGCCTTTTTTTTTCTCCTTGAGTCCACCTTCTGTTTCACACTGGTGAGGAGTAGGGTTAAGGTCAGCCCGAAGTGTCCCATTTTCTGCTGTTTTCCCAGGTTTTGTTCCAAGGGAAGCTTGGCCTCCCCATTCTGTGTGTGGGCTCAGTGTGGAAGAGCTGGGAGCTACTGAAGGAAGGTAAGACCGGGTGGGTGTGGGTGGAGACAAAGAACACAACTAGAAAGGAGGAGGAAGTGCGCCTTTTTCATTATCTGAGCCCTAAGACCTCCTCCTGAAGCATGTGCTTGCAAAGCTTGTACTCCACTGCAGAGCTCCAGTTTTCGAGCCCCTGAAAAGATGTTCTATTCAAAATGACATATTAATCACCTTTTAAGATTAATTTACCTTTATGTTATGTGGATGTTTTTGTCAGCATATGTCTATCCTGTGCATATGGGCGTGCAGTGCCCAAGGAGGCAGAAAAGGGTGTTGGATCCTCTGGAACTTGAGGTCCAGATGATCGTGAGCCACCATGTGGATGCTGGGTACTGAACCCATGTTCTCTGAAGCACAGTAAATGCCCTTAACCATGGAGCCATCTCTTCATCCCCTTAGAGCTCACACTAGTGTAACTAGTGGTTGCACTCTGAGTTAGCATTCTGGCCAGCCTCACTTCAGCCTGTTGTAGGGTTTCCATTAGTCTCGGAAACAGTTCAAGGGTCTCCACTAGATTTTTGCACCATGAAGTTGTGGGTATTGCATGCTTCAGAGTTGAGGAATGCAGGTTCCTTTGGATTGCAGGTTCCAGGACCCATAGCATCCTGGTGCTTCTGTGCTGGATGGTTGGCATATGGCTTGGGGTCTGCACTGAAACTCCATCTGCTGGTTTTCTCTTTGCATTCTTCTCTCCAGGTTTTCTCCTGGCGCTGACACTGGGCCGAGAGCAGCAGGCACAGAACGCCTTCTCCAGCTTCACCCTGATGAAGTTACGGCATTCTTCTGCACTGGGGGGTGCCAGCCTGGGGGCCAAGCACATTGGATACCACCTTCCCATGGACTACAGTATCAATGCCATTGCCTTCTATTCCTATACATTCTAGGGGCTGTCCCCGTTCCCATTCAGCCAACACTGAATTTTGGGAGATTTTCCTTTTTTAAAAACATATGGAAGAAAATAAATGCACTCTACTCCCTCCCTAGCAGGGTGTTATCTTCAACACATTGCTGTGCATTGTCAGCACCTCCAGCAGGTTGACCTAGCAAGCTCTCGGTTTAAAGACCCACTCCAGGTGCTTGCATGCACCCACCAGGCTCTTAGGCACATAACAGCCCAGCCCTTCTCATTTCTACACTGTATGCTTCTGCTGCCAGAAGCTGGGACCCAAGTTTCCTCTTGGCAGTTATATTCCTCATGATAGAACTGCGTGTGTGTCTATGCCCACCTCCTGGGGAATGACCCAAGATCTATCATTCCAAGCTTCCCAGTAGGATTTGGGAGACATTACAATCCTAGTCTCAATTTTGACTTAATAGTATTTGGTAGCTGTAGGAACACAGGGCATTTTTTTTTCCTGTGTGCGTGAATCCCTGACTGTTGCTCACCTGGCTCTGGTTATAGTGAGGGACTTCTCTCTCAGCCCTTTATATCTGGGCAGCTCCTGCGGCCAGCCTGGTGGGGAGGGTCTTTCCTCTGGAGCTAATCCTTCTAGGAAATACTCTTGCCCAGAGGCAGGTTTCTTCATCATTCCCAGGTCCAGCTGGCAGCTGATTAACCAGGTATGATGTGCAACAATGCTAGTTAGTGTTTTAACCTCTGGGTTTGTTTTCTCTCTCCAACTTCTGCACAGCACATGCGTCCATAAGGCATAACCAGGAAGGTGCCACCTCAGCAAGTGTGATTTTTTAATAGCTGCTATTTGATTTATAGAGCAAAAAAATTTAAGTAACTTTTTTCAAGTTTTGGTGGTTTTAGTGAAACTTTTTTTAGGTTTTTTTTTTTTTTTTTTTTTTAATTTTATGTTTGGGTGTTTTGCCTCCAAGTGTACTGTGTGTGTGTGCTGAAGAACCAGAAAAAAAAAAAAATCAGATCCTCTGTCTGGGACTGGAGTTTCAGATGGTTGTAGCCTCAATGTGGGTACTAGGAATGGGGCAAGAAACCTATTAAGAGCAGCCAGTGCTCTTAATTACTGAGCCATCTCTCTAGCCTTTTAAAAAAGGTTTTAAAAGCCTTGTTCCTGGAGCAACAAGCTTTTAAACACTTGCAACAGGAACCAAAGTCCAGCATCTGGACCTAGGTTTACTGGAGGTGCCAGGCAGCTGGGGCATCATCAGGTTATCGGGTTCCACTGGCTCTGCCATCTCCACTTTAGGCCTCCTTCCTCTTGTGTGTGCCTCCACCACCAGCCCTCTTTCCCTCATGTATCTCCAACAGAGTCTGTACAACTCTTAGTACCCATGGACATGACTAGAAAGTTCAGCAATCTCACCACTGATTCTGGGTGAAACAGCAGTGCTGTTTGTACTCATTAAGTAGGCCTCAGCACTTCAAAAATCCTAGCCTGCAGTAGACAGCACAAAGGTTTATGAGAAGTCAAGGATCACAGGAATCTGCAGTGGCTGAGGTTCCTAAGAGGCACAGCATCTCCTAAGTCCTATGTGTAGACTTACTGAAGTGGAGGTGGAGAGTCATGCTTAAGGGACTTTGACAAAATGTAGTATACTCAACAACAGGAAACTGCTCAATAATGAAAGAATACCTTACAAAATAAAACAAAACAAAAAAACCAAAAAACCCAAACAACAATAACAAAAGCCCCAGCCAAATCAAGAGACCACCAAGAGTTTAATTCCACTGACATGAAACATCCAGAAAAGATGCATTAGCCAAACCAGGGGCCAGGGCCCTGCATGTGAAAAGGCTTACTGAGAAAGATGAATATGGCTGTTGTTCCAGCACTAAAGAAAGTTCCTAAACTCAGTGACTTGACAGTAAGTCTCATAACTGATATGGTATGCATCATTAGTGAACTGCCCCAGCTCAAAACTGTGTTTTGTTTGGGGCCTTGTTTCTACTTTTCAAGCATTAGTTTATTTTTATTAACTTATTTATAGACAGAATCTTGCTATATAGACCTGGCTGCCCTGTTATGTTGGCCTCAAACTAGTGATCTGCCTGCCTCTGCCTCCCAAGTCCTGGGATTAAGGATGTATACCACCCACACCTGGCTGTTTTTTGAAGGCTCACGATCTGCAGAACAAAATTCTCTTTATGTATATTTGGGGAATGAGACTTTTATAGGAAATATATTTTATACTCAAGGGATATAGTTTGCTGTTGGAATGCTTCCTTAGCCATGCATGAAATCTTCCATTTAACCCCCAGCACTGAAATAGTAATAGGACAATATTAAGATATTTAGGACAGCCTGGTGGTCCACACCTACAATGTCAGCACTGGAGAGGCTGAAGCAGGAGGGTCAGAGGTTGAAGTATAGCCCGGACCACAGCAAGACTGACTCCAAAAAAGAAAGAATTTTTTAATAACCTTTCCCAGGGTTAAGAATATTAACCTCAGTGGTAGAATGCTTGCCTAGCTATGTGAGGTTCTGAGTTTGATCCTAAGAACTGCCAAAATTTTTTTCTTGATAGCATTAAGTAGCCTAGAATGTTTATTCATTTTAAAGAAAAAAAAGTTAAATTTGGGGAGAAGAGCCCAGCAAATCTTCCATTTAAGTTATAAGTAATAAAATGTAGGGAGGTTTTTACATTAAAAAAGAAAAGATACATCTGTCCTTGAATTCCCTGCTGTTCACCAAAGACAGGAAGTGTGGCTTCTAAGCTTGACACCCTGAAGAGAGCAGTATCTAAAAGTCCTAGTCTCCTGATTCCCAGGAAATAGAAACTTCTGGGTCCAGCAGAGGGTTAGGTAATAGACAGAGGCCAGGTAGTATGCTGTCAGCTTGATTGATTGCTTGGATAGATTCCTGCTCTGTTCCTATTACCACCCATAGCTTCTGTATAGAAGGAAAAACCTCACCTTCCAGATTGTAACTGTTGTCTGGTGACGTCCTCAGGGTAGCAGGATGAGCTTTAGTAGGTACTTACACCCACTGTTCAGCCATCTCAGGAAATGATTGGGGGCAGCAATTCTCATAGCAATTGTGGACACAATCAGTCAGGGTCCCTGCTTCACATGTCAGCATCCTTTCTACTTTCCCTGCTTAGCAAATACATGCCCTCCACCCCTGTTTTCCCAGAGGAGAATGGCTTGGATAAGCTTTTCCATCAGTAGGTACTTCTAGTCAAATTTTTCAGACCCCTGAGTTCCTATCCTTGGCATCCTGTAAACCAAGACCCTTACTGAAGAGGCCTGTCCTCTCTGGCAATAAGGGACAACTTCAGAAAGCCAGGCAGTCACATGCTCATTGCCACAGTCCCAATCAAGAGGTCTACTCTGGCTTCCCCTCTTTCCTGGCTCCTTGAGGGTGCTAGTGCTAACTCAGGGCTGTTTACCTGTACCTTCATCTCTCTACAGTAAAAGCAAAATTTTGACATAACAATAACCTGGAAAATAGTAGTTCACCAAAACCATTTATTTTTAAGCCATGGTTAACCATACAATCTTAATGAAGCAATCATAGGTCTTGTGACTTTGGGAATAGTGCTACCCAGTCTCAGCCTTTCACAGGCCTGGAATACAGCTTGGTGTAAGTGCTTACATAGCACATGTGAGGTCCCGGGTTCAATAAAAAAGACCCAATCTTCTCCTTAGAATATCTTCTGGCTTGTTTACATGATAGCCACAAGTCAGGCACACTACAGATAGAAATGGGTCCCTGACCCTGAGCTACAGTACCAAGGCTTTGACTACCTCAGAATTCTGATGCAGTCCAACATTCATGAAGAGGCATTCCTCCCCCGCCTCCCCCCCCAAAGTTAATAGGGTCAAATAATCACAGAACTCGGTCTCTAATAAATGAATACTGAGACCAGCCAGACTAGCAACTATTTAGAATGCTTTCTATTGCTGTGTAAGAATTTACACAGCAATCTGAGTTTGAGAATTCCAAGGGGGGGAAAAAAACAACCCAAAACTCTTCTAGAAGGGCTAAGTCTGTAGTCTAGGGTACAACTGTGCTTCACACATTGGATGGTAAAAGAGTTGGGTCACAGGAATAAGTCATTCCATACATTACTAAGGACCAGTTCACTGGCTGCATCCCAAGCCTACAGTCAGCACCCTGCCTCTGAAGTGGACTCAACACACCAGCCCTTGGATTCCAGATATACCCAACAGCATACACCCCTGAAACCAGGCTAGAGAAGGACATCCAAATAAAATGAGCCAGCACAGCAGGAGGGAGGCAGGCCTCCTGGACCATTCCTAGCAGCTTAGCTTCCAAAGAGCAAAACTTAAGGATGGAACAAAGCTGCCTCAGGCTTACATAAGCTTCCCAGACAGGCACTCAGAGGAAGGTGCACTATGCAGACAGAGATTCTCAAGGATCTCCCTGCAATCCTGATAAATTCTGACCTCATGGAGACTACAAGAGAAGGAATCTTTTTCAGTGTCCTCCACATGCCCTCCCTCTCCTTATCAAGCTTGCCGCCTCTGATAAGGAATACAGTCTTTCCTGAAGGAGTTCCTAGTTTCATTCTCTGGATGGAGGAGCTTTGGGAATTGATGTGTGTGTCTGGCCATACAAGTGCCCTGAGCTAGTCTATGATGTGACCTGAGTGGGAAGTCACTTTCACAAGATGCCATCCTATGAGACTCAAACAGGAAAAAGAGGGATGTCTCTCTTTAACTGATGGGGCTGTGTTTAAATCAAGGGAAGGTTGAGAACAGCTCAAGGTAGGACTAACCTGGCACAAGGGCGACTCTGGGGTCTATCCATGGCACCAAGACAAAATGGAAACTCAGCAAACCAGTTCATATGAAAAAGGGCAACTTTCAACTTTCCAGACCTCAGTTCTCTCCTTCCAGTCTCTGCCTATATCTACATACTGATCTGATGGACTACTGGAAGGTGCATGATCTTTCCAGACCTATCGTACAGCACAGTGGTAGCTGCACAGAAGCCACAGCACTATCAGTCCTCCCAAGTCCCTTGTCCCTGGAATATGATTAGGACAAGACACTTGTTCTTTCATGCTCTGATACTACCACTTGACTTCTATACTATGACCTCTACTCACAGCAGCAACTCCTGGTGCAGTTCAGTTCCACAGAGTATCAACAAAAACCCTAGTGAGTTACAGGTAGAACGAAGAGTGCACCTAGACAGGACCATAAAGACGCTAAAAAAGCTGGTCTGTGGGAGCAGTAACACCTAGTAACAGCTTCATGTACGCAGAAAGCCTGATTGTTGTGTACTTGGGCAGGGCCCCTCAACAGCTTAGTTTGTGGGAATCACTCTGTTAAGATATGAGAAACACCCAAACTGAACTAAGTAGCTTGCTAGTGTCTGGAAACACGTATTTCCTTGAAAAAACACAGAAAAATTTGAGGGAATTAAGACATCATAAGAATCAGATATTGAAGGGACTTAGGAAAACAAAACTGTCCAAAAAGATTCAAGATGTAACTAACACAACTAAAGGCCCATCTCAGACTTTGACTAATAGTGTCTTTTAGAGCTGAGGGAGAAAGAAGCCCGAAGCAGTCCCATGAAGATCATGAAGGCAAAGCAACCCTGATGAGTGACAATAGCTACATACTGATGACAGAACAGCAGTGACTAAATGACAGTCACCATCACACCCTGCTTTTCTGATATACAATTCACATCCACCCAAAGTTACATTCATCCAAGAACTTTCAAATTTGTTTTCTCTGCAGTTGAGTTCAGAACAGGAGACAAGAGTGTTATGGGCCACTGGTATCTCAGTTCATCATGGAAATGTCAGGGGATGAGGAGCTGAGTGTTATATCTGGTTTGTATCTCATGTTTTTCCCTCTTATCACCCAGCTGCAAGCTCCCTAAGCTCTCCAGGAGCCCTGCTGCTGGTAGGTACATAACAGGGAAAATTATTTCTTAAATACTGTTTTCCTTTGTCAGCTTATTTTGCAAAAAATGCAGACAATATTCCTTACAAGGGAAACACAACTGCAGTTCCTTAACTCCAAAGAGCTCATCGAAAATAAAATAAATTGGAAACTACTCTGAGCAAGTCAGCACAACAGAAGAGCCATGCTCAGGCTTGGAGAGTTGTACCTTGCACGTTAGTTACTCAGAGTCACAATATCCAGTTAAACCACCTTCCCAACCCAACCCGCCCTGGCTGCACACCCTTGCCACCCCCCTTCAGCTCCACCTTTTTTGTGCATTGCTGGCCCCAGGTACGGGGACAAGACAAGTCCTTCTGGAAGCTTCCAACAGCTCAGTACTTCACTCCTGGAATAAACTCCTTGGCATCTGGATTCAGGTTACTTTTGCTCTGAAATAAGAACCAAGAGAAAACATGCCAGGCATAGTGGTACACTCCTTTAATCACAGTACTCAGGAGGCAGGTGGATCTCTGTGATCTCCCTCCCCATACTAATGGTTGTCTTTCTACTTTCATGCCTTACTGAACTTTAAAACTTATTTCCAAAGTAGGAATGTAGTTCACTAATAGAGTACATGCCTAGCATATACAAGACTCAAATTCCAGCCCTGTAGAGAGATGAAAGCACAAGTAGAGAGAGAGGAAGGAGGAGAGGGACAGGGACCAAAAAAAAAAAAAAATCATTTATTTTTGAAGTTCTGAGGACTGAACCCAGTGTCTGAAAGAAGGAAGAGTATTACTACCCCAGGCTATAACTGAATTGTTCTTAGAGGCTGTTCCTTCATGTGCCCCACTCCACTATAGCATATTTCTCTGAATGAATGAATTTCTCTGAATGAATATTCCAAATAGCACTTCAAGCCACTGAACATGGTAAAAAGCAATATTCCTCAAAGCCAGCTTGGATACCAGTACCTCTATTTTCCTCATCTTTCTGTGCCCCTTGGTGTACCTGTGAACAGCCTGAGTCTTGGCTCACTGCAGGGCACAGCCACTCACAAGCTATATAGGAACATAACTCTTTGAACAGTGCTCAAAGTGTCACATCAAAACAGAAGGCAAGGAACTCATTTCCCTGATTTAACTGACATGCAAACTGGTCCATCAGCAGTATGTTCCTTTTTTTTTTTTTTTTGTCAGAGCTGAGGACTGAACCCAGGGCCTTGAGCTTGCTAGGCAAGCGCTCTACTGCTGAGCTAAATCCCCACCCCCCAGTATGTTCCTTTTAATAAGGAACAGTTTTCCTAGCAGACAGAGTACATAGGTACAGACAGTGAAAGAGAAAAACAGTATCAGGTAGTCTATTGAAGCCCAATTCAGGCTTCTAACCTTTATCCCAGTGTAGAGCATCAGGTAAATGAAGACTGATGACTACAGTTTCACAGAGCTTGGGGATCATCTAAGGGATTTGAAGGCATGGCAACTCATTGGCTCCAGAGACTTGATATAGGGTATAGAGCCACACGGAGCATCTATGACTCTAAACACCATACTCTTTTCAGGATGTTGCATGTGGAACTACTGAAGGCTCTTACCAAAATGTCTTCAGATTCATGACTGTCACCAACGGATAGTCCATTTAACTGCTGCTGTAAGTGTCCCACAGCCTGAGGCAGGTCTCGTGCTGGGATGAACCAGTCCTGGTCCTCTTCATCCAGCATCTCCTGGAAGCAGCGGTCCAAGAAGTCCTGCTCCTGCAGCTCTTCCTCCACCTGCCAACAAAGGGGAAAGCTCAGAGGTACTTACTATCCCAGAGGATGGATCCTCTGGAGTCCTCAGCCCTTCCCTCTAGATAGGCAGGGGAGCTAATGATGCCTCTAGTGACTACTGCGCTTTAAATGAGAAATATTCCCAACTGGCTCATGTTTCTGAATACCTGGTCTCTAGTTGGTGATGCTGTTTAGGGACATCACAGAACCTTTATGAGGAAAGTATGTCACTGGAGGCAGGCTCTGAGATTTACAGCCCTACCCAATTTCTTATTCTCTGTGCTTCCAATTTGTAGATGACATGTGACCAACCAGCTTCTGTTTTTGCTCTCCATTCTCTTACATATTCCCTTGGCTCAGCTATTTTACCATAGCTGTTTCATTTAGGATCTTTCCATGTAAATCAATCTCTTATAGCAGTATTCCATTTTCTTTGCATAAGAGTTGGGAAATTAGCACTAAGAATATATATATATATATGGAGAGAGAGAGGGAGAAAGAGAGGGAGAGGGAGAGGGAGAGGGAGAGGAAGAAAAAAAGACCAAAGACCCTGTGTCTCAACTCTGAGGCTGAATGAGTATTATGCCTGCTCTGAGTTTAGTTGTTAGACACACATGAGGAAATGATAGGAGCTTAAGAAAACAAAACTCCTTCAGTTAGAAAGCATGAATGTAAAAGACCCCTAACACACAACTGAGCAGTTTCTTCTACATTCTATGTCATGCCTTGTCAGTGACAATACCTCCAAGGTGCAGAGAATTGGTGTTTGCCTCCTGCTTAGCAGAACCGAGTCCCTTTTCTCTTTAATATTAAAATTATCAGAGTATGAATATAAATCATTCATAAATATAACTAATGTGTTTCTTACAAGAATTCTTCCCTTTCCTGAATTATCCTTCCTCTAAAATATTTTATTATTTTTAATTGGGAGGGGGGAATAAAATAAGAAGGCCAGAAGAAAAGCATTAGATACACTGGAGCTGGAGTTACAGATGGTTGTGGGCTGCCATGTAGGTGCTGGAAACCAAACTCCTTGTCCCTGCAAGAACAGCAAGCACATTTAACTATAGAGTCATGTCTTTAGCTTCCTGAGTTATGTATACTTCCTGTCTGCCTGAGTCAGGGTCTCATGTATGTAGGGATGGGCTCAAACTCAGTACAAAGCTGACCTCCAACTCTTCTTGTTGACTCTGCCTCTGTAGAACATACCATCATATACTACTGCTTGCTGAGATCTCAAACAAGTGGTATCCCTTATTTAGGACTTAGTCATTTTCTCCTCAAGATGACATTCCAATCTGGTTCTAAAAGCCTCACAGTTGTTTCAACCTTTTTTTTTTTTTTTTTTTTTTTTTAAAAGACAAATCCTTAAACTCTTTATCCCCTTGCTCCTACCTTGCAAGTGTTGGGATTGTAGGCATGCACCACCATTACCATCTTTCAGAGAACATTTCCCCCACAAAAAAAAAATCAATAATGGGGCTGGGAAACGGCTCAGCAGGGGAAGTGCTTAGGGCACAAACATGAGGCCCTGAGTTTGGATCCCCAGCGTACACATTTTACATTTTAAGTTAAGTGTGGTGGTGTGTACCTGTAATCTCAGTGTCCAGAGGCAGAGACAGAAGAGGTCTAGGAACTCACTGGCTAGCCAGTCTAGCCAATCACCAACTTCAGATTCACTGAGAGACCCTGTTTCAAAAAATAAAGTGGAGACTGACAGAGAAAGACAGAATATTGACATATGGCCTCCACATGCATAAGAGCATATGAATGTGTACCTTCTGCTCCAACCAATGGCAACTCTAGGATTAGGGATTATAGCTTTGAAAGTTTTTATTATATTTATTTATTGTTGGAGGGAGGTGCACATGTGCTATAGCATTTTCTCTGTCCAATCACATTAGGACAGTGACAGGCCTGTGATTGGACAGGAACAGAGAGGTGGAGCTAGACTTGGAAGGGGGGGCAGGGGCAGGAGGAGAGGTCATCATTATGGATGCAGACCATGAGGACGGTCCAGACCCCACAAGGTTATACAACTAAGCAGGTTCTTACAAAATAGATTAATTGGGTTAGAATACTGTTTTTATTATCTGGTTCTAAAATTATTGTATTGGCATCTTGTAAATTGTGATTTTATTATTATATAAATCCGATTGGATATTAAGGCCTTAAGAGTCATGCTTTACTTATGGGGTCTTAGGTCTTAGGCGCTATTTAGACGAATGATTGTGGGAGTGTGTTAAGAACTGCATGCGAGCAAGATGTAGCTTGCTGGGAGAAAGTAACAAAAACTCGCCAGAGCTTACTTAGTATTGAGAACGAACGGTACCAGCTCAAGAACGTGGCCCAGCAGGAAAGCGAGTTTGTGGGAAAGCGAGTTTGCGGGATGGATTCATTTTTTAAATTCCTGCTGCTATACACATGTGTGACTGCACATGTGGAAGTCAGATGACAACTTGTGGGAGTTTGTTCTCTTTTCACTGTGTGGATTCTGGGCATTAAACTCAGGTTTGTCAGGCATGGTAGCAATTGCCTAATATGACTTTCCAGAATGAGGTACATAAGAACAGTAAGAGCATGTCAGAAAAGTGTTGTAGACGATGAACTGGCAAGAGACAGTGAAGGATCACCATCCTTCCTGTGAGTGAAGGTCCTCCACTCCTGTGGAGTGCCTTCACAGTTAGCTGCATTCCTTCAACTTCCACTGTGTGCATCCTTACTAGTGGACAGGATAGCAGACGCTCCAGCTAGAGAAGCTGTTTTTTTCCTGAGTAGGTTTCCAAATATCACATATTTTATAATGATGCATTATTAATTATTTTACTCAAACTTGATTTCATAAAACATTTTTCCAGGGAAAACATTTTTAATCATATAATCTACCAAGTATTTACCATGAGCAAAATTTACATTTTTATGCTGACTACATCAATGTAATGTGGAAGTATAGGAAAGACAGAGACTCACAGATGGCAGAAGGGAAGAGGGAGGGAGAGACTACAGTTACTTGAGGGTTTAGGAAGGTTTAGAAGGTCAAGCCCTTGGCTCAGAACCCAGAGCTATGGACTTTACCTTGAGTTATAAGCCTCTGGCTGCTAAGGCCTGGAACCCCTGATCCTCTGTGTGTGTCGGAACTTTATTAACACTAAAAGAGCCACCAGGCGGTGGTGGCACATGTCTTTAATCCCAGCATTTGAGAGGCAGAGGCAGGTGGATTTCTGAGTTCGAGGCCAGCCTGGTCTACAGAGTGAGTTCCAGGACAGCCAGGGCTACACAGAGAAACCCTGTCTCAGAAAAAACAAAAACAAAAACAAAACAAAACAATAAAACACTAAAAGAGCCACTCCATATTTATAAGTACAGCAAAGATTTCAGTAGGTCCCTGGGACAGTGACTGTCTTCTACTTTCACCTACCTGTCTGTTGAAATCCTCTTCATTTTCCATCCACATGTATTCTGCAAATGGGTTTTCCTTTTCCTCATGTCCACTTAACCCTTGGTCTTCTTTGCATTTCATACTGGGTGATGTACTTGCCACACTGGATCCATTCATTATGGAGACTCTAAATAGATTAAAAAAAAAAAAGCAAAAAATAAAGATCTAAGAAAAGATGACTCTAAAACACTCAGATCCTTCCAGAAGCTTCTCAAGTTGTAGGCTGATGACTTTAATGAAAATATTGGGTGTTGATCTGGTGCTGCTATGTAGTAAGTTGCTAAATACTGGTGCCCAAGATCTGCTTGGCCCCATGAGCAGATGTTCCTCATGGCTACCAAGAGATGTTAATGTAAACCTTGTGGCTATAGCCAATTACTGTGAAGAACAGAAAAGGCAAAGATCCAGGTTTCAGCCTGAGGGTCAACGGTAGGGATCGTGAGGAAGCAGGGGAAAGGAGGGAGGCAAGTGAAAGAGGAAGAAGATAGAATAGGAAGTCTCCATTAGAGTGATGGAACAGGAGCACATGCCCAAGTTAAATGCCTCCCCAGGATGGACTGCTGGAGCAGAAGTAACTCAGGTGAGACTCAAACAGCAAGTATTTTGGGAGCACCATTGGAGAATTAAGTCTAGTGCTAGAAAAAGATTAGGGCTAATTCCCCCAGTAAATATGCCAAAGCTAAATAAATAAATTATACTCTGAGTCTCATTCATTTGGAAGCTAACAAGGATAGGACAAATTCAATTACTTTACATAAACATAACTGTTAGTTTGTAACTGTTATGGCCTCATCACATCTATATAGTTAGCAACTATACAAGTGTAGAGTTCTTTTAAGAATTGAGAGGAGTGGGACATGGTGGCCTTGCACTTGTCATCTCAGCACTCTGAGGTCAAAACAGGAAGATTGTCTAGAAATTCAGGTTAGCCGGGGCTATTGTGAAACCTGTTTCAAACAAACAAACAAACAAACAAACAAGGGAATAAGAAAGACTGTCTAAGCTTACTCTTTCTAAACAAAAGCCAAATGATGTAGAAGGAGTATCCTTGCCAAATTCCTAAAAGTCCTAGAAGCTACTGCAGATCAGCTTCCTTACCATTTAGACAGGAAGAGGAAGTACATTCTTTCTGAAAACAGAGTTTCATTTTTGCATGTGTATCTGTTTGAGTGTATGCCATGCGTGAGGGTTCTCAAAGGCCAGAAGAGGGCAACAAATCACTTGGAGCTGGATTATATATAATTGTGAACTGTCTTAACGTCTGTACTGGGAACTGAACCCAACTAGGGTCCTCTGCAAGAGCAGCAAGTGCTCCTAACAGCTGAGCCATCGTTGCAGCCCCTTACTAATGCATTGTTAATCAACAGTGTGAGCACCTGCTCTTTATTCTGAGTATAAAATTCTGTTTCTCTTTAAAATTTTATTTAAAAAATAACAGAATTCATGAGAGGTGAGGTTGGAGAGATTACCAAAACATAAAAAAGAAGAAAAAGAAAAAAAAATCACTGTATTGTTAGGCAAAACCAAAAAAGTTCACCAGCTGCTCAACTACCTACAGTTAAGAAAAATGGGGCTGGTAAAGTGGCTCAGTAGGTAAGAGCACTGACTGCTCTTCCAAAGGTCGTGAGTTCAAATCCCAGCAACCACATGGTGGCTCACAACCACCCTTAATGAGATCTGATGCCCTCTTCTGGTGCTTCTGAAGTCAGCTACAATGTACCTATTTAAAATAATAAGTAAATCTTTAAAAAAAGAAAAAAAAAAAAAAGAAAGAAAGAAAAATGAGCAACACTTGCACAAAGCCTTCCCAGCCCTAAGCTCTGTTCTGTGCAGCTACATATGTACATACATACATACGTACATTCCCCAGTTCCCTTCTTGCTAGTAGGATGACATGATGTTCTATGTCAACATGAAAACCTGTCTTGGGAACTGAGGCCAGTGTCTCTATGTGACACAGTCTAGAAGAGTCTCTGTCCATCTTTCTGATCATCTTATTGATTTCCTTAGACTATCTGCCAGAAACACAGTCACTGCATTATTGATTATATTCATTTGAAATTCTTTTTTTTTTTTTTTTTTTT
>NW_022196903.1:77325764-77330946 GCF_008632895.1 Mastomys coucha
ATCCGCCTGCCTCTGCCTCCCAAGTGCTGGGATTAAAGGCGTGCGCCACCACCGCCCGGCTCATTTGAAATTCTTAATTTGTTGCCACCCTGGTGAGATGGCTCAGAGGGTAAAAGTACTTATTGCTAAGCCTGATGACTGAGTTCTATTCATGGATCCCATGTGGTGGAAGGAAGAGGAATAATTTTATAAAGTTTACCCACTGAGCCATCTGGCCAGCTCTTTATCTTCTATCTATCTATCTATCTATCTATCTATCTATCTATCTATCTATCTATCTATCTATCCTTATTTAAAGGAAAACATGGGTGAATTTATAGTGCAGCAGTTCATCTCCAGCATGGCAAAATTAACCTGTGAGCCAAGGTTCATATGCCTATAACTTTTCTTTGGCTTCTATATTAGTTACTCTAGATACTATTAGGACCAAATACTTGAAAAAGACAGCTTAAGGAAAGGTTTATTTTGGCTCAGTTTCAAAGCACAGTCCACCATGGGGAAGGCATGGTGACTATTTGAGAAGCTGTTATACTGCACTACAGTCGGGAAGCAGACCGTTATAAATTCTAGCTGCTCAGCTTTCCTTCTTCTTCAGTCCTGAATCCTAACCCATGGGACAGTGCTGTGCATTTCTAATCTAGAAATTCCCTCACTGACATGCTCAGAGGTTGATCTCCTAGATGATTCTAGCTAGATCTCACCATGTTGGCAGTCAATATAAACCATCACAGCAATATTAAATTCAGTTTGGTACTTTTTATATCATTTATGTCTTTTTTCTACAGTTACTACTCCTCCTTCCTCTGCTCAGCTGCTGGCCTTAGGAGCACAGCATTAATGATATTCATTGTTCCGGTTCATATGCATAAATTTTCTCTTCTAATTAGATTCTTGTTTTGAGAAACAAGGCTGTGGGGGCTGGTGGGATGGCTCAGCAGTTAATAACATTTGCTGCTCTTTCAGAAGACCTGGGTTCAGTTCCCAGCACCCACACAATGGCTTACAACCATCTGTTAACTCTCAAGTTCTAAGGGATCTGACAGCCTCTTCTGGCCTCTGTGGGCATCAGTCACAGCTGTGGTGCAGACATGGACACAGGTGAAATACCCATACGCATAAAAATAAATATTTTAAAAAAGAAACAAAGCCAAAGTCTACACATGCTGCCATTCATATGCCAATCTCCACTCTACCCCGCTGGCTGCTGGGACTCAAGTTTCCTTTAACAAATTATTTTTCTCTTGTTGCCATCTAGGCAACACACCTGTAAGTTATCTATGCTTTGAGAACACTTACGGTAGCAAAGGCTTTTACTCTTAGAACTTGGGAGGTGGAAGTAGGAGGATCAACAGTTCAAGGTCATCTTCAGATACCTAGCAAGCTGGAATTCATCCAAGGAAAATCTGTCACAAACAAACAAATGTGCTGGCAACTTATCTCAGTGCATACGAGGTCTTGGGTACAACCTCTAGTACTACAGGAATAGTACAAAAACAGCTCAAGAGTTATAGTGCCTCATGTCTACAATACCAGCACTCCAGAGGCTGAGGCAGGGGGCTTATTGTGAGCTCCAGGTCAGACTGCTTTAATGAGACCTTGCCTATCCCCCATGATTTCATTTTAAACAGACGTGTAAGTAGGGTGTCAAGTAAGCAACACATCTGTTTAGCATATGTAGACAGAGACAGAAGAAATCACAGTTTATTCCCAATTGTAAAGAGTACCTTCATTCCCCCAGAAGAGGGAATCCAGCTCAGTACTGCTAACCCTTCCCTATTCAGTGTATGACGAAAGAAGCCCGCTTTGAATGCCAACGCACCTGTAAAATATGGTGGCCCTCCTATACACAGAGACCCCACAGGGACTGGGTCTTGCTGTGCAGCAGGTTGTGCTGGGCTGTCATTCTCAAGGCCTTCCTTGTTAGCTGTTTACAATAGGCAGTTACTCCTGTCCACCAATTCAGAAACCATCAGAGAAACAGAGTTCAGTTTTCTGAAACTCTACCTTTGTCCAAAATGAATAAAGAAATCCTGTCTATGTAATTGTAAGGATAAAAAAGAAGAAAGCAAAAGAATAAGTCACTGGTGTAAGGCAAGACAGAACACAGTAAATTGCAGGGCACACTTGTTCATGAGAGTGGGAATGAAAACCAAGCACGACATGCGCGTTTTAAGACAGGCCCATCTTAGGTCTCACCCCTCGTTTCTGGCTCACAAAACAGCAGCGTTTTGGTTCATTTTGGCTTCATATCAGTAAGGATGGAAGGCAGTCCTTTATCCTTCTGTTCGTGCTCTAGTGCTGGGGATAGAAACCAGGGCCTTGCACATTGGGGAAAGCACTTTGCCACTGAGCTGCATCCCAGCCCTGGACAGGCTCTTGTAATGCTGAAGTGCTTTAGACTTCAGGAATCTTCCTCTGCCCCTTTCTCCTCCCAGAAGGCCATTGAAACTAAAAGTTCTTTTTCCCCTAGACAAGTAATTGAAAACAAAGATATATTCTGAGCTACCCCTATCTTTCTGCTTTGAGCTGGCCAGAAACAAATTCTCTGATCTGTGGATTGATCATAAAACTCCATTTCAATAGAGGCCCTGCCCCATAGCTGGGAGGACAGATTGTTGTACAGAGTCTGGACAGACAGGCCCTGCTGGGGTTTCCTATGCAGTCTTCTAGTATTAAACATTACCGTTTCTGTCTGGTCACACTATTACAGGGTCAGTCATTCTGTTTCAATCATGTTTTTATAATGAAGCCTTCCTTCATAAAGAACTCAACGAAGTGGGTTTGGAGCATTTCTACACAGCTGAACACAAAGAAGCTTGTAGGAAAGTGAACTCATTCATGTGCTGGGAGGGGGGTGACTCCAGCTCCACAGGAATGGGGATTCCTGGAGACAGGATATTTCCAAACCTCATCCGACCAATCTCTGTCTGGCAATCTGTCCCTTTGTTTTTATCTTCTTTATTGTTCTAGTAGGTGTCTCCTTATGTATCCCGGTTGGTCTAACAATGTGGACAAGGCTGACCTTTACCTCACTGTGATCCTTTGCCTCTGCCTCCCAGATGCTAGGATTATAGGCATGTACCACCAAACCCAGTGGTATTTGTTTCCTACAAAATACCCTTTAAACTAAACTTGTAAACATCAGTATTTCCCTGAGCTGTGAGCTGACCAGCAAGCTAAACCCAAAGATGGGGGTGATGGGAACACCAAATGACAGCCAGGTGGTCATAAGTTTCAAAGGTCTACAAACCTCAGCTGGTGTTTGAATTAAGGAAGCTCTATGTTGGGACTGAGCTCTCAGTCTGTAGGACCTGATGCTATCTCTAGATTGACAATGCCAGAATTAAACTGCCCAGCTAGATTCTGCTACAGAAAAGACTGCTAAGGCACATACATTCTGAGATCGTAGAAGTGATATGTACTGTACACATACAGTAATAGAAGCTGAATTTGTTTTTCTTTTAGTATCATCAGGTTATTGAACTGAATATAAATCCAGAGGAAAAATAACTCCTGCAGTTCTCAGTGCTGACTACTAAGCTGTACTTTACATTCAACCTGCAACTTCCACTAAGTGGAAAGCTGGTTTTTCCAAACAGCAGCAATCTATATAGTTGTATAATATGACCATATAACTGTACAGGCTTTAAAAACAAAGTACTATCACATCTATATTCTGACTGACTAGGCATAATCCATCCTACAATCTTTTTTTCCAGAGCTGGAGACTGAACCCAGGACCTTACGTATAATGGGTATGTCCCTTACCACAGAGCTAAGCTGCAATTTAAGAGGTTTCACACATTGAAAAGACTACCAGGAAGGGCCTGCCTGAGAAATTAAGCTACCTTTCTGTTATAGGTTAGTTTAAGAGTCACACTGCTGGGTGAGTGTGAACTGGTATTTTATGTGTCCCTAACTTTGTTTAGTAGCTGGCTGAGAATAGGAGATTCTGCTAGAGACTGCAGCTCCTTGGGAGGCATAGATGTTGAGCTGTGGGGAAGATATGTAGTGATGTGAGGTCACTATCTTTAGTATCACTAACTTCCATCCACAGCGCTTCCCCCATCTTACCACCCAGACGCTTCAACAGTGAGCTGCTTCTGGACATTCCATTTTGTCAGTCTGCACTGTTTAACAGGACCCTTTCTCACAGTAAGGCACATTCTTATGAAAGTCTAATGTAGTGGGGATGAAGAAAAAAATATGCCCTGAGCTGTCAGAGATAAAGAAAATGTTCAGTTTCATAAACCAGACTAGGAATAAGAGTATCTGCATGATGCAGCCATGCCACAACAGAGCTGCCCTATGTGACAGGGAGTGAGCTGATGGTGTGTAAGCTGGGAGGAACATCTTTCTACAATCAAGCTCTGTCAAGCACAGCCTCTGCTGACAGCCTGCCTGCAACTTCACGAGACTCTCAGGCAGAGGACGGGACTGTGTTACTCCTAGGTTCCTCACCACAAAGTATATATCTGCTGTTTGAATTCTTAAGTAGCAATGCAATAACACATAAGTGTGAAGTAGGAAAGTGCTCGAGGGGTGCTTCAAGATCAGACCCAACATGAGACAGATTTCAGGTCTAACCTGGGTCTGGACTGCACTACAGAAATCCAACAACAATATGAAATTATTCTTTCAGTTTTGATGCCTTGACAAAGTATTGGACAAACATTTTAGAAAAGGAAAGGTTTATCTTGGCTCAGGATTTCAATCCACTGCCAGCTGGCTTCACTATATTCAGTCCTGTGCCACAGTAAAACCATCACAGCAGAAGGGCAGAGTGGAAAACTGCTCCACCTCATAGCATCAAGAAACAGAAAGAGGAGGGCTGGGGAGCACGTGGATTAAAACAAACTCTTCAAAGGCATACTTCTAGTGACTGACTTCCTCAAAGTCCTTACAGCTCAATGATCAATGAAACCAACAACAGATTAATTCTCTGATGAAGTTAGTATCCTGGTGATCTAATTACCTCAACAGTGACAACCAACTGGAGACCAATTCTTCAACACATGAGCTTTTTGGAAGATTTACTTTCAAACCACCACCAGGAAACAGGCTGAGAATGGAAAAGGTCATCATGGCTAGAGCTAGGAAAGCACAGTAAATAAGGGTATGCACCCTGTCCACAGCAGGCAGGAGCACAGGGTATGTACCCTGTCCACAGCAGGCAGGAGCA
>NW_022196903.1:77332140-77339717 GCF_008632895.1 Mastomys coucha
TATGCACCCTGTCCACAGCAGGCAGGAGCACGGGGTATGTACCCTGTCCACAGCAGGCAGGAGCACGGACTGCACAAAACCTGAATGACCTGAATGACTACAGTCCAAAGTTTAAAATAGGGGCCTCAGTTTCCAGCCTTAACGTGCTTCAGGACTCTTAATATTTAAAAATATATGCTTGGAGCCAGGTGGTGGTGGTGCACCCCTTTAATCCCAGCACTTGGGAGGCAGAGGCAGGCGGATTTCTGAGTTCAAGGCCAGCCTGGTCTACAGAGTGAGTTCCAGGACAGCCAGGGCTACACAGAGAAACCCTGTCTCGAAAAAACAAAAAAACAAAAAACAAAACAAAACAAAACAAAACAAAAAAACATGCTTGGGGGCTGGAGAGATGGCTCAGCGGTTAAGGGCTCTAACTGATCTTCCAAAGGTCATGAGTTCAAATCTCAGCAACCACATGGTGGCTCACAACCATTCGTAATGAGATCCAATGCCTTCTTCTGGGGTGTCTAAAGACAGCTACAGTGTACTTACATATAATAAATAAATAAATCTTTAAAAAAAAGAAAATACAGGGCAGTGGTGGCGGCGGCGGCGGCGGCGGCGGCACACGCCTTTAATCCCAGCACTTGGGAGGCAGAGGCAGGCAGATTTCTGAATTTGAGACCAGCTTGGTCTACAGAGTGAGTTCCAGGACAGCCAGGGCTATACAGAGAAAGCCTGTCTTGGGGATTAAAACAACAACAACAACAACAACAAAAAAAAAGACATGCTTGGGCTGGAGAGACGGCTCAGTGGTTAAGAGCACTGACTGTTCTTCTGGAGGTCCTGAATTCAATTCCCAGCAACCATATAATGGCTCACAACCATCTATAAGGGGATCTGAAGACAGTTATAGTGTGCTCATATACATAAAGTAAATCAATCTTTTTAAAAAAGGAATTACATAGGTAAAAATACATGTTTTGCCAGTTCAACACTCTGAACTTGAATAACTCCCAGATCAACACATTCACTCCCAAACCTGGCTGTTCTCTGAAACAAATTTAGTTTATATACACACACACATCTATAATGTGGAACTATAGAATCATACCCAGGGCATCTTGCTTGCCAGGCAAGTGCTCTACTAACTGAGCACCATTCCTGATCTTTTAGAAGCTATCTATGATCGGGGGCTGGAGAAATGGCTCAGCGGTTAAGAGTACTGACTGTTCTTCTGGAGGTCCTGAGTTCAATTCCAAGCAACCACATGGTGGCTCACAACCATCTGTAATGGGATCTGATGACCTCTTCTGGTGTTTCTAAAGACAGTGACAGTGTGTATTCACATACATAAAAATATATGTTTTTTAAAAAAGAAGCTATAATCTGCATTGTGCCCATGGTTACAATTTTTCCACAAAGAATATTTAGGATTTCTGAATGAATTATTATTAACAAAGTGTACTGAAGCCGGGCGGTGGTGGCGCACGCCTTTAGTCCCAGCACTTGGGAGGCAGAGGCAGGCGGATTTCTGAGTTCGAGGCCAGCCTGGTCTACAGAGTGAGTTCCAGGACAGCCAAGGCGACACAGAGAAACCCTGTCTCGAAACACTGAAAGAAAAAAAAAAAAAAAGTGTACTGAAGAATTAATAAAAGCAATTGTATTTTCTAACAAAGTCATGAATTTAATACCTGGCATTACATAAAACAAAACTAGGTGTGGTAGTATACACTGTAAATTCAGCATTCAGGAGAGAGACAGGAGAATTAAGAGTTTAATATAATCTTTGGCTACATGAGAAATGTAGCCAGCCGGGCTGCATGTGAGCCCATGTCAAAGTATATGTATGCGGACATGCTAGCACACTCACAAGTTATTCTAGTTTCTAGTTTCATTACTCCATTCAGGCTGGCTAGCTAAATTTTATTTTGAGTTGGCATAGTTGTGCATACCTTGGGAATGGGGGCAGAGAAGGCAGATCTCTGCAAGTTCAAGACTAGCCTACTCTACATAGCAAATTCCAGGCTAGCCAGATACACAGTGAGACTTTGTCTGTCTCTCTGTCTCTGTCTCTGTCTGTCTCTGTCTGTCTCTCTCTCTCTCTCTAATTTATTCCAAATATTCCCCTTTAAATGACATCTTAGAAACTCAGGTTATTAACTTCATTCATTCATTAAAATCTGAGTCTATTTAGACTACTCACTATCTTGTCAATATATATAGCACCTGCCCTGGTGGGACATACATTCTCTTAAGAGAGAAATGAATAAATAATTAAGAATAACTGTGAGTTAGGTGTGGTGGCGTATGCCTTAATTCCAGCATCCAGGGGGAAGAGGGAAGAAAACCATGAGTTCCAGGCTAGCCTGTAGCAAAACTGACTAAAAAAAGATTTATTGTAGTTTGTGTCATAAAGGAAAAATCAAAAAGACTATTTGAACACTCAAGGCGGGGGTAATCTAATCTAGGAGTGGGCAATTTTACTCATACCTAGGAATGTAAGTTAGTTAGCAATGAGTAGAAGCAGGGAAAAACATGTTCAAAGATTTATCATGGAGAGAACTTTTGGGAACTCAAAAAATGTAGCTGAGCACACAGGAGGATGAGAAGAAAGACGAAATAGAAAGGTAAATGTGGCCAGAACTTACAGGATCTGAGACCACAAGAAATATTTGGAGACATCTTAAAACCAAAAGAAGCCAATATAAGGAATTCTCAGAAACAAAGTAAAACAGCTCAAATTCTATTTTGCTGTGTAGAAACTGGATTAGCGCTGAGAGCACAGAATGAGCTCCATGTCACTGAGGAGATTCTAACCCGGGTGCTGCTGCTGGAGTTACAACAGTTGCAGTGAAAGGAGGAGCAGCAGACTCAAATTATTGGAGGTTTTCTGTGCTGAACTGGGTTTGGGAAGTCAGGATGAGGGAACTGCCAAGGACCCAGGTGGATGGTAATTGTTCATTGGCTACAGAACTTTGAGAAGATCAAACCTTTCTTGGGTCTTGATGGGGGTGGAGGGAACAGCTAAGAAATGTGATGGCTCAAGTGTGGACATAATAAATCTGCAAGGCCTCTGAACCACTCAAGTGCTGATGTTAAGAGGCTTGGCTACAAGTAGCAAGAATAGAAAGAAATGTCTAAACACAGACAGGTGGAGTAGTCATTTATACAAATGGTAATCAAAGATACTATTGAGAGAAAGAGCAAAGCAGATGGAAAGAGGACCCAGCTCTGATGTGCCAGGACCTGAAAAAAATCAACATGAAAATAAAGCTGAAACCAAACAAATCCAGTGCACTTGGATAAGTGAGCATCACCCCTAATCGCCACCCCACCAAGATAAGTCTACATACTAGTCTAGAATCAGTAATTACAATTTTTAAAAAGGGACTTTGGACTTTGTAGATGTAATCAAATGAAGGTCCCTGAGACAAAGAGACCATCTGGAATTATTCAAGTGAATACTAATAAGTGTTCCTATACAAGAAACACAAGGAGGGGGTGAATGCTGACAGGAAAAGAGAGGTAATGTAACCAGAGAGGCAGAGACCAGAGTGATATCCACTTCAAAAAGGGGCCAATACCCACAGAAGCTGAAAGAGGCAAGGATAGAGCCTTCCCTTGAGCCACTGAAGGATTGTAGGCCTCAGACACATTAGTTTCGAGGATTACAAGCCTCTAGAACTGTGAATCAGTTGTTGTTGTTTTTTCAAGATTTATTTATTCAGTTTATGTATATGGGTAGACTGTAGCTGTCTTCAGACACACCAGAAGAGGGTATCGAATCCCATTATAGATGGTTGTGAACCTCCATGTGGTTGCTAGGAAAAGACCTCTGGAAGAGCAGTCAGTGTTCTTAACTGCTGAGCCATCTCCAGCCCCCATGAAATCAGTTTTAAGCCACCAGTTTATAGTGATTTTGTTATAGCAGCTGTAAGACACTAATATACACTCAGCTAAGTGTCTATGGATGTTGAAGACTGCTGAAAGGTTGAATAAGAAGTGTCTGAATGAATGGGTGGTGGTGGTGCAAGCCTTTAATCCCAGCATTTAGGAGGCAAAGGCAGGCAGATCTCTGTGAGTTCAAGGCCAGCCTGATCTATAAGCTAGTTCCAGGGCAGCCAACGCTACACAATGAAACCCTGTCTAGAAAAACAAAAAACAAACAAAAAAAGGAGCTGAGGAGTCAGCAAAACTTCTGTTCTTTGTAAATATTCAGTCAAAGGCATTTTATTATAACTGTACAATCAGACACCTACTTATTTATTAAATCATTTTTGTTAATCATTCATTTTATTTAAAATTGGGTCTTACTGTATATAGCCCTGGCTGTCCTGGAACTCACTTTGCAGACCAAGCTGGCGTGGCACTAAAAGAGACCCCCTCTGCCTCAGCCTCTAGAGTGTGGCTTACAGTGTGCACCACCACAACTGGCTGTTTATTTTATTTTTAACTTAATGCCTATTAACTTTCATAGACTTTTATAAACAATCTCCCAAAGATATTCTGTGACATTACTCTGCTAATTATGTACAAAAATCGCAATAGGCTCCATAATGCACTTAAAAGTACTTCCAAAGAGAGAACCAACAGACTTACCAATATTTAATCATAAGATTATACTCAGCCTTCAAATTTCCCCTAGTTGAAGGCAGTCAATCGTCTTTCCAGGAAAACATCAAATAGGGGTCAGCAGAGGGATTCTGACTTCTTCAGCTTAGCTCCAAAATGATATATACTCTTGTGTAAAATGATGTCGTTTTAACCGAGAAGACTAATAAAAAAATTAATGAGGGTAATTATTACATGTAAAATATTTTCTCACCAAATCTTTAATATTGTCAACTGATAACAAAAGCAAAATTGTCTAAAATGAAGCAATGAAAGTTTGAACACATCTCAGCTAAGGATCTTCCCCACACTAGAAGGCTGAATAATTTCTGTCAAGGATCTCCCCTGTGACCATCTCCATTAGACATTTGACCACACACTTGAGAAAACAGGACTCAAATTATTTGTATTAGGAATAGTATACTTGTACCCGTGAAGGTTTCCTGAGAGTGAGCTTCTAGCATGCATCTGTACAACTACCTCCTAGGCCTCAATAAGTGATTTTTGCTGTCATTTCTCAAACGTTACCAGCATTCTAAATCTCCCTTCTCAGGCGGAGGAGATCTGTATCTTTCAGGATGATCGCTTTGCATTTCCCAACACTGATGACTCTCTACTACAATCTGTCTCTGACAGGCTCAGTTACTTAAAACTGACTTCTAGAAAATGTTTATGTGCTTTTGTTTACTATTTAGCCCTCAATGATATGAGTGGCTAATGGTCTTCTCCTGTGAAGACCACTAAAGGCTAGACATAAAAGCTACCACAGTGGAAGCATCTGAACTCAAAGAATTCTACACTGCCAAGACCAACATATTCACCCAAATGACCATTGCATTTGATATAAATTTGATAATTTTGAGAAAAAAAAAAGAATTATCATAGCTAAGAGGAGAGAAGAGAGCCTAAATACATTATAATGAGACTGCACATAGTAGATACACATACATAATAAAGTTCACTGGGGAGAGCCATATTTCAAGTGGGACAAACTTTCAAAGTTAACTACTGATAAAATCTTGTCCAGCAGTCCAAGGTCAGGATGGAATTGCTCTCTGGGACTAAGAGTGCTTCCCTGTGCTGCAGGACAGGGAAGACAAGATCAGTCAGGAGTGGACAGGTTTTAGAGAGGGAAAAGCTTCAGTTGCGGAATGTGGACTACACTTCAGGACTTTTAGAAAAACTGCTTGAGCCTTGGAATGTGTAAACTGTAAGAACAGAACTAATGTCATCATGAAATGAGAAAGCACCAAAACCAAGTTCCACTAGACCAAAGGTTCTTAGCCTGTTAAGTTGGGCACCTTTGTGTGTGGGGTGGGGGTGGGGGTGTTTCACACATTAAGACATCTTGCATATCAGATATGTACATTACAATTCATAACAGTAGCAAAATTGGAGTTATGAAGTAGCAATGAAATAATTTTATGGTTGAGGGTCACCATAACATGAGGAACTGTATTAAAGGTCACCAGCACTAGGAAGGTTGAGAACCACTATGCTAGACCTTTTAGAAAAAGAGAAGGCCGCTGGGCAGTGGTGGCGCACGCCTTTAATCCCAGCACTTGGGAGGCAGAGGCAGGTGGATTTCTGAGTTCGAGGCCAGCCTGGAATACAGAGTGAATTCCAGGACAGCCAGGGCTACACAGAGAAACCCTGTCTCGAAAAAAACAAAAACAAAAACAAAAAGAGAAGCCCTCTATAGATAACTTACTTATGTAGGAAAAAAACCAAAAACAAAAACAAGTGAACCACCCAAAATCCAGGGGATGGAACAAGATTAAAAGTGTCAGCTCTTCCAAGTACTTGCTGGTTGTTCTCTCACAGGCTCTTCTGGAAAGCTCTCTGCTCCCTAGTGTCACTAAATAGTAAATCTGGCCTGAGGTGTTACTTCACCTACGAAGAATCTGACTTCAGTTTACACATTTCATTCCTGAAGCCCTTGCTGGAGGCAAGTGTCTTACTAATGAGCTATACTGTTGCTCCTTTTCCTTTTTTTTTTTTTTTTTTTTCAAGTTATAAGAGTTTTACTAGGTCATCCTGGCTGACCTGGATCTCACTTATGTAGACCAGGCTAGCCTTGAATGAGATGTGCTTGCCTATGCCTCCTAAGTACAGGAATTAAAAGAAGGTGCCACCATACTTGGCTTGGTTGTTTTTTTTTTTTTTGACAGGGTATTATTAAGTTGTTCACGTCAGCCGGAAACTTGCCATTTTCTGCCTCAGCCTCCTGGGCATCTGGAGTTAACTGCATGTATCCCCTCACCCAATAAGCCCATGTTCTTAATTACTACCCATTTAGTTCCAGAAAAGTTATGAAAACAAACTTATTTTTCTCAAAGTACTACAAATAGCCAGGGAGTAAAAGCTGAATGAAGCTTGCTAATAGTTTCAGAATGTTTCTTATAAGAAATTCTAATATCCCAAAAGCTATAAAAACTTAATTTCTATCCCATGTATTTCATGTCAGGACTTAGTTGGTAGTAAAATTTGACCTTAAATGATGTGGGACCTTCATTTTCCCACCTGGCACAAACACTCCTGTTTGTTCAACGCGTCTAATAGTGATGCCCTAGAAGCTTCAGAGAAACACATACAACAAAAAGCACATCTTTCTAGACTGAGTCTCATCTGGCCTTAAGGCTTAAGAGCCTCTACAGATTCACCTTCCAAAAGATCTCATTTCTGAAAGTGACTACATCTTACAGTCTTCAGGAACTCATAAACTAATAACAATTTAAGTCTTTTAAATTGCAAAATGTAAAAATCTCCTTATTGAACCCATTTTAACAAAACAAACAAACAAACACAACAAAAACATGTAAACTCTGGTTGGTGCTGAGGTGTCTTTAACAATTTACTAATGCAGATATGAAATTCTTCAGTCTGTAGCACAGTGAAGTCATTTACTCACTCACTACTTATGAATCTCCTATGCATCATATACTGTTTTAAGCCCTGAAAATATAATGAAACTCACTCTAAAT
>NW_022196903.1:77339727-77352082 GCF_008632895.1 Mastomys coucha
AAAAAAAAAAAAAAAAAGAGTAGAATGCAGTCTAAATTAGAGGAAAGGAGTGGCTACTGACATGCAGACTGCAGAAGAGAGTTTTAGATGTGCTCTATGAGCACATAGAGGCACTGTGTAGACATGCAGATGAGGAGGGAGTCCTACTTTGCTTGAATTGGTTTTCTTTCTACCCCAACCCCCACCTCATTAGGGTTTTTCTATGTAATCCCTGGCTGTCCTGGAACTTGGTCTGTATACCAGGCTGGCCTCAAAGTCAGAGAGATCTATCTGCCTGCTTCTCCTTCCCAGTGCTGAAAATAAAGGCATGTGACACCACCACTGAACTTTGATATTGTCAATGAAAAGTCTATACTACAGAAATAGCACATACTATTGTAAAAATTGGAAAACACAAAAAATATACAAAATAATGGAAACCTACAGAGCACTGCATAGACACTTTCCTCAGACTATAGTTTTATTTTATACTTGTCGTGTATGTTTGTGTATACATACAGATGTATACATTTTTAGCTTTTTTTTTTTTTTTTTTGGTTTTTGAGACAGGGTTTCTCTGTATAGCCCTGGCTGTCCTGGAACTCACTCTGTAGACCAGGCTGGCCTCTGCCTCCCAAGTGCTGGGATTAAAGGCGTGCGCCACCACCGCCAGGCAGATATATACATTTTAAAAAGAGAAACGGACTTGAGAGATGGCTCAGTGATTAAGAGGACTGACTGCTCTTCCAAAGGTCCTGAGTTCAATTTCCGGCAACCACATGGTGACTCACAACCATCTGAAATGGGATCTGATGGCCTCTTCTGGTGTGTCTGAAGACAGCAACAATATACTCAATACATAAAGTAAATAAATCTTTAAAAAAAAACAAAACAAACCAGAAATAGGTTAATCTTTGGAGTTGTTTAGTTATTTTAATGAGATAAATATACATCCCACAAGGGTATACTCGCTTTGTCCAAAGAAGTTTTGCTTCATGTTTCTGAACAGAGTAAGAATTAGGAATGGGGCTTTTAGCCTACTAATCATTTGACCTGTTGAGAATCTAACCTGAGTGATTGCAGAAGCTTCATCAAGGGTGTATAAACATGAACAGGGTGTGTGGCTGTGCTCATCATTACTGTTATACTGCGTTATCCACCAAAGGGAACTGGCTAAGTAAACTATGGTACTCTGTGAAGTAGCAGAGAAGAAAGGCGGTCTGTGTGCTGAAAAAGAAAGCATTGGGACAGGTGGGTGAGTGTGAGGAGGAAACCTATTTACATAACACCTTTTCTAGAAAGCCTTTCAGGAGGAGTTGAGAAGTCCCCAGATCAGATACCTATGTAATAGTTGCCATTTATCAGGTTCTCAACTAAGCATCAAAGGTAGAAGAATGGTACTGTGGAGCCTGTTGTCATGGAGTCACAGAAAGAGAGCCAGCCGTTCTACCACAATACAACTAGATGCAGCACCAGGAGAAAGATAGGTTGAATCTTTGACATGTCTCAACCATCTTGCTAGATGCTCTATATCTGATAGTGTCTATTATCATGTAAAATAAGTGTCCAAAGAGAACCTACAAACCCTAGAACCCCTCCGTTACCCTCTGAAGAAAAGTAACTGTCTCCAGAATCCTATTCAAATATACGAGTATAACAGCCAGATAAGACATGAAACCAACCCCTTTTCTTTGTTCATGTTAGACCAGACCAGGACTCAACACCTCATTAAAGACAATATATAGGGTGCTGGGCAGTGGTGGAGCACGCCTTCAATCCCAGCAATTGAGAGGCAGAGGCAGGAGGATTTCTGAGTTTGAGGCCAGCCTGGTCTACAGAGTGAGTTCCAGGACAGCCAGGGCTACACAGAGAAACCCTGTCTCGAAAAAAACAAAAAAATAAATAAATAAAGAGTACACTTAGTGTCAACCCAGATGAGATAATCTCTAATTTTACCCACTCAAGCTCTAGCTGTCTATCTTTCTGATTTATATACAAAACTCAGAGGACAGGATCTTACTCTCTAGTTCATTTGTTATCATCTAAAGCAGAGTACAGCTTATAGTAAATGCTTAATAAATATTTGCTGAATGAATGAATGAGTGAACAAATTTCCCAATATACTAAAAGACCATACTAGATGGATTTGAGGAAGGGAATACCATGAAATGAGAACTAGGGATCAATTCACAAGTACAATTCTTAGGTATAAATTTTCTTTCTTACTAAAATTTGCATATAACCCCCAAACTAATACTGGTAGTGCCTTTAAAGTCATTCTTGGTGTGATGGTTAATTTTCATTGTTATCTTGACTAGATTTAGAATCACCATGGAAACATGCCTCTGGGTATGACAAAAAGCTTAGTGGAGGAGAGACAACCCAATCCACCTAGACTGTGAGCAGCAATATCCCAAACCCATTCTTTTGAGTACATGTGGTGAGCTGAGCATTCATCTCTCTCTACTTCCTGACTATGGATGCAATGGGACCAGCTCCTACTGCAATGACAGACTATACCCTTCCATCTGTGAACTAGAATAACTCCTTTTTGACTTAAGCTGATTTTGTCAGATATCTGTCACAAAAAGAAAACTAAATCATGCACACGGATATGTAGATAGCAGCACACTTGTTCTTTGCCCTTGTCCTGAGCTAAGATGGAATAAGGCAAAGTTGGACACCTTGTTGGTTTGGTGCTCATACAGAGAAGCCAGAGGAGGACAGAACAATAGGGGTTAGTTTTGTGCTAAAAGTTCTAGCTTTGGGGTTAAATGGACAGAGTCTGTGTTTTAACTCTGGCACCTGTTAGTGGGAAATCACACCTCTGAAAATCGTATTTTGTTGTGTAAAATATAGGGGACCAAATCTAACATGATAAGTAGTTTTCAAGATATAAGATTATAATCTACATAAGGCATGTAGGTTAAGGAAATGCAGCTGAGGAAGTCTAGAGGAATGTGAGCTGAGGTTGGAACATGGAGGATAGGGCTTCTCTCATGTCCCACACCCTGAACCGCAGAACTCTCTTCATTTAATCCTTGGCTTTAAAGGTCTCTCCTCTACTAAACTTTAAGATCAAGGGAAGGAAGTACAAGCTACCATCGTCTAAATTTCCAAACAAGAAACTACTAAGCACAGATTTATCAAAGACATGGTAGGTACATTTGATTTTCAAATGCAGACTTACAACAGTTACAATAGTGACCAACTCAGAAATCTGTAGTTTACCCATGACTTTGACAACTGCTATAACTGACATAAATCACAACAGTTTTAAGATCCCACACTTTCCAGTGTGATTCACTAATAAGAACCAAACATATAAAGACTGCTTATAATTCCCTCTAACAGACTTCTCTACTACAACAAAAATCTTACCACAGCAAAACACAAGGAACTATACTATTATATGTGCTACAAATTGGATAAGAAAAATAGTAAAGCAAAGCTTACAAACTCCACAACAGTGAATCTGATGCTAAACTACAACCTACTTTTCCTTTTTTGAGAACCAAGAAAAACGATTCCAGATATAAAGTCATGAAAATGACAACATGAGAACAATGCAGTTTGGGGGATATATATATGTGTGTGTGAGAGAGAGAGAGAATATATATATCCTTATTCTCCCTCCCTTTCTGCCCAAAGTACTAGACTCTTATTCCAATACTCAATTTCCTCCAGCTTCCAAAATAAAACCCCTATTGTCTAATATTCCTCAACTTCTAAAATCTCAGTTTAAAACTACGAGTGATGAGCTAATTTATTTGCAGTAAATGTCTGGCATATTTTTATTTGGGTTTGAGACAGTGTGAAAGGCCATCTAAAAACATATGGTTAGAACCACCACAGGAAGCCAAACACTGCCATACTATGAGGTACAAACAAATTCTCTGTAAAGACAATGCTGAAGGTCGCCTCTAAGCTGTTGTAATTAATTCTCTCAGAGGCTCTGTGTGATAATCACGCATGTCCCGTATCTTACAGACATCCGGGATGACCAGGCCCTTCCTAAGTGTAAATTAGTGCTCTAAGCTGAGTCAGAATCCCGTTCCATCCACGTAACAGATTTCAAATTGGTTGCTGCTGGCAAGTCTTTTCACCTGCATTTTCAGCAGTTTTAAGCAAAAGCACTTTATGAAGACAAAAATTCTAGAGGAAGGGAGTGATTAAATGGCATGTAAGGGGAGGCAGAGATAGTTTAAGCAAGCCCACTGCAGTTCCGAACCTTGCAGAGCCTGTGTTCAGCGTCGTCATCTGCCTCTCGCCTTCACCCTTCCAGGTGCCTTCAAAAAGCAAAGTGAGAGATGTTAGTTTCCAGGGGAAATGGGGCTGGAATCCCGAGGTCGAGGGTGAACGTCTCGGAAGGCAAGAGAGAGGAGAGGCGGCCGGAGGCGGCAGGTCATAGCAAGGATGGTGAGAAAGGATGAGGCGAGAAGGAGCTGGCCCGCGAGCGCCAGAGCGTCGGACGGCCTGGGCCCGGGCCGCGCCGGGAAGGGGCTTTGCGCGCTCTCGGACAGCCCGCGGGGAGAGGGGCTCTGCGCGCTCCCGGGCAGCCCGAAGGGAGTGGGGCTGTGCGCGTCCCCGGATGGCCAGAGGATCCAGCCCGGACGCCCGAACCCACCTGGCCGCGCGGACAACGCCGCCCCGAGCTCCGCTCCGCACCGCAGTACAGCGCCGCCTCCCGAGAGCTCGAGCCTCGGCGCACAAACGCTCGAGGTACCTCGGCCGCACACGCGCGCCCCGCCCCGCCCCCTAGCGCCAGTCATTGGCTGACGGACAACGCCCCATCCATCTATTGGACATCAGAGAATGCCGCTCACTTACCTGGTTTTTATTGGTCTAAATGTGAAACAATGCCCGCCCAGCTCTTTCAGAAGTTCCAGCTTGTGATTGGTCTGAACGTCTGTCCATTCGCTCCGCCCTCGTTGGAGAAGCCCAGCTCTGATTGGTTGAAGAAGCACTGGTCATGCCTAGATTTCAACCCAAGGATGAATCACCCCCACGTGGGGGAGGAGCCCGAGTGCGACGACTCCTGGTTTGTTTACAATGGCTTCTGCTCCAGCTTGATCCATTGGCTAAGCTTGGAAGTCTGTGTCACTTGTCTGGGTCACTTTAGAAAGAGGGAGTCGGACTCAGGGATTTCCTCAGCTGTCCACTAGCTAGAGATGAGTTTTGAGAGCGGGAATTTGCTTCTGTGTTAAGTCGCAAAGTTAAAAGTAGGACTATTTCGGAGATTGGAAAGACAGAAAGGGATCCTTCCACGTTTTTAGAAACAAACTTGACTTTTTCAGTCCCAGCAGGCTCGAGAAGGAGGCAGGAAAATCACAAATTCCTCAGGGCCAGCCTTAGCTCATTGTGAGACCAAGTCTCAGAAAAACAAGGCACACACACACACACACACTTGTTCTCTCCTTTGGGTTTAAGATATCTGTACTAGCTGGTTTTGTGTGTCAACTTGACACAAGCTGGAGTTATCACAGAGAAAGGAGCCTCCCTTGAGGAAATGCCTCCATGAGATGCAGCTGTAAGACATTTTCTCAATTAGCGATCAAGGGGGGAGGGCTCATTGCGGATAGTGCCATCCCTAGGCTGGTATTCCCTGGGTTCTATAAGAAAGCAAGCTGAGGAAGCTAGGGGAAGCAAACCAGTAAGGAACATCCCTCCATGACCTCTGCATCAGCTCCTGCTTCCTGACCTGCTTCAGTTCCAGTCCTGACTTCCTGTGATGAACAGCAATGTGGAAGTGTAAGCTGAATAAATCCTTTCCTCCCCAACTTGCTTCTTGGTCATGATGTTTGTGCAGGAATAGACACCCTAACTAAGACAATATCCAAACCTTAAGTTATATCCATAAAAAGAAACTAGGATGTTGGTGGCTGGAGTGGTGGATCAACAATTAAGAGCATTTGCTGCTATTGCAGAAGCTGGATTCAGTTTTCAGCAGGACGTGGTGATTTACAACCACCAGTCACTCAAGCTCCAGGGAATTAGATGCCCTTTTCTGGCCTCCAGAGTACTGTATGCACATACATACTTTCAGTTAAAGCACTCATGGACATAAAACTTTTTATTAAAGTAGAATTAAAAAAAAACTCATACATCTCTGTCTCCTCCCATACACTGTACTAATTACAACCATAATACAAAATAGAGTTTTAGGAAAGGAGTAGATAAATATAATGAAGATATTTGGATAAATTCATCATATAACATTAACTTTTCCTCCTCTCTCCTAAGGGAATATTCTCCCGTAATTGGTCCCTTAGGTACTCAGGTCTATCACCCATTCTTTTTTTCAATGAATCTACTTCTAATGGATGGATTTTTAAAAATTGTACACATTTTATGTGTTCGTGTGGTAATGTGAAGAAGTCAGAGGACACCTAATAGGAATCAGTTATCTCCTTGACCATGTAGGTGTTGAGGCTTGCCCTTGAGGGGCTAGGCTCAGTAATAGACACCTTTACTCTCTGAGCTTCTTGAAGACCCAAACTCTGATTTTATGTGTGGGTGTGTGGGTGTGGGTGTGGGTGTGTGGGTGTGTATGTGGTGTGTGTACCTGTATGGTGGTAGGTACATATGTCTACAGGTGCCCATGGAGGCCAAAGGCATTGGATTCCCCTGGATCTAAAGTCATAGGCAGTAGTGAGCTGCCTAATGCGCTAGGAATCAAATTCAGGTCCTCTGCAAGAGCAGCAAGTGCTTTTAACTGGTGCACCATCTCCAGCCCATAGGAGGTGATTCTTTTTCTGTGCTTTCTTTAAAAAAAAAAAAAAAGAGCCAATAAGAACTGGAGTTATAGGCAGTTGTGAGCTGCCAAACGTGGGTGCTAGGAGCTCAGTGGAGGTCCTTTGCAGGAGCAGCATGTTCTCTTTATGGCTGCTTAAGTTTCTTTTGGCCACACTTTTCTTGCTTGCAAATGTTCATTGCAATGAATTGTTGGTCTGTTACAAGGCCTCTGGATTCTGTCAAATTATCAATACTGGAATATTCCTAGGAATTCTCTTGGATATCCTGTTGTTGCTCTATCTCATAGAGATCCTGTAATTTTAGATCTGTAGGACTGACCTTTCTATGCACTCCAGAAGTTCATCAATTGGATAGATATTGAGGTAGACCAATTTAAAGCAGTGGATCTGGGCCTGAGAGGTATCTGAGCCTGCCAGCTCTCCTGTACCCACACCACGAGGGTAGGCTCTCCTTTCCTGTCCTGACTGGCCCATCCAATGCCACAGCCAGCAAGGGGCAGAGCCAGCTATTTCACTCACATGCCCTCAAGGCTGGCTCATATGAGTCCATGCCAACAGGGCCAGCCCTTGTGTTGTCCAGATAAGATGTAGGGCCTCTGATGGTTCTCCTACTATCATGCCCTCGGGCCCAGGCGATGTGCAGGACTGTTCTCCTGAGTGTTGCAGCTGGTGAGGAACAGGTACAGTTCTCCCACACTTGTGACCCTGGGACCAGCTCTCCCATCTGCCATAGGTGTCAAGAGTCAAGGGAGGGGAGGAGAGCATCTCTCTCTCATCCTGCCACAGCACAGCAGACAAGAGGCAGGGTACCCAACAGATAAGTGGTGGGGCCAGATCTTTCATGCTTACACCCTCAGGGCTAGCTTCCCCAACCTCCAACTTCCACAATTAGGACCAGCTCTACTGTGCTTCCTGGACAATGCGTGGAGCTGATTTCTAGAGCACTGCAGCTTGATAGGGGGTGGGGTCAGCTCTCCTTCTCCCAGGCCCCCAGGGCCAATTCTCCCATGGTGCTCAGTCCAAGAGTGTGGTCAGTTCTGCACAGCCCTCAGATGTCCCCAGGTGGCAGCCCAGACCATGGACTTCAGCCTGGCCTTTGGTGGTAACAGACCCCTGCTGCTTCAGGGCTATAGACCCAACTGTGGCCCCTGGCAGCACAGGCCAGGACCCTTTCATGGTTCCAGGTGGCGTCACTGGCTATTCACATCCTACTGTTCTTTACTACCCACAAGCCTCCAGTTCTGCCTCTCTTCATTGTGCTTCATTGCCTGTTTTTAAGAAACCTAAATAAAGTAGGTTTTTTTTTAAAGATTTATTTTATTTATTTTATGTGTATGAGTACACTGTACCTGTACAGATATCATGTGTGTGGCTGCTGGGAATTGAACTGAGGATGTTCTGTCTGCCCCGCTCCCTCTGGCCCTGCTCCCTCCAGCGTAATTCACTGTAGCTGTCTTCAGACACACCAGAAAAGGGTGTCTGATCTCATTATGGGTGGTTGTGAGCCACCATGTGGTTGCTGGGATCCGAACTCAGGACCTTCGGAAGAGCAGTCAGTGCTCTTACCTGCTGAGCCATCTCGCCAGCCCTAAGGTAGGTTTTGAAAAAGAATCTAAGCCTACAGTCTCAGGCTTACTTTGTCATGGAGTGTTAGCTACTAATCATTCAGATGTTCACAGGTCAGAACACAGCACAGACATTCCTCTCTCCTCTCTGACATCTACTGATACACATGTGGTACAGCAACCACACCTGCAACCCCTCTAGGGTCAGATCTAACTTGGTTTTGGTCAAGACAGCAATAGGAAGCAAACTAGAACAGGTCCCTAGGTTGGCCCTCTGTTTTCAGGGGTACATGAAAACTACTGTCTTAGCTCCCTTTTCAAAGATTCCTTTTTAATTGTGTGTGTGTGTGTGTGTGTGTGTGTGTGTGTGTGTGTGTGTATGTGTGTGTGTGTGTGTGTGTGTGTGTGTGTGTGTGTGTGTGTTTATATACACGTGGGTATGTTGCCTATGGAGGATAGAAGAGGGCATCAGATTCTCTAGAGGTGGAGTTAGAAGCTGCTCTGAGCCTCCAGATATGGATTCTGGAAACTGAACTCTCATCTTCTTCAAAGGCAGTATTTGTTCTTAATTGGCAAGCCATCACTCTAGCTCCTACTATCTATTTTTTGAGACAGGATCTCTATATATAACCCTGGCTGACCTGGAAATCATTCTGTAGACTATGCTGGTCTTGAACTCACAGAGATCTGCCTGCTTCTGCATTGTTGGGACTGAAGGCATGTGCTATCACACCAGGCCCCCATCTTAAGTATGCTTGCTATTCAGTGAGATTTGGTGTTCATATTGTTACCCAGCAACCACCACAATCATCGGAAAAAAAAAAGTTTTTCATTAGCTCTGACTAAACTTCTAGACCAATTAAGTAGTAGTTTCTCACCATTGTCTCCTACCAGCTCCTGTCAATCACAAGTCTGTTACTTAATGTCACTGTCAGGACTGGGTGTTTCCAGATTCTTAGTGTCTTATTCAAAGAACTGAGAAACCATACATGCATTGCCAAGAGCCAAAGATACTTTATTCAAAAAGCAAAGAGACTGTACAGGTATGTTGCATGAGCAGTAAGCTCCTTGAGTTAGGGTACACAAATCCAGACTATCGTCCCCCAGCCTTCCTTTATGGAGTCTAAAAGGAGAAAGAGCTGGTTATTCTAAAGTATTAAGTGTGAAGGTCTCTGTTTTGACTGAGAGGCTTGGATTATATATGTTTTTGTTTACTGTATACATTCTTTCCCACAAGGCATCTGATTTTAATTGCATGCCTAGCTAGGCATAAGCCTGAGAAGGTAAATAGGTGTGTATTAGGATTCTCTAAAGAAACAGAACTAATAGAATGAGAATAGTGTGTGTGTGTGTGTGTGTGTGTGTGTGTGTGTGTGTGTGTGTGTGTGTGTACTTAATAGACTGGTTTGTAGGATGTGGTCCAGTTAGTCCAACAATGACTTTTATACTGGAGAGGCCAAGAACCAGCAGGTAGTTGTTCAGTCCTCAAGGCTGGATGTCTCATTAGTCCAAATCTGGCCCTGGAGTCCTAGAGGGTTCCTGGAGAGCCGCTGGTTATCATTCTGTGTTGGAATCCCTAAGAAGCTGGTACTGATGCTGGTGAACGAATAATGAAGCACCAGGATAGATGCTGTCAGTAAGAGTGAGGGCAAGCAGGCAAAAGGGAGTTTCCTTATCCCCTGTCCTTTTATCTGGGCTGCCACTAAAAGGTAAGGCCCATATTTAGGGTTGTTAGTCTTTCTGATTCAAATCACCTTATTAAGAAAATTCTTCATTCTTCATGCTGGGGCAGTGGTGGTACATGCCTTTAATCCCAGCACTTGGGAGGCAGAGGTAGGCAGACCTCTGAGGCCAGCCTGGTCTATAGAGTGAGTTCCAGGACAGCCAGGGCTACACAGAGAGAAACCCTGCCTTGGGAAAAAAAAATCACCAGAAAATAAAAACAACAACAACCAAAATGAGATAATCCTTCCCAGGGGTGCCCAGCAGTTAGGACTTTAGTTGATCGCAGATGCAAACAGGTTGACAGCCAAGATGAACCATCATAAAGGGTTTTCTCTTAAAAGTTCACAATATAGTTTGTCTTATTTAAAATATACCCCAAACTAATTCAGGATTAGCCCCTGTCTGCTGTGCTATAGAATGCCCTGCAGTATGTTGGGACGGAGACTGACCTAAAAAGAGGGAACTTTCAAGGGCTGCTAGGGAAGAATGGTTTACTCATGATTTGTTTCCCTGTTTGGGTGAGCGTGTACCTGCAGCTCGACTCAGGTGAAGATCCTAGGTTGCTAGGCGCTTTGTTAGAGAGGGGTGTGTGCATAGCCCAAGGTCTCAGGTTACTAAGCTAGTGTTATGCTTGCTGTCTCAATTCTACTTTTGTGTCTGTAAACTTAAGTACTATGGGAGAATCTCAAATAAGTGAAACCACACAGGACTTGTCCTTTTGTTCTTTTTGTAATTTGATGTCTTCCAAGTTCACTTATCTGTATGTTACTCTCTTTTAAGACTTAATAATACCCCGATACTGGATGCATCACTCATATCCATGATGGACATTCTTATTTCAAATCCTTTGCTTGTTTTGGAATCAGGTTATTCTAACTCATAAAAATTTCATTTTGTTTTTGTTTTTGTTTTTGTTTTTGTTTTTAAATAGAATTTCTTCCTGCAGCCCCAGCTGTCCTGGCATTCATTCTGTAGACTAGGCTAGCCTTCAACTCAGAGATCTACTGGCCTCTGCCTCATGAATGTTGGAATTAAAGGTGTGTGGCACTGTGCCCTGCTAGGACTTTATTATTCTAGATATCATTTCTTGTTCAGATACATACTTTATCCTGTGGGCAGCCCTGATCTACCCTTCCATTCTTCCTCTGCTTCCTTTTATCCTTTTTTTCAGCTTTGGAGACAGACCCTAACTATACACCCCCAGGTTGTCCTCAAACTCACAATTCTTCTGCCTCAGTCACCTGAGTGCTAAAATTAAAAAAACAAACAAACAAACAAAAAAAAAAACTGTAGCATCGTGCCCGGCTGGGTTGTCTTTATTTTATTTTTTCTCCTGCTGAGCATGCCTTTAATGTTTAAGAAGTATTTCTGGTTGTGTGGACCTAAGGAGTCTCAGACTGCTTAAGCCCTCCTTTCTTAGCAGTACCCACAAGCACCCCAGGAAGAAGCAGTGGGGCCATGGGAAGCCTGCTGTGGGGACAGAGCTTTTCTTCTTCTGTAAGAGTTGAGCATTTCGAGTAGGGTCCATTTGACAACCTGGTGAAAACTTAAAACATTTTCACTATATATATTCACAGTACATAATACTGTGTTACATGAGGATATTTTCATACAAGCATGGATTGTGTGTTTGGCATAGTCTCTCCCTCCCCGCCCCCACCTTCTTTCTTACCAGTCCTCTCTCTAGATTGTCCCCTGTGTCCTCTAGACAGCTTTGCATCTACTTTCATGGCATACATGCCTACATGATTGTATATATTTATAAAAAAATCTAGGTACCACATATGAGAGAAAGCCTATGGTATTTACCTAATTTGTTTAATTTGATGATCTCCCATTTCATCCACATTCTTACAAATGACACAATTTCACTCTCTTTTACAGCGGGGGGTGGGGGGGGATCCATTGTGTGTAAATACCACATTTGCTTAATCCATTTCTCTGTTGATGGACATATGGATTGTTTCCATAGCTTAGTTATGATGAATAGTACCGCAATGAGCATTGATGTGGCAAGTGTCTCTGTGACAGGATGAATTGGAGTTCTTGGGGACAGTCCCCAGGAGTGCTATAGCTGAGTCAGATGGAAGACTCAAACTATAGTGGAAAATCCAAAGTCTTTCTGGATTATAAGAACACACAAACATGAAGGTATACACACACACATACACACACACGGTGGGGAGCAGGTACTGGGCTGCACAGTCCAGCAAGGTTCTTGGAAGAAAATCAAATCAACTCAAGAGGTCAATGAAAATGAAGTCGGGCAGTGGTGGCACACGCCTTTAATCCCAGCACTTGGGAGACAGAGGCAGGTGGATTTCTGAGTTC
>NW_022196903.1:77352303-77357608 GCF_008632895.1 Mastomys coucha
ATGAACTGAGCATATCCACGTGTTCCACGTGCATACAGTCCACGTGTTCCACATGCATACAGGTGTCCTTAAGGGCATTAAAAAAAAAGCATCATTCCCTAGAACTGGAGTTACAATTGGTGCATGTGTGCATGCCTGCGTGTGTTAGAAACCAAACGTGGGACCTCTATAAGAGCAGCAAGCATTCTTAGCCACTAAGCCATCTCTCTAACCCCTTTCCCACTTCTTTTTGATGTTCCACTGACAAGTCTAGGCAGTCATGATTCTACCCCCAGAGTCTTCCCACGGAGGCACTGACTAACCCAACATAAAAGACCTGGTGATGCTGTTTTTTGGAGATTTCCAGTAAACATATGGGTGCTTATTCATCACAGAGAGATTAGTAGGTCAGCAATCCCCTTTATGGAGTCTTCCTTTTATAATGCCTGGTTGTTGTTGTTGTTGTTTTCAGTGTTAGAGATTAAACCCCGTTTCATGCATGCTAAGAAGGTGCTCAGCTAATGAATCATACCATAGCCCTTAGTACCTATTCTTTCTCTTCTTTCTTTTCTTTCTCTCTTCCTTTCTTTTCCTCTTCCTTCCTTTCTTTCTTTCTTTCTTCCTTCCTCTCTTTCTTTCTTTCCTTCTTTCTTTCTCTCCCTTTCTTCCTTTCTTTCTTCCTTCCTCTCTTTCTTTCTTTCTTTCTTTTTTAAATCTTTTTTTTTAAAGATTTATTTATTTATTGTATGTAAGTACACTGTAGCTGTCTTCAGACACCTGAGAAGAGAACATCAGATCTCATTACAGATGGTTGTGAGCCACCATGTGGTTGCTGGGATTTGAACTCAGGACCTTCGGAAGAGCAGTCAGTGCTCTTAACCACTGAGCCATCTCTCCAGCCTTTCTTTCTCTCTCTCTCTTTCTTTCTTCCTTTCTTTCTTCCTTTCTTTCTTCCTTCCTTTCTTTCTTTCTTTCTTTCTAATAGAACAGCAAACACCTTTATTACATGAGCTATGAATGACAGTTTATTTGCCTTTCCGGGCTTTGATCTTCCGCAGACAGAACTCCACTCCCTGACTCTGAGCACATAGCCATCTGCTCTGCCGCGCTGGCCTTGTCTTGAGGCAATGCAGGCGAGAGAGAAGCTTGACCTGCCAGAACTGCTCCTCCAGAAGACTGCTGATTTTGGCATCCTTTTTCCTTTCGTATTTGTTTTGAATTTTCTTTGTTCGTTTTTTGTTTAAAATCTCTTCCTCCTCAGGAGTCAGCTTGGCCCCCTTCTTGCGGCCCAGGGGCAGTGCGAAGTGAGACTCGTACCACCACTGCAGGTACGGTGTGCTGTCAATGAGCCCAATGCTGTTCTTCACCAGGGTCTTGGTGCGGACAAGCTCGTTATTGGATGCATTGTAGACAACATCAGTGATCCTTATTTTGCGAGTACAACACTCAGAGAGCCCCAGGAAAAGTTCCCCACATCCAGTCTCAGGGCATGGTACTTCTTACTGTCTCTTCCAACTTGGACCGTGTGTATGCAGCGAGAGCCAATCTTAGTGTTGGCAGCAGGCCGTCCCAGCTCATACATCCGCTTCTTGTGGTAAGGCTTTCTCTTAGCCCCGTCTTGCAGCGCTTGTACCAGTTGTCCCAAGAGACTCCCATCGTTCAGAGCTGGCTGGAAAGAGGAAGCCACCTTATTCTCTAATATTCATAATTAATGACAGCCAGATAATTGAGGAAAGCCAATAAACAAAAAGACAAAGGTAAACACAGATAAACGGACAAAAATGAGCTCAGTGGAGACAGAGACAAATGGTGATAACCTAGCCATGGTGGTTCACACCTGTAATCCCAGGACTGGAAAGCTTGTGGTAGGAGGATCACAAGTTCAAAGCCAGCCTGGTATGTACAGCAAGATGAGGTACTGACTCCAACAGAAACAATAAAAAGTGAGACAAAATTTTACACAACACGACTGGAGAGATCGCTCAGTGGGTAAGAGCACTGACTGCTCTTCTGAAGGTTATGAGTTCAAATCCCAGCAACCACATGGTGACTTAAACCACTCATAAAGAGATCTGACACCCTTTTCTGGTGTGTCTGAAGTCAGCTACAGCGTACTTATATATAAAATAAATAAATAAATAAATAAATAAATAAACCTTTGAGCTAGAGCAAGCAGATTCTGAGCCATCAGAGTTGACCAGAGCAAGCAGAGGTCCTAAAACATTCAATTTCCAGCAACCACATGAAGGCTCACAACCATCTGTACAGTTATAGTGTATTCATATATATAAAATAAATAAATAAATCTTTAAAACAAAACAAAACTTTTTTTTTGTTTTTTTGTTTTTTGAGACAGGGTTTCTCTGTATAGCCCTGGCTGTTCTGGAACTCACTTTGTAGACCAGGCTGGCCTCGAACTCAGAAATCCTCCTGCCTCTGTCTCCTCCAAGTGCTGGGATTAAAGGTGTGGGCCACCATCATCCGGCAAAACAAAACATTTTAAGCCAGGCAGTGATGGCACATGCCCCTTAATCCCAGCACTTGGGAGGCAGAGGCAGGCAGATCTCTGAGACTTAAGGCCATCCTGGTCTACAGAGTGAGTTCCAGGACAGCCAGGGTGACACAGAGAAACCCTGTCTCAAAAAAAAAAAAAAAAAAAAAAAAAAAAAAAAACCCAAAACCCCAAAAACAACAAAAAACAAAACAAACAAAAAAACAAACAAACAAAAAACCTTTAAAAAAAAGGCATTTTATACACCAAATGAAGTTCTCAAATGAGAAATATTCAGGAAATACCAAACAGTTCTTGGAAGTTGAAAAGCTCCTCAGAATCTGGAGCATGATTTTCCCTTAACAGTTGGAAAGAAGAGAGTTGTTTCCAGGAGGGGAAGGTAAAATGAACATGAAGACATATCTTGTAGTGAAATAACTCAAGCCCCTTGTTAAAACAAACTCAACATGAAGCCCAGTGTGGTGGCACATGACTACCTAGGCTACCTAGTGAGGCTGTCTCTCCCTAGGTAAAACAAACAAAACAAAACAAAACAAAACACATTTTGAGTGGAGAAGGCCTATATTAATAATGATCAATACTTGATCAGCTTTAACTATGAGCCAGATATGACTTTGAGCACAAAATTTGGATTATCTCATTATATCTTCACAGCAGCAGAATGAATGCTGGCCCAGGAATGGCCAGGCTGAGACAGATCATACAGCTGGAGGTACTCTGTGTTCCCACAGAGGAGGAATGGATTCAGATATCATACTGATGAAATTAGACACAAAGCAGGAGGCATGGAGAAATGTACTATAAGCCCAGTGACAGCACCTGTGTCTAAGGCTCCCAAGCAGATGACCTTAAGAGGACAGAGTACATGGCTGCTTTCAGGTTTAATTGTGCTTATCTGGAAACTTGGCAAAGGTTTTTCACTGGTATGTTGGGGCTCGCAGTCTCTAAAGGAGAGAGGATTAGGCCACTAAAGGGAGCACTTCCTATTGGTTTAGGGGCAAGAGGAGTCAAGAGTCTTCATTGCTCCAACTCAAGCCAGGGTCCATAAAGCAGTAGACAAAGATTCAATAAACTTCCAGGAAGGAAACAGTCACATAAAGATGAATCAGGAGGGCTGGGAAAATGGTTCCTTCCATAAAGTGCTCGCTGTGCACTGAGGACCTGAGTTCAGATCCCTAGCACCTGTGTAAAAGGCCGGGCATGGCAGTGTGCACCTCTAATCCCAGCTCTTGGGAGGGAGGAATAGGAGGAACCCTGGAACTGGCTAGTCTAGCTGAACCAGTGAACTCCAGATTTGATTAGAGGCACTAACTCAAAACAAAACAACACAAAACAACAAAAACAAGCAAACAAAACATAAAAAAAAAAACAAAAAAAAACAAAAGAACCAAAAACATTGGAGAGCTGGGCTGTGGAGACGCACACCTTTAATCCCAGCACTTGGGAGGCAGAGGCAGGCGGATTTATGAGTTCAAGGCCAGCCTGGTCTACAGAGTGAGTTCCAGGACAGCCAGGGCTAAACAGAAAAACCCTATCTTGGAAACAAAACAAAACAAAACAAACAAAACATTGGAGAGAGACCGAGAAAGACACCTGATGTCAATCTACAGCCTCCACATGTGAATGTATACCTGCGTACACGTGCACACACCCACACAATTACATACACACAAAAAATAACCCAGGCTGGGCATTGCAGCACTGCCTGTAATCTCCAGAGCAGTGGCAGGCAAGCATGATTGCTTACTAAGCTCCAAGCTAGCCAGAGCTACACAGCAGGACTCTCTTTTTAAAATATCAATAAAATAAAATAAATCAGGAATCAGGAGAAAACCATACCACACTCTCTAAAGCCAAAATAGGAAGACAGAAACTAAAGTAATAAAGTGAAAAGGCAAAGCTGTAGAAACAAAGTTCTGGGAATGTAGAAATAAAGTAAAATAAGGGGGCCATGTTCCAGCTCCTGTAAGCAGCAAGCAATGTGGAAACAAAGTTTTACAGTAGCAAGCAGCAGCTTCAGACACTGAGAAGTTGTGTTCCAGAGACAGCAAGGGCATGCTGTAAAAACAAAGTTCTGGTGGTCAGAATGTTGAGACAGAATGACCAGGCCATTCTGACTAAGCTAAGAAAGGCCAAAACAAAAATAACTGGTGGTCGCAATGACGTTAAGGTCCACAAAAAAAAGATAAGCAATTCTTGAAAGAACCCCCCCACCCCAACTCCTCCTGTGGTGAATTTCGAAAAGACCACAAACTGTCACCCTGACCTTGCTGATGACAATCCCCCTACCATCTAGTTACTCAGGCCCTTCCCAGAGACTTTTCAAGGCCAGGTGCAGAGCTGGATAGGGAAGTTGGCTAACTAAGCCAAGAACAGCCCCCTGAGCAAGCCAACCAATGCCTGATGAGATCCATTGTCCTGTGTTCCACCAATCAGAGTAAGCCAGCTAGCCCTGTAAAGTATAAAAGATGTGTGCTTTCTGAGTTCGAGGTTGAGCTCCCCCCACCCCCCGTGAGGGTTGGCAAATCTATGTACATGGATCAATAAACCTCATGTTACTGCAACGATCTATTGTCAATCTGTGTTCTCTGGGTTGAGCCAAGTTTACTACAAAACTAATAGGGGAATACTTTTTAAACTCAGGGTTGATTCTTCTGAGCTACAAGTCTAGATGCAGCCACTTGTTCAGTGCAGTATCCGGGTGGGATAAAGACATTCGCAGACAGCCAGGCAGCGGTGGCTCACCTCTTTAATCCCAGCACTTGGGAAGCAGAGGCAGGCAGATTTCTGAGTTCAAGGCCAGCCTGGTCTACA
>NW_022196903.1:77357696-77368114 GCF_008632895.1 Mastomys coucha
AAAAAAAAAAAGGCCAGGCAGTGGTGGCTCACCTCTTTAATCCCAGCACTTGGGAAGCAGAGACGGGGATTTCTGAGTTCTAGGCCAGCCTGGTCTACAGAATGAGTTCAAGGCCAGACAACCCTGTCTTGAAAAAACAAAAACTAAAAAACTGGGTTTTGGGAATTTACCTGTCAATGCCCCTTTAATTCTCTGTATAGTGTGATGTGCAACACTGGGAAGAATCAGGACGGAGAGAAACTACCTTTCTTTTAAAAATATTTAACCATTTTTCTTTTACGTGCATGGTTGTGTTGTGTGTGCATGTATGTATGTGCAATGTGTGTGTCTTTGGAAGACAGAATAGGGTGTTAGATACCCTAGAATTGGAGTTACAGAAGGTTGTGAGTTACCATATAGGTGTATGCAATCAAACCCAGGTCCTCTACAAGAGCTGCCAGTCCTTATAATCCCTGAGCAGTCTCTCAAGGGCCAAGTATGTTGCTTTATCTCTCAGAGAGGAGGTTCTCTCTATGTAGCCCTGGCTGGTCTGCAACTCATTATATAGATAAGGTTGGCTTTCAACCTATTCCTATCCTTCTGTGCAGCCTGAGGGCTAGAACTAGAGGCACGTGCACCTCACCTCTCCTTCGGTTCTAAGTATTGAATCTTTAGCACAGAGGCAGAAGGTAAACACCTGCCAAAGAGCCCTCAGTGTACCAATTCCTTCTGGCTACGCCGAATTGCTTAAAACAACACATATGCACAGGTCTAAGGTTTTTCACTATGTACAGCCAACTGATTTTACAGAGTATCCTTAGGTAGTACGTTGTCCTTACACAGTTCCATAGAGAATCCTGAGATGTGACTCTAGGGGATGGTTACAGAGTTTCTCACCGCAGTCTTCTCTGCCAGTATTCACTCTCATGTTTCCGGCTCTCTGACCTTCTATTAGGATCTTATTACTTGCCATGATAGATTGGTTTGGCAGGGTCACTTCAGCCTTTACACCCACTTTTGGACACGGCCTTGGAATCTGTCCTCTACTTACAAGTCGGGGACTCTGAGTCTCTAAGCATCTTCCATTACACAGTGGTTATAAAAGGCCTAACTTTGCTTTGAAGGGCTCCAGGCATGGCCTACAAGAAAAATACTTTTCCCTCAAGTTTCCGTGATCTGGGACCAGAGGACCGAGATCAGGACCAAAGGTTAGAAAAGAGACCATACACAGTTACTCAATGGGAAGAAAGGTAGCCAGGCTGCTGAGGCAATGTGAAATGTATACACAGATGTGGAGAATGCAACCTCTTTTTGTCCTACTTAGCTTTAGTTGTCAACTTGGCATAGCCCAGAGTCATCTGGGAAGAAAACCTTGATTGAGGAATTGCCTGAATCTAGTTGGCCTACAGGTATGTCGATGGGAGATTGATGATTGATATGTGAGAACCCAATCCACTGTGGGCAGCATTCTTCCCTGGGCAGGTGGTGGCCCTAGGCTATATAAGAAAACTAGCTAAATTGGGTCAGTGGTGGTTCATACTTTTTAACCCCAACTGTCAAGAAGCAGAGGCAGGCCAGGCAGTGGTGGCGCACACCTTTAATCCCAGCACTTGGGAGGCAGAGGCAGGCAGATTTCTGAGTTCGAGGGCAGCCTGGTCTACAGAGTGAGTTCCAGGACAGCCAAGGCTACACAGAGAAACCCTATCTTGAAAAAAACAAAAAAACAAAAAAACAAAAAAACAAACAAAACAAAAAAAGAAGCAGAGGCAGGAGAATCTCTGAGTTTGAGGCAGCCAGCCTGGTCTGCAGAGTGAGTTCTAGGACAGCCAGAGACACCTTGTCTCAAAAACCAACCCCACCACCACCAAAAAAAGCTATTGTTTTTAATCATGAACCTTGAGAATAATGCCAGCAAGCAGCGTTTCTCCATGGTTTCTGCTTTGGCTCCTGCCCTGACTTCTCTAGATGATAGATTGTGGCCTGAAAGTGTAAACCAAATAAACCCCTTTCTCCCCTAAATTGCTTTTGGTCAGACTGTTTTATCACAGCAACAGAAAGGCAACTAGAATATCTTCTAAGAACAGGGAGTGGCAGAGAGGACCAGGACCCCGGGGTGAACCTTGATGTGGGTCACATAATGGGGTCATGCCTTATTGTACCTGTCATTCAGACAAACCCTCCAGTGCTTTTTCTATTCCTCAATAAGTGGTCTTGTAAGCAAGGGTGCAGTGAAACCACTGGACTAAACTACTCCGTGAGTTTAGTCCAGGGGCTGGAGTAGTATTGGGTAATCAAACTGCCAGATTCTTTCATGGGGCAAAGAAAACAGCAGAAATGGATGGGAGAGCCTTGCTAATCTTAAGGAGAGCAGGTAGGGTCAGTGTGTGTGTAGGGGGGGGGTTTGGGGGGGACTTTGTTACTGGCTTGAGTTAATCAGGAATTCGATGCCCTTGCTGGAGGTCGTTGGCTGAAGGGGCAGGCAGCTAAGGGAAGTAATAGTTTTCCTAGCAAACAGAAACCCACTTCACAAGGTTCCTGAGGAAATGCTGAGTTTAGGTAGCAATCTTTCTCTTTGCTCCGAGTCCAGCCTGAGCTGAGCCTAGTCTGTCATTTAGGACATTGACAGCAACACTGCCGCTTTGGAGGCCCACTTCATACCTAACAGTACTTCCTACTTCCTTGAAGTTAACATAGACATAAAATGTGAGTAGAAGTATATGTTATTTCTATGGAGGTATTTAATTAATGACCTAATTAATTAATTAACTTCTTGAGACAGGGCCTTACTTCGTAGCCTTGGCTAGACTGGAAATCACTGTTTAGGCCAGGTTGGCCTAAAACTTGTTGCAACTCCCACCTTGTCTCTCTTGTGTTAGGACTATGGGTATGAGCCATCATAGCCAATATATATCCAGCACAGCCGTTTCTAGCAGGTGTTGACGTAAAGTCTCCAAGAGTCTGGATGTCCTGAGTAAATGAGTGGCTCTATACATCATATGGGTGTACAGATGGCAACAACCTCTTGCATTCAGGTTTCTGGGAGACTGGTATGGCTTGCTGTTGTAGTCCACCCTAACCTAGCAGGGCTGATACAGGTCCTAAAGGACTAGAGCAGTTAACAGAATGTATAGTCTTTAAGCACTTGATAAAGCTGAGAAAATCAAGTTCACTCAGAAAGCTTAAAAAGTAGAACCAGGGGCTGGAGAGATGATGGCTCAGCCTGTAAGAACACCGACTGCTCTTCTGAAGGTCCTGAGTTCAAATCCCAGCAACCACATGGTGCCTCACAACCACCCATAATGAGATCTGTCGCCCTCTTCTGGTGCGTCTGAAGACAGCTACAGTGTAGTTATTTATATTAAATAAATCTTTGGGCCGGAGCAAACAGGAACTGGTCAAGCGGGGTCTACTGGAGTGGGCAGGGCCAACTGGAGGAAGGATTGACCAGAGCAAGCAGAGCTCCTAAAAAAAAGTCAATTCCCAACAACCAGATGAAGGCTCACAACTATCTGTACAGCTACAGTATGTATATAAAATAAATAAATGTACATACATAAAATAAAAAATCTCTTTTTTTAAAAAAAATGTATAATCTCAAAAAAATTATATAAAAAAAGTAGGACCACAGCCTCAAAGGATGACATGACAGAAGCTAGATTATTATGGAACAGAATGCTGTCAGTTTTTAGGGAAGGAAGAAAACCAAACCGAGCAATCCTTGGGTTTAACGTTCTCTCCGTTCTGATCCACAGGATGGCTAGAGGGTTGGAGTGAGTAGTAGAGGCCCCCACTGCTGCAGAGTCTGTGGAACTTCTGGTTGGTGTGAGTGCTCAGACTAGAGAGGAAGTGACTGTGGAGCACAAGCCATAGAGTGCAGACTTCGAGGCACGGCATCAGAGGGAGGCGCTGCGTGAGCCCTTGGGTGAGATGTTCTTCTCATCATCACTGTGTGTGGTGGGCAGAATTCAGATGGACCAAAGGCGTCATCTTCTAAACTGTGAGATGATGGGAGACCAGGTCTGAAGTCAAATGATGGAGCCTTCTGGAGAGGAAGATGATGCGTCGATGATAAAGGTGTGCGGTGAGCTGCTGAGTTACTTACTTTCTCATCCCTTGGCAAACTAGCTGGCAAGAACAACTTAAAGGAAGAAGGATATATTTTGATTTGTAGTTTCAGAAAGTTCAGTTTATCATGGTGGGCACCACTGATTCTAGGCTCAGAGTGAGGCATGCCACGATGGGGAGCTGGTCATTCAAGTAGAAAGCAACGAGTGTGATGGGAAGGGATAAGATATCCTGTGATGCCCATTCCTGCTTGTCAACTTGACTTCATCAGCAATGAACTGGAGAATCCAGAAATGGAGGGCACACCTGTGATTCAGATCTTGAGTGTGGAAGACCCAGTCTTCTGACTTGGATCTTGACATTCGATGGCATAAGCTTTTAATCCAGATCTTGAGGCATAGTGGCAATGAAAAGTTTAGGCTCAGTCAAGGTAGTACATGCCTTTAATCCCAGGAGACTGGGGCAAGCAGACCTCTGAGTTCAAGGCCAACCTAAGACATAACAAGTTCTAAATCTAGGCATGGGGGTACACACCTTTAATCTGGACCACATCTTCTGCTGGAGGCCTACCTAAGGACATTGGAAGAAAGAAGATAAACTCTTCTTCCCCTGTTTGTGTTTACCTGCCAGCTCATCTGTTGGAGCCTACTTCTTCAGGATTCCACCTTACACAGAAGACCAGCTGAAACACCAAACCGCATGGGACTGAGAAATTACTAGATTCTTTGACTTCCCATTTACAGCTACCCATTGTTGGGTTAGTTGGACTGCAGACTGTAAGTCATTATGACAAATTCCCTTAATACTGACAGACATTCCATAAGTTCTGTGATTAGAGAACCCTAGCAAATACAATCGCCACAGAGTTTTCTCGCCTATGAACTGCTATTTCTAGCTAGGCTCCAGCTTCAAGAACTCCCCCCCAAAAAACACTATCAGCTGGGGACCAAGGGTTCAAACCATTAGTCTGTTAGGGGGATATTGCAAAATCAACCCACAGCACTGGATACAGAAATGACCTTGTTATGATGTTGAGTCAGAAAAACCCAGGGAAGCACTGAGAATAGAGATGACTCAATAATCCCTCATATTTTCGTTAGTGTGGAAGTCTCAGAATGGTGCAGGTAACCCTAACCCTAACCCTAACCCTAACCCTAACCCTAACCCTAACCCTAACCCTAAGGAAGCATAGTGACAGAGCATCAGCCCTGACACATATACATAAGCTTCTAGGAGAATGTCCACCTGGTCTTTTGGGCTGTCTGAAATATACCTAAGACTGAGAACTCAGAGCATTAAGGAGACAACCTTCTTGTGGTGAAGAAGAAGCTATACATGTGGTAGCTGCCGCAGGCTGTGGTGTGTATACTAGCCTCAGATGCTGAGACCTTATGAACGATAGCTACAAACTTGAATTCCCATTCTGTGGATTAGTACATCCTCCCCCGGAGGTAGCTTGAATGAGAAATGGTCACAGAGTTGTGATCAGAGGCTTAATGTCCTTTTGGGATACCAGTGCCCTTATAATATTCTTACAAGCTAAAAGCTTGTCATGGGTTGAAATGTGCAATGTCCCCCACAGGTTCATGTATTTAAGTAAGTCCCCAGCTGATGGAACTGGTGTTGTAAGGTTGTGGAACCTTTAGGAGGTGGACCTTTACTGGAGGAAGTAGGTCACTATGGGGGTTGAATTTGAGGCGTTGCAGCTCAGTCCCACTTCCTGTCTGTTCTCTGACTCTCAGTCCACTAAGGTAAAGGAGTCCCTGCAGCAGAGCATCATGGAGCCCCTGCTGCGATGTCTTCCTCTTCATGACATCTATATCCCCCCGACTTAGGAGCCAATGCAAACCTTTCCTCCCTCTAAGCCACTTCTCATCAGGATCACAACAATAGGAAAAAGTAACTAACCCAAACCCATAGACTGTAAAGCAGACTGGCACACACGAGGTACGAGAAGAGAACAGCAAAGCCCCCAGGCTCTGGATTACAGAGCAACTTTGCAGGATCTAAAGGGAAAAAAACCACCTTTCCAGGGCTAGAGACATAATTCAGCAGTTAAGGCTACTCTTCCAGAAGATTCAATTCCCTTCATCCATAGTTTACAACTGTCTGTAACTCCAGTTCTGGGGGAATCCAGTGCCCTCTTCTGGTCTCTGTGGGCACTAGACATGTAAATAGTGTAAAGATATACAAGCAGGCAAAACACTATACACATAAAAATTTATGAAAACTTTAGCTGGGCATGGTGGTATATGCCTTTAATCCAAGCACTTGTGAGGTGGGAGCCAATGGATCTCTGAGTTTGAGGCCAGCCTGATCTACAAATCTTGTTCCTAGACAGCCAGGACTACACAGAGAAGCCCTGTCTTGAAAAACCAAAACCCAAACCAAACAAACGAGCAAATAAAAAAACCCGGACAACAACAAGAACAGGAAACAAGTAAACAAGTCACCAGTAATAGCCACTGTCTCTAATATAATGGTGAGCTGGCTACTCTATGTGAGGAATTGGTTTTACAGATTGTGAGAAAAATTTCCACGGCTAGCTGCAGGCAGGTTAACACAGGAGTTCAGGCAGACATTTGTACTAGGGAAAGCTGATAATCAAACGAGTGCACATCTGGAGTCTCCGGAACTGACATAGGAGGAGACCTGACACTCCTTGCTGATGTACTTTGGGGGGGGTGCCATGGGCTTTTCTGTTAGAGAAGCCAGGAAGTCCAGACAATATGCTCAGCATGTGCCTGGTAGCAGCCGGCCCTGGACATACAGCTTCCATAGACAACTGGATGCCACAGCCTTCTAGTGCACTGTCTTTTCTGACTGCTCCAAATCTTAGCAAAGCTTGTTCCATTCTTCTTCCTAACTTTAACAGATTCAGTTCATTGCAGGCTTTGCTGAGTCAGGCAAACACAGATACAGGGTCCTGTAGTCCTTCTCCATGTTTCTCCATATAGCATCCTTTCTCCTCTAAAGAGGTGTATGCTCCTGGACATCTCAGGAGCACTGAGTAACTATGTACATGCTGTTTGGTGGGCCTTCAGATTATTAGCATTCCTGGATGACTGCATGTCCTGATCTGACCCTTCTTAGTTACCTTAAGAAGAATAGCAGGGCAGTGGTGGCACACACCTTTAATCCCAGCACTTGGGAGACAGAGGCAAGTGTATTTCTGAGTTTGAGACCAGTCTGGTCTACAGAGTGAGTTCCAGGACAGCCAGGGCTATACAGAGAAACCGTCTCAAAAAACAAAACAAAATAAAACAAAACAAAACGAAGTAAGAATCTGTCAAGTAGGGCTGGAGAGATGGCTCAGTGGTTAAGAGCACTGACTGCTCTTTGAAAGGTTCTGAGTTCAAATCCCGGCAACCACATGGTGGCTCACAACCATCTGTAATGAGATCTGATACCCCCTTCTGGTGTGTCTGAAGACAGCTACAGTGTACTTACATATAATAATAAATAAATAAATCTTTAAAAAAAAAAAAGACTTTGTCAAGTACAACCAAAGTGCAAAAAATCTTTTGTAGTAAGGCCCAGAATATAACAGAAAAGGATAGTCCAATGACTCTTCAGTTTGAATTTCCCAGAAATACAGGAGACAGGGAGCCCATGGGACAGTGATTAACCACAGGAAGGCAAGGACAGAGTGACAGAACTGAACACTGAAGATTCATGGTGCTTGAGCAGTACTCCATCTTTCTCACTAAGGCTAAATGCAAAAATGTTCGAGGCCCCACCTCCCTCGATGGGCCCACAGTACACCTCAATGACAGAGTTTGGTTGAATTAGGGCTGGGTAAGTGAGTTAGGGTGGACAGCTGAAGAAAGAGATCCAGAGGAAGGTTCCAAAACTGCTGAGGAGCTGTTCACTGCAATGTGTGTGCGTGTGCGTGTGCGTGTGCGTGTGTGTGTGCGTGAAAGTGAGTGTAGTGCAGTGCCCATAGAGGCCAGGAAAAGGAGATCGGGAACTCTTTAATGCCCTCTTTGCAAACCATTAATTTTTACAGTATCATATCATATACACGAAACACAAAGCTCATCCAATCCCCAAAGATAGGGAAGGTTTTGCTACACTCTGAGAACCGAAGCCCCAAGGATACCTCTGGGTTTCAAGTTCATTTCTCATGTCATGGAAAGTCCAGTAGGGTCTTTCCAGGTGAGGAGGTAGATTCTTATTGCACAATGAAACTTCTCGTCCAGGGCTGCAGGAGCCCAAACGCTCCTTGAGAGCTTCTGTCTCTGCTGCAAACAGGCTTTTCACTTGGAGCTGTAAGCACACCAAGTTGGAGAGAGAGAAGGAAAAGGAGAGCAAGAGGATGGGGGATAGCAAAAGCAGGAGGGAGGGGCAGGGGGAGAGGAAGAGGGAGAGGGAGGGGGAAGGGGAGAGGGGGAGGGGAGAGGGAGGGGGAGGGAGAGAGAGAGAGAGTGGGGGGAGAACACCACAGGCAGAGCTATGACTTCAGGGTCTAAAAAAATACCGTTAGCATGGACTGTAACTTGTTGTTTTCCCAGCAAATAATATAACTATTAGTTTTAACTCTATAAGACAGGGAAAAGTTAAGTATAAAAGAGAAGAACCCTGGCCTGTGGGTCTCCAATGGCTCAGATCAGAGTCACTCTGCCTTAGCCATTCAATTACTGTATTGTATTCCATTCAATTACTGTATTGTATTCCATCCAATTACTGTATTGTATTCCAGTTTGGAGTTGAAACATTCTATCCAGATAAGGAAGATCCTTAAGCAGGAATGTAAACAACTCAAAATAGCTTCAGGAAGTCCCTGAAACTGACCAGATTCACTAGGCTCTTTCCTGCCCAGAGAAAGCAATAAAAACTGAGAGTCCATTTCAAATGAAGAGATACTGAGCTGCAAAGAAGACTCTCAGACCAGACTGGGGCTGTGCTGCCTGGAAGAGGATTAGACTAACTGAGGCACCTAGAAAGGACACTCTTCAGTGTGTTGAGCTGCCTGTGCTCAGTGTGTTGACCTGCAGGCTGTGCAGTGTGGTCTATGTTCCCCACTTTGTGAGCTGTCTCCCAAGCTGGGGTGGACTTTGGTGATGCACCTGTCTTTGCATCATTTCTGGTACTGTAAGTAGTCCCTCAACCATATTCCTGTAATTAACAATAAAACTCACTGGTTCACCAAATTGAACTTCAATGGTGTCTGTCCTTTGATCTGTCCTGGGTTCCCTATCTGAGGTGAGTAGATGTGTGTTTGGTCACAAAATAGCTTCCTTCAACAATTATCTCATGACTACCTTTTCCATGCTAGCTGCTGAACCTGTGCTGTGGACTCATTGGTGAATGAGCCACGAATCTTGTCCCTGAAAGGCACACAATATGGGGAAAGGATAAAAATGTAAGTAAGAGTTGCAGGGGCTTTCCAATGGGGCACAGAGAGCACAATTGTAGGAATGAAATGGACTGTGGTTAACAATTGTTCTTTTTTTTTTTTTTAAGATGTATTTATTTATTATATGTAAGTACACTGTAGCTATCTTCAGACACACCAGAAAAGGGCGTCAGATCTCATTTCGGGTGGTTGTGAGCCACCATGTGGTTGCTGGGATTTGAACTCAGGACCTTCGGAAGAGCAGTCAATGCTCTTCACCGCTGAGCCATCTCACCAGACACAACAATTGTTCTTATACGATGGTTTGGAACAATCTGTATCTGTATTTAACAAGTGGGGTAGGGTGGCACATGCTTGTAATCCTAGTCCCTGGAAGGCTGAGGCAGGGGCTTAGTCAGTTTTAAGTCAGCCTGGACTACATAACAAGATTCTACATCTACCTCCTACCCTTGAAAAAAGTCAAATGCAATACTGTTTTCCAGTTCCCTTACAGAATCCAAGAGAGATGAGGCTCTGAGTGAAGAAGGTACTGCAGCTTCAACCAAATCTCCACACACCTAGGGGAGGTCACAAGAGCCCATGGGCTGCCTCTTTCAAGCAGACCAGTGGGCAAGGAACTAACAGTACTCTCTGTATGATACTGTGTGAAGGCACTACACATAAGAAATGCTCTTCCCTAAGTCTGGGGAGTTGTTTCAGTCAGTGAAATGCTGGACCCAAGTTTGGATCCCAGCACCCACATAAAAAAGCCAGGAATGGTTTCAGCTCATTTCTATAATCTTAGCACATGAAGGGCAGAGCAAGTGGATCCTGGTGGACACTGACCAACCAGCCTAGCTGACAGAGTGAATGCTATGTTCAGTGAGAGACTGTCACAAAAGACAGTGGAAGCTGAATGTGGTGGTTCAGTTCTTTAATCCCAGAACTTGGGAAGCAGAGGTAGGAGGAGCTCTATGACTTCAAGAACAGCCTGGTCCATATAGTGAGTTCCAGGCCAGAAAGAGAGAGGGAGAGG
>NW_022196903.1:77368365-77383224 GCF_008632895.1 Mastomys coucha
GAGAGATGAAGAAAGACACCTGACATTCTCACTTTTACATGCTCCCCAAGGAAAGCAAAACAAAAATTGCAAACAAAAGAAAAAAAATCATCCTTTCTGGGGATGAGAAACTAGCTTAGTTTCTTAGCATAAGAGCCTGAATTTAAGCCCAATTCAATTAAAAAAAAAACTCAATTAAAAAAAAGACAGGCATGATGGCACATCCTGTCGACCCAGTACTGGGGAGGTGGAGACTGTTGGATCCCTGGAGTTCTTGTTCCTAGCTGAATAAGTGAGTCCAGATTCAGTAAGAGAACCTGTCTTAAAAATTAAGGTGGAGAGTGCATGAGGACTATACCTGAAGTTGTCCTCTCTATATACACGTGTACAAACACATAAAGATACAGGCACATGGATACATACATGTGTGTAACATGCACACAAATACTAGTCTAGATACAATAACAAGCAAAGAACCTAAGACATTTTTTCAAATATGAAGATCATGTATAATAATTCCATCTGTGTACATGTGTAGTCAAAGAGAGAAAAGTACGGAAGGAAGAGGTAGTCGATTATCTCTGGGTTCTGATATTTCCGGGCTCCCTTGTCATCCTCTTCATATTTTCCTACACAACTAGATAATAAATAAGTCAATCTTTAGGTTATCAAGGAAATGACTAGGCATCAGCTGAGCACGAGACAGAACTGGTTGGTCTATAAATAGCATTTTCGCTGTCAATAGAATGTATCCAATGATTAAAGTCATGGATAGAAATAGTGTGATTATGGAAGAAGATGCAGAATGAGAAGCAAGAAAGGCTTAGGGACAGAAACCAGCAGACAGGCCCAAAGAGAAGACCCAGTAAAGGCTTTCCTGAAAAGATACTGCCTACGTGGAAACTTTTTTATTAAATTGTTAATAAAATGACAGTAGTCAGTATCCCTTATCTCCAGAAGCAAGGAGGATGGGAACTGGAAAGTGGCATTGAATCCCACCATTATAATGCCACTGTTGCCTCTGGAGAGAGCAGTTTATATGGAGTGGTGGGAATAATGGACAACAGGCAGTGGACAGGACTTATTCCATAGTGAAAAGAAACTTGAGTTCGCAAACTAGGCAGGGAGAGAAGAGAGCATTGAAATCTGAAAAGGCAGGGCGAGGGTGGAGAAGGGGCGGGCCAGCGGGATGACTTGGGCCTTTGTTCAGTGGACTGCAGGCCTTTGTCCCTTAGCGTGGCAGGGAGGCAGAGTGGTCATTAGCCAGGCTTCGGAGCTAGGCTGCTGACCTGCTGTACAAAGTTGGGAAGTCACTTCTCCGGCTTTGGCGTCCTCATTTGTGAAGGAACTCATTGTAAGTGCTGAGGAGAGCATGCATGACACCACTCCTAAGCTGTCTCCTTACCAGAATGCCTGGACACACTAGCCTTTCTCCTTGGTGTTCCTGTGAGCAGCAATGTCCAGAGTGTGATCTGGGGGCCCTGGGGTTCCACAAGGGTCTTTCCTGGAGTCTGAGAGGTAAATGAATTTAAACTACAAAGGCATGATTAGCCTTTTCACTCTCTCCTTCTCCTTCACTATAGTGAAGCTTTTTACTGGCAGCAGGACAAATGAGATTGCAACAGAGACTAGCATGAGAATCCAGCTAGTCTTTTTTTTTTTTTTTTTTTTTTTTTTTTTTTTTTTTGGCTTTTTTGGTTTTTTCCAGATGGGGTTTCTCTGTGTAGTCCTGGCTTTCCTGGAACTCACTCTGTAGACCAGGCTGGCCTCGAACTCAGAAATCCGCCTGCCTCTGCCTCCCAAGTGCTGGGATTAAAGGCGTGTGCCACCACTGCCCGGCTTGTATGCCTTTTTCTAGTTAACATAAGACCACTTGCTTTTCCTGAAGAAAGTGATTTTTTTTTCATTGTTCTAAATATTTTAAATAATTTTATTAGATTTTATTATTTTAAAGATTTATTTATTTATTTATTTTTATTATATGAGTACACTGTAGCTGTCTTCAGACACCCCAGAAGAGGGCATCAGATCCCATTACAGATGGTTGTGAACCACCATGTGGTTCACTCAGGACCTCTGGAAGAGCAGTCAGTGCAATTAACCACTGATCCATCTCTCCAGCCTGATTTTATTATTTTAATTATTTATTCATATTCTCTCTGTCTCTTTGTCTCTTTGTCTCTCTTTCTCTCTCTTTCTTCTTGGCAGACTCTTTCTATCAGAGTCAGACCATCTAATGGGACTGACTGGGAAACATGGTCCCTGCTCCTCATGTTTCCATCTCTTATACTCTTCAGGACTTAGAAGAACTAAAAATATTTTCTTTCTTCCTCTTTCTTGTTTTGTTTTGTCTTGATTTTGTTTTGAGATAGGGTTTCTCTGTGCAGCCTTGGGTATCGTGGTATTGTTTCTGACTCCCTAGTTCTGGGATTAAAGGTGTGTATTATTATCTCCAGGCTAAAAGTATTTTCTTTACAAATCATTTCTACCAGATTCTCAGCCATAAGATAAGCTTATCTGTACCCAGTAACTACTTCACCATGATCTACAGCACCTCTCTGATCCTCGTGTGCATTCTAAAACCCACAGCGACTCTGCAAGGAACATTTTATCCCTTCAAAATTAGTTATTGTTGTCCAAAAAATTACTTCCCAACACCCACTAAAAGAAACTTAGCTTGGATGCCATTTTGTTTTGTTTTGTTTTGTTTTGTTTTGTTTTGTTTGAGACAGGGTTTCTCTGTATAGGCCTGGCTGTCCTGGAACTCACTCTGTAGACCAGGCTGGCCTCGAACTCAGAAATCCACCTGCCTCTGCCTCCCAAGTTCTGGGATTAAAGGCATGCGCTGCCACTGCCCGACTCGGATGCTCTTAATATATATTTTGTCCAGGTAGCTGGGGCTTGCTTTTCAGATACCATGCTCTGCTGTGAGGATGCTTGGCATCTACGAGGTAAGTAAGAACTTACGAGTGGTTAATGGGCACATTACCTTCTTCTACAGTACACTTAACTTTTTTTTCTGCCCAGGATCTTGCAGAAAGTAAAGTTGAAAAGAACTGGGCAGAGTCAGTAATAGTGTGATCCTTTAGATAAAGGAGAGGGAATAAGCATTCCAGAGTCTGGAGTCTAGGCTAGTATTCCCATTAGGGCTGGCCAGAAAGTATGGTCCCACCTTACAGAGCCATGATCAGAAAGAATCCCTGAGGAAAAGTAAGAATCAGCTTATCATCACTTCTGAAAACACAGATTCTGTTGACAGAATCACTGCGTTGTCTGAGACTATCCCAGAGAACAGCGGCCCATCAGTAGGCTCACGCTTTATTGTTTCCCTAACGTGTTACTTACTATGAGCATAAGAGCTAAATGATCAATCACAGTGGCTTGGGTACCTGGAGACATAACCTAGTGTCTGTCTTGTGAACCTTTTAGACTGAGCTTCAATTTTTCAGGTCCGTTGGGTCAGTAAAGAAACTTACAAAAAGACTGGTGAAACTTACAAAAAGACTGGTGAGTACCCAAGTCTCCAGAAAATTCTGAATTTACAAAAGTATTTAGACACACCTACAAGACGCTATGAGGTTGCTGTTAAAACAGAATTGAAGAGTCACTATTCGAAGACTGTTTAGTCTTTATAGAAGGTGAGAATCAAAGGTGGAGTTTTAAGCCTTACAGAAGTCTGAAGTAGTGAGGTTGTAATTATTATTATTATTATTTTTATAATCAAAGATGAATTTTGTTTTTCTGAGACTTTCAATTACATGTTCAGGATATTATAGTTAATAAAATTAGGCAAGTGATTTGTTGATGTCAAGCAGCATTTATGACAGTTGAGCAAGTCTCCTTCAGTCATAGAAATGTGCTGACCTCTCCAGGACATTCATTCCTACATTCTTTGCTGACAGTACACAAGTTATCGTATAGCCTGCATGGGAGCAAGAGCTATTTTCAGTTCACCCTCTGGCTTGCTTTCTAACCTTGGGAAAATCACTTCTAGGCCCTGTGCCACCAACCTGCCATCTGTAAATCAGGACTGGTTAGTGACCTTCCTCTGGCAGAGTCAGTGGAGTCATGACTTCTGGAGTCTGGTGACTAAGAACTTGAAGATGCTCCCTAATGGTGCCATCTGCACATTTATTCTTTTGAACTTTTCTCACAGACTAGCCTTATTGAGCAGTTGATACTTTTGCTCTGATAGCAATTCTGCAGAGAGCACAATGTAGTGATATTATTAAAGGCGACCATCCTACCTAAACCTCTTTTATTTATTTATTTTATGTATACAGGTACACAATTGTTCTCTTCAGACACACAAGAAGAGGGCATCAGGTCCTATTACAGATGGCTGTGAGCCACCATGTGTTTGCTGGGAATTGAACTCAGGACCTCTGGAAGAGCAGTCGGTGCTCTTACCCGCTGAGCCATCTCTCCTCTAAACCTCTTTTAAACAGAGAAGGTGGAAAAGTTTTTCCACCTTACACAGTAATTCATCTCCATTTCTCTTTCTTATTTAAAGTGTGCTTGACCTCATTACTTACACTAAATTTTGTGTTTTGTGGGTTTATTCCTGTGTTGCTAGCCAACAGATGGTGAGCAATATTGTCAAAACAAGTAGGATACTAAAGTCATATATTTAAGACTGACAACAAAAAAAAAAAAGAAAGAAAAGAAAAAAGAAAAAAAGAATTAAAAAAAAGACTGACAAACTTGAAATACATTCATTTCCTGCTATTTTCTTATTTTAATGCAATGCAAGTTTCAGCTACAGGACTCATCTTGCAGTCTAACTGAACTCATTCAAAATATCCAACCTGGGCTGGTGAGATGGCTCAGTGGGGAAGAGCATCGACTGCTCTTCAGAAGGTCATGAGTTCAAATCCCAGCAACCACATGGTGGCTCACAACCACCCATAATGAGATCTGATGCCCTCTTCTGGTGTGTCTGAAGACTGTTATAGTGTACTTACATATAATAAATAAATAAATCTTAAAAAAAAATATATCCAAACTGAGAATAAACAACCTTCCCCATGATTACCAATGCTTATTTTTTAAGGCTTATTTATAAGTATGTATATGTGTCTGTTTTAATATAGGCTACATGTATATGGGTGCTTGAGGAGGCCAAAAAAAAAAAAAAAAAAAAAAAAAAAAAGTCATCAGATTTCCCGGAACTGGAGTTAGAGATGGTTGTAAGCTGCTGGATGTGGCTATACTTGGAAATACTGAGCCATCTTTCCAGCCCCCAATTACTAGTAATTAATGGGAGCCTTCTCTTTTTGTCGGGGGTGGCCAGGGCCTCATACAATCCAGCTATCCCCAAACTCATTCAGCCAAGAATGACCCTGAATTTCTGATCTTCCTCAAACAAACTTCTGATCCTCCAAATAACAGTCTTACAATGGTGCTCCGGCCTCCACCTCAATCATCCATCCTTTCTACCTGTAGTGGTTTGAATATGCTTGGCCCAGGGAGCGCCACTATTAGGAGGTATGGCCTTGTTGGAGAAAGTGTGTCATTGTGGGTGTGGGTTTTAAGGCCCTCATCCCAGGGGCTGGAGAGATGGCTCAGTGATTAAGAGCACCGACTGCTCTTCCAGAGGTTCTGAGTTCAATTCCCAGCAACCGAATGGTGGTTCACAATCATCTGTAGTGGGATCTGATGCCCTCTTCTGTTGTGTCTGCAGACAGCTACAATGTACTCATATAAATAAATAAATCTTTAAAAAAAAAAAAAAAGACCCTCATCCTAGCTGCCTGGAAGCCAGTCTTCTCCTAGCTGCCTTCAGAACTGGATATAGAACTCTCAGCTCCTCCTGCACCATGCCTGCCTGATTGCTGCCATGCTCCCGCCATGATGATAATGGACCGAATCTCTTAACCTATAAGCCAGCACCAATTAAATGTTGTCCTTGTAAGAGTTGCCTTGGTCATGGTGTCCATAGCAGTAAACCCTAACTAAGACACTCCCTGAGCCTGTTTAACATGAGGTGTTTTTAATTGTTCCAATGGCTTCAAGTTCAATCTCTTTTTTGTTTTCTTAAAAAAAAAAAAAAAAATCCTATTCACACAAAGCTTCCCTGTAATTTTAATGTTAAGGGAGGTAACTTTAAATTGATATACTAACCCTGCCTCTTGTTCTAAAAGTCAGTCTCCACATTCTATCACCAAGGATTTCCATTAGCCCTTCACTCAGTGTTCATTCAGACTTTTCATTTTATTCAGTCAGGCTGCAGTCCCCTTCTTCCTCATCCTATCTCTTTTATCTAAAACCAAAGATAAATCCTCCCTAAAGTTTTCATGGAAATAAGCTTTTCTTATCTTACTAGGACTTCCCATACCCATGCAAACATAGTCTCCTTTTATACCCCAAATGGCTTGTCATTTTCCCAAAGACAGTTTTTACCCATAAGAGAAATACTGGTGTTTATTATGTTACTAAACTTTCTTCCTTTTTATATACAAGTATACACTCATCTTCATTTCCAAACTAATTTATACATGTTTATTATTTTATGTATACTTCTTCATTAATGAATGTACTCCATGATGGCTACTTTAACACGTATCTTCCCCGTTATTAAATATGCAGGTGATTTCCAGCTTTAGCTTGTTTTGCATCACAAATGCTGTTGCTATAAGCAATCTCTGAAAGCAGGATTTTTACATTTGGATTACTTTGAGTAGGTGTATTCCCAATATAGATCAGAAGAAAGTGAGTAATTTCACCCGTCTTGTTCCTTGCTACAGTATTCTTTAAAAAGTGGTTATTCTGCTAAATCATTTTATCAACATATATTTAACCATTTTTCCTAGCTTCATCAATGGTCTCTTTTATAATTTTCAGTTAGCATTGCATTAAGCTTTTTGATCCAGACCTTGGCTCTTGTCCAGAGGATCTGAGCAGTGAGTTTGTTTTCACACCTTCTCTGAGATACGGCTCACCCGTATACAGTTCTTTCACTGAAGTACTTAATTACATGTTAGTATATTTTGAGTTGTGCCATTAATACTATAATCAATCATAGAAAAATTAATTCATCATTTCCACTTAAAAAATAAACCCCATATTTAGTCTTAATCCTTCCTAATTCTCTTCCTTTTTAATCTTAAACAACCACTAATTTTTTTGTTTCTATAGTTGGGTCTATTTTGACATGTCTTATACATGGAAGTCTACAACATGTGCTGTTTAATCAAGTGATTTAACTTAGCACAATATTCTCAAGGGTCATCCCTGTTGTAGCACGTCTGTACTTCAGCCCTTGCGATTATCCTTTTTTAAATTTATTTATTACATGTAAGTACACTCAGATCTCATTACAGATGGTTGTGTGCCACCATGTGGTTGCTGGGATTTGAACTCAGGACCTTCAGAAGAGCAGTCAGTGCTCTTAACTGCTGAGCCATCTCACCAGCCCAGCCCTTGCGATTATTGAATAACATTCCATCATGCAGACGTATTTCATTATTTTATCCATGTACTAGTTGATGGATATGTGAACCATCATCACTTTTTGTCCATCATAAATAATACTGCTTTCCTCCTCAGTTTTTGCGGGACAGGCGCGTGTAGACTGTGTTGGGTATATCTGTAAGAGTGCAAGGGATGGCTCATCTGATAACTCTTTGACTGTGCTAGTAGTGACTATACTGTTGTCCAAAGTAGGTCCCCCACCTTACATTTTAACAGTGTGTATTAGCTTCAGTTTCTTCACATACCTACTGTGTTAGCTGACTAGAACTGTCAAAACAAAATCCACAAACTGAGTTGCTTAAAGACCAGAACCTTTCTTTTCTCACTGGTCTAGAGGGTAGAAATTCAAGACAGTTATCGATAGATGATGTCTTCTCCCTGTGATATTGATCTTGTTTGTTTGTCTTAGTAACTGTCTCTCTGTATAACTGGCGGTCTCAAACATCGTGACAATCTTTCTGTCTCAGCCTCTCTAGAGATAGGTTTACAGGTTTGCATCACTTTCCTGAGCCTCTCATCTTTGCACATATACCTTTCTCTCCCTCCTCTCATAAGGACAACTGTTGTATTGGGTTGGGACTCTGCCTTTATGATGATATTTAGCCTTAATTACCTCTCTTCAATTGGGGTGATTAAAGCTTCAGTATCTAAGTATTAGAGGACACAATTCAGTCCATAACACTTGATACTTGTTGCAGTATTTTCTAAATTAAATACACTAGATGAGATTGCTATCTTTATTATTATATATTCTTAAATATATAATATATACATTGTACTGTGTGGGTGATGGGATTTTGACTTGCATTTGCTTGATGTCTACTGTTTTGATTTCTTTCTTTCTTTCTTTCTTTCTTTCTTTCTTTCTTCTCTCTCTCTCTCTCTTTCTTTCTTTCTTTCTTTCTTTCTTTCTTTCTTCCTTTCTTTCTTTCTTTCGTCACCACCACCACAACAACAAAAACCTTACAGACAATTCAAAAGACAAAAGATTATATTTTGGTTTGTGGTTCCAGAAGCTTCAGTCCATGGTTGCTGGACTCCATGAGCTTTGGCAGCACACCACGGCAGTAGGAGAGTCTCCCTTTCATGGCTGGGAAACAGAAAAGAGGCAGGAAGGGATCAAAGAAAGGCAAAGGTCCTTCAAAAAGGTCCTCAGGAACCCAGGGCTTCTAACTCGGGCCCTCTTCCATAGCTGCTCCGCTTCCTGACTCTTCAGACTTGGAATCTGTCCTTACTTTAAGTCTATTAGTGAAGGCAGAGCCCTCATGAGTCAGTCACTCCCCCAATGTCCCACCTCTGAAACACTGCTTCAATACCTGAGGACCTATAGGGTACACTTCATATCTGAACCACTAGCAGCTATTAATATGAGGCATGTTTTTATGTGCTTATTGGCATTTATATATCTTCTCTAGAGAATAAGTTATGATTTATTTTTGTTATGTCATATATTATTCCTGTTATAGATAATACATATTATTGATTATTGGGGGATTAACCATAGGAGACTTTTTCTAAACCTTGGGGTTAGTGATAGACTTTTTAAAAATATTTTTTAATTAATTCATTGAGAATTTATACATGCATAGAATGTATTTTGATCATATTCACTTCAAATTCCTCCCAACTCCACCCAGATCTTTCCACCATCTTTCCACCCTGTCCCAACTTTGTGTCCTGTTTTTTAATAACAATGACAGACTTTCTTTTTTTAAGATTTATTTTTATTTATTTTATGTGTATGAGTATACTGTAGCTGTACAGATGGCCGTGAGCGATCATGTGTGTGGCTGCTGTTGATCTCAGGACCTCTGCGGGCTCCGGCATAGTTTACTGCCGCTGTCTTCAGACGCACCAGAAGAGGGCGTCTGATCCCATTACAGATGGTTGTGAGCCACCATGTGGTTGCTGGGATCTGAACTCAGGACCTTTGGAAGAGCAGTCAGTGCTCCTACCTGCTGAGCCATTTCGCCAGCCACAATGACAGACTTTCTAAGAAAGATTAAAAACAAAACCAAAAAAACCTTTTAAAACCTTTTAAAATTGCCAGGTGGTGGTGGCACACTCATTTAATCCCAGCACTTGGGAGACAGAGGCAGGCGGATTTCTGAGTTCAAGGCCAGCCTGGTCTACAGAATGAGTTTCAGGACAGCCAGGGCTACACAGAAAAACCCTGTCTTGAAAAACCAAAACCAAAACCAAAACAAAAACAAAAACAAAACCCAACAACTTTTAAAATATTTTAGTATAACTACATGAAAATGAATATATCATTTCCCAAAATGTAGTCAAATTAATTAAGCCAAAAGGTACGTGGGATAAAAGACAAATAATTTATTCACAATGGACTAATTTTTATACACATACTCCATACAATACATATATAATGTGCAATTTTTAAAAGGTCAATAGATAGTATACTACATAAAGAGATGATGTATTGTGGGCTGGGGCAGTAGGTCACAGTAAAATGCTTGCCAGGCTGACAGGAGGATGTGGATCAAAAGAACCTGAATTTGATCCAGAGCACCCATTTAAAAAGCTGGAAATGGTGGCCCAGACTAGTTTCATGGTGTTGGGGAGGCAGAGACTGGCGGCTCTCTGAATCAGTGAGCCCCAGGTCTGGTGAGAGAACCTGTATCAAAATATTAGGTGGTCAATCTCTGAGGATGAAACCCAAAGTTGCCTTCTAGCTTCCACACACCTGCACACACATACTTGAGAACCTACACCCGATGTGTACCCTCCCTCCAAAATAAAAATTAAATTAGGAAAACAAAAACCAAAGCATGAAGACTGGCGAGATGCCTCACAACCTGTTCAACATGGAAGGTAAAACTTGACCCCAGCAAGCAGATTTCTGCACAAATGCCATGGTACCGGTGCACATGAGGATGCGTGTGTGCAAAAGCAAATACATTCAATTTAAAAATTAAATGATGTGCTGGGCGGTGGTGGCGCATGCCTTTAATCTCAGCACTTGGGAGGCAGAGGTAGGCGGATTTCTGAGTTCGAGGGCAGCCTGGTCTACAGAGTGAGTTCCAGGACAGCCAAGGCTGTACAGAGAAACCCTGTCTCGAAAACCCAAAAAAAAAAAAAAAAAAAAAAAAAAAAAAAAAAATGATGTGATGGAACACCCCTAATAAACTGACATATGTATGTTTGTGTGTCAGATTTCTGTTTCTTCCACAAAAGACAGGTGAAAAAAATCAAAGTGGGAAAGGTTTATTTATTTTTTTAAAGATTTATTTATTTTATTTATATGAGTACACTGCAGCTGTCTTCAGAAACACACCAGAAAAGTACATCAGATTCCATTACAGATGGTTGTGAGCCACCACGTGGTGGCTGGGAATTGAACTCAGGACCTCTGGTAGAGGGGTCAGTGCTCTTAACAGCTGAACCATCTCTCCAGCCTGGGAAAGGTTTATTTTGACTCATGATTTCAGAACTTTCCAACCATGGCCACTTGCCCTGGTGGCTTTCAAGTCTGTGGTGAGACAGGCTGCTGTGGCTGAAGCAGTTCACCTCATTGCAATTCTAAAGCAAAGACAGAAAGGATCTTGCACACCTTTGGAGGACAAGGCACCAATGACCTCCATCTCCAAGTATGCATTATTTAGGAAAGTTTCTAACACGACTACCTGTAACACACGAGCTTTAGAGGGACATTTACGATCTTAAACCATACCAAACTAAAAGAGAAAAATAAGCAAAGATATCGATAGTTGGTATATTTCATAAAGATGTGATTGTGGGCACATACATGCAAGCAAACACACATATAAAAACAAAGAAATTGGCTGGAGAGTTGACTCAGCGGTTAAGAGGACTGACTGCTCTTCCAGAGGTCCTGAGTTCAATTCCCAGCAACCACATGGTAGCTCACAAAAATCTGTAATAGGATCTGATGACCTCTTCTGGTATATCTAAGCGATATACTCACATAAAATAAATAAATCTTTAAAAAAAAAATCAAAAATAAAAACAAAGAAATATTCTAAAAATAACAAATGCCGGACAAAAACAAGTTATGGAGGAATTTATTTTGACTCTCAGTTTAAAGGCCATGGCAGAAGTCAAGGCAGCAGGAGCATGAGGCACCTGGTCATTGCGCCCTCGCTCAGGAAGGAGAGTCATGGGTGCTGGTGTTCGCCTTCTTAGTCAGTCTAGGACCTCCATCCGGACCCCAGCTCTTGAGATGGTGCAGCTCACAGTCAGGATGGGTCTTACTACCTCCACTTACCTAGTCTAGAAACCTTCTGACAGATGTGCCCAGAGGTTTGTCTCCTGGGTGATCCTAGATCCTGCCAGGTTGACTATTAACCATTATTCAACCCCTTTGTCTATACAGAGAGTGCCCTCCAGACTAGAAGCTGCTGTCTAGCGGTAGAGATCTCTCCCCTCTGCTGTCAGCTCCAGCCTGAATTTTCACTGAGGCGTCGCTGAGCTTTGAGTGACCAGGGAGACCCGCTGGCCAGACCCCGCCCCCAGATTCCCGCGCTCGTCTCCTATTGGCTGTCTTGTTGGTGGGCGGGACCCTGCACGGAGCTCAACGCTTGGGGACGCGGCAGAGGCGAATGAGGTGAGGGAGGAGCTCAGAGCTGTGCAGGTCGGCGATGCCCGGGGCTGGCGTTCCCGCAGCGGCGTCGAGCCCCAAGTCTGGGGCCTCCGGGGCGTTGCAGGTGTCGGACTCCCTGAGGCGGTGAGCGCTTCCCTTGTCCGCGGTGGCCCCGGTCGCCTGCGCTGGGGCTTCAGGGGGCGGACCGCCAGGTCCCCTGGGGACTGTCAGTCACTCCCTGGCTGCTGCGTTCGTTGAGCCCTGGGCGTGTGGGAGGTGGCTGGCTGTCAGTTAAAGGCGCGGGGCGCCTGGGCTTGCGCCCTTGGCGACACCAGCCCCTATGTTGCACAGGCCCTTGGCCGCAGAGGCGGCCACAGTCCCTGGCCATTCTGGACGGGCTCAGCGCGAAGCCCTTGGTTCTGCGAAGGAGCACACATGACGGAGACCCCAGAGAGGACAGGTGGAGGGGTGGCCGCGCAGCGTCGGTGCAGCCAAATAGCTGAGATGAGCTCGGCTCTGAAAAGCTTGCTCTTTTTTTCAAAAATGACACTTGCATAACTTGCTCATCCTAAAATAGTTTTTTATTTTTTTATGTCAAGACTGTAGACGTTCGAATGCAAGACCGACACGTTCCCCCATCAAAGAGTAACTTTCGGGCTATCTTATTTGGTTAGTATGAGGCTTCTGTCATTAGAAGTTGGGGGAGGGGCTGCTGTGCAAGCTCGGGGGTGGAGAGCTTACCTAGCGTGCAAAGCTCCCTGAGTTTCATCCTCAGCACTTCAAAACAAAACAAAACAAAACAAAACAAACAAAACAAAAAACAAACACAAAAAAACCCGCCATACAATATTGAAGAATGGGAAAAATCAAAGGAGCCTTGCACAGCATTTGGGACGTTCTTGAAAGACTGTATTTGTTCTTCGATTTATGTGATTTCACCCACTGCCACTCACCTAGGTTTGGATTCTGAAAGTGCTTAATAGCGCCCCCCTTAGCGGAGGGAAAGTAAGTGGGCGGCACCTGGCAGTTGGAGTAGCCAACCCACAACTGAGCATGGGGGGGGGGGCGGTGCAGCCCAGCTAGTCAGGGCAGTGACTGGCATGTCCCATGAGTCACAAGGGACACTGTTTGCATGAAGGCATTGGGGGCCCTAAGTGGAAGAAGCGTCACCCTTCTGGCTGGAGTCTCCTTTGGTTTTTCTGGAGGGAGCTGCCCAGAATCTCCAACTGGCTTGAATACCCTTCTGCTCACTCCTTGTGTGTGTGTGTGTGTGTTGTGTGAGTGAGTGTGTGTGTATGTTCTTGGGAATGGAGAGAATGACAGACATTGTGGAGAAACGCTCTGGTGTTGTCATCCTTCTTGGTGCCAGCTTTTTGAGTCACGTTCTTGTGACATTGTTTGAGTCTGCCTTGCCCTTTCTCAGTCCCTGGGTGGGTCTGAGTGAAAAGGAGTGGTGGCACTAGGTGGTTTTTATTGTTGGTTTTGTTTGTTTGGTTGGTTGGTTGGTTGGTTTGGTTTGGTTAGCTGTGTGAGTGTGTGTTTGTGCTGCAACTTAATCGGAAGTCTTTAAAGAATGAGAGTATTGCAGACTTTTAAAATGAGTGCATATTAGAGATTGTTCTTACTGGGGGTGGAGCTAGAATGTACAAACACTAATATTATTCGGTTAAGTAGGAGAAACCTAAGTACTTTGAATGCACTTTTTCAAAACCAACATTGCTGCAGAGAACTTGCTTGTACTTTTTGGTGGTTTAAATGAGAATGGCCTCCATAGCCTCATATATTTGCAGGCTTAGTCCCACGTGGGTGAACTGTTTAGGAAGGATTAAGAGGTGTGACCTTCTTGGAGGAGCTGTGGTCTTGCTGGAGGAGGTGTGTCACTGGGAGTGGGCCTTGAGGTTTCAAACGCCCTCACAAGGCCCAGCCTCTTTATCTCTGCCTGTTGTTTGCCAATCAGAATGAAAAGCTCTCAGCTACTGCTCTAGCACTGTGCCTCTTTGCTTCCCACCCTGACAATAGTGGACTAACTATGAAACCGTAAGCAAGCCCACAATGCTCTCTTTAAGTTGTCTTGGTCATGGTGTCTATTCACAGCAATAGAACAATAACTAAGACACCCTCTAATTTATATTTTCTGTTAATTTTGCTTTGCCATAGGCTTAAAGGTCATGTTTTGCTGTCCCTACTTGTCAAATTTTTTTTTAGTGTCTTTCTATTTAAATGTAAGTATATTTTTAAAAAGGAGGTTATAAAATGTAGTATTCCTTATTGTTGCTTCTGAGAATGGAAAAGCTTAATAATGCTTTATGGCAATAGAATACTTTAAAGAACATAGGACTGGAGAGATGGCTCAGAAATTCAGAGTACTTGTTGCTTTGGGAAAAAACTTGGCTTTGGTACCTGGCATCTACATTGTGGCTCACAACCATTCATAACTTCAGTCTCTGGGACCTGATGCTCTCCTTTGGCCTCTGCACTTACCAGGCAGGCACATATTGCATATGTACACATTCAGGCAAAACATTCATACATTTAAATTAAATAAATCTAAATAGATTTAAAAAATTGTTTTAGCCTGGTATGGTGGCACATACCTTTAATCCCAGCATGTGGGAGACAGAGACATGAAAATCTCTGAGTTCAAGGCCACTCTGGTCTACAGAGCTAGTTCCAGGACAGCCAGAGATACTGTCTCAAAAAAACAAAATGAAACCAAAATGTCAAATGTTTTTCAGGCCGTGGTCATGCATGTCTTTAATCCCAGCATTCAGGAAGCATATGCAGGCAAATCTTTGTAAATTCAAGAATACCCTGGTCATTCATTCATATATATATATATATATATA
>NW_022196903.1:77383234-77397936 GCF_008632895.1 Mastomys coucha
TATATATATATATGTATATACATATATATGTATATATACATATGTGTATGTGTATATGTGTGTGTATATATGTATATATCACATATGCATGACATATGTATAACACATATATATGATGTTATAATAACTGTTCAATTTCCAGCATCCACATGGGCAGCCCAGAACTGTCTGTAACTCCAGTTCCAATGCATCTGATATCCTCACACCAATGTACACAAACTAAAAAAAAAGTTTTAATATATATATAAAATTGATAATTTTTTAAGTGTGTACTATAATTTGTAGAATGGTAGAATATGTGATATCTCATCCAAAATAATTTTAAATGTCAGGATAATCATTTGAATGCAACATTTGTACTTTCGTTTACTAACTAGTAATTTTGAGTTCTTATGTTTTTGGTAATGTATCATTAAAGAAATATTGCAAAAATACAAAAAAAACAAACAAAACAACAACAACAACAAAAAAAAAAAACAACTAAAAATGCCTAGTTGTTCTAGTTTCCTTACTGTTCTTATGATAAATACTCTGACCAAAAGTAACTCGGGGAGGAGAGGGTTTATTTAGCTTACACTTCCAGGTCATAGTCTCTCACTGAAGGAAGTCTGAGCAGGAGCTTAAGGCAGGAACCATGAGGAAACATTAGTGCTGTCAAAGCCTCATGCTGCATTTACATATAATGCGACCGCCTACGTGGGGATGATACCACCCTCAGTTAGCTGGATCCTCTCACATCAATTAACAATCAGGACAATCCCCCACAGACATGTCCAATGTGATCTAGGCAGTTCCTAAGCTGTGTCAAGGCCAGGAACAAGGCTAACTAGAGCACTCATGCGTTCACCCCTCCACTTTGAAGGCTCATCATCATCATCATCATTACAATTGCTTCAGCTTGCCTTCACCCACAGCTACATGCTCAGCTTTCAATTTTGGAATGCTAATAGTATGGAATATGCAATTTTAGGTGTGAGTGGGTGGAAAGCCTGATAGGTTGTATTAAGATTTCAGCTTTTCTCCATTGAAGTGTTAGTACCAGAGGTTCAGTGTTTGGTGAAATGAAAAGCTTATTTAGCTTTCCTATTATTATGTAGGTAAATATGGTTAGCTTTAAAGCCAAATGAGACTGCTTCTTTTATTTACCTTCCCATCATTCTTTGAGTTCCTCCTCTAAATGTTTTTAATGCCATCAAATAGAGCAGACAATGCAGGGCTCTCTCAGTCTCATTTGTTAAAAGTCTGCTTCTTTATGTCTCTCATCTTTACACTCTCATCTGTTCTTTCAAGACAAATATCTTTAAAGAGGCAAGAAATAGATTTGCACACTAGAGCAGCAGGAAGGAAATCGTCAGAGCCCTGGGAAATAAACACTGGAATCAAAATGGAATTGTGAATGAGAGGACTAAAAAATAATGTTGTCAGGGTTTGAGGAATAGCATAGTTCTAAGTCTCTTTTTTATAACTTAGTTTTGTTTCATGTGTATGAGTGTTTTATCTGCATTTATATAAATGCGCCATATGCGTGTAGTGTCCGCACTAGCCAGAAAGGGTGTCAGATCTCCTGGAACTGGAGTTACAGACCACTATGGGCTGCAATTGGCCAAGGTAGCTCTGTTCTTCTGTAGGGACAGTGAATGGTCTTTATTGTATTTTATGTACATTTGTGTGAGGGTGTTGGATCTTGTGGAACTGGAGTTATGGAGAGTTGGGGGATGCCATGTGGGGGCTGAGAATTGAACCCCAGATACTCTAGAAGAGCAGCCAATGCTCTTAACCACTGAGCCATCTCTCCAGCCCCATAAATATTTTTAACTACTCTCCAACCTGAATCCTGGGTTGTTCTTGTCATCTTTCCTGGTTTTATTCCTTTGCTGTTAGATCCTGTTTTGTTTTAAACAGGGCTTCCCTGTGGATTCCTGGCTGACCTCAGAAGTCACTATGTTGACCACGTTGGCCTTGAACTCACAGAGATGCACTTGTCACTGCCTCCTAAGTGCTGGGATTAAAGGCCTATGCTACCTCATCTGGCTGGTTTTACTCATCTGAAAAAAAAAGCGTATCTATTGTTCTTTTGTGTTTCTGTGTGCACACACATGTCATAATCAGAGAGCAACTTTTGGGAGTCAGTTCTCTTCTACTGTGGGATCTGGGGACTGAGCTCGGACTGTCAGGTTATGTAGCAAATACTGAGCTGTCTCACTAGTCCTAGTTCACTTATTTTGGTGAAGCATTTGGTCCAATCACTTTCCAAGAGAAGATCATTTTTCTTAATCCCTGTTTCTAGTCCTTGCGTGTCTTAAAAACGTTTGTATGTATGTTCAAGTGTCTATGAGTGCACATGTGTGTACAGGTGAATGTGTTTGTGGAGGCTGTAAGTCGACCTCTGTTCCACCTTCAGGAACTGCCACCTTGTTTTCTGAGACAGGATCTCTCACTGGGCTCATTGATGAGGTAGGCTTTCTAACACAAGCCAGGGATTTGCCTATCCCTGCCTCTCCAGAGCTAGTGTTACACTACCTCCTTCTTAAAGGGGTATAGAGAATCAAGGGTATCTTTTTGGTTTTAGTTTTCCTTCTATTTCCTTGTTTCTGTCATTTGAAGTCCTTTTTACACTCTGACGTACCATCTTCTTAGAGGGGAAGCTTCCAGTTCTCTGAGTGCAGGATAAAATATTGGGAGTAAGTCCACTGAAGGGAATATGGTAAGACACCATGACTGTCTCAGTGTTCAGACTCATAAGAGGACTTGTGGGACTCTAATACACTCCTGTTCTTAGCTAGGATGTTTAACAGTAAAAGGATGTGGAGAAAATGTGGCAAAAGGAAAAGATAGGATGAAGCCTTCAAAAAACAAGGCACAACTGGACGGTGGCAGGGCAGCATTCAGGAAGCAGAGGTAGGCTGATTTCTGAGTTCGAGGCCAGCCTGGCCTACATAGGGAGTTCCAGGACAGCCTGGTTTACAGAAAGAAACCATGTAGAAAAATGAAAAAAAAAAAAACACAAAAACAAAAACAAAAACAAAAAACAAAAGAAACAAAAAACAAACATAAATCAAGGTACAAGCTTCCAAGGTCCTTCTTCAATGCAGATCCACAGGATACAACTGTAGGTGTGACAAAGTGGCTGCGTAAGGCTTATACTGGAGGCTGCAGTGTGGTGTTGGCACCTGTGTAGGATGTATCTGAGCTCTGGACTCCGGGAAAGCAGGTATTTCATACAAACCATATTATTTATACTGTTTAGGTGCAGTGAACTGTCCTTCTTCCTTAGGGAATTGTGGAAGCCTTCCAGAAATCTGAGTTCCTAGATATCAGCCAAGGGTGACCTTGCAACCATCCTTTTTAAAGGTTCAAGTGTCAGGCCTGCCATATGAGCTCTTCTGCACAGGAACCATATGCAGTGGTCCCAACACATTTGAACATTCTTTGCCTCAGATTACCTTTAATGATTAACTTGAAGCTCTGTCATGTTTCATTTACATTACAAACTATCTAAATACTGCAAATATTTCTTTGAAGGAATATTCATAATGAGTAACATATTTATATGAACCAGTTTTCCCATTTCTTTTTTTTTTCTTTTTCTTTTTTTTCTGAGACAAGGTTTCTCTGTATAGCCCTGGCTGTCCTGGAACTCACTCTGTAGACCAGGCTGGCCTCGAACTCAGAGATCCGCCTGCCTCTGCCTCCCAAGTGCATGCGCCACCACTGCCCGGCTCAGTTTTCCCATTTCTAATAAACAAATGTTTAAGCAAAATGTTTTCAATAATAAATAATATAGAACTTTTTATGTACATTGAAAATGGTTCTCAGGAGTGAAAAATCACAGCTTTAACTTTACTCTATTTTTTTTTTTCAAGACAGGGTTTCTCTGTATAGTCCTGGCTGTCCTGGAACTCACTCTGTAGACCAGGCTGGCCTCAAACTCAGAAATCCGCCTGCCTCTGCCTCCCAGGTGCTAGGATTAAAGGCGTTCGCCACCACTGCCCGGCTACTCTTTTTTTTTTTAAAGATTTATTTATTATTATATGTAAGTACTCTGTAGCTGTCTTCAGACACACCAGAAGAAAGCATCAGATCCCATTACAGATGGTCGTGAGCTACCATGTGGTTGCTGGGAATTGAACTCAGGACCTCTGAAGTGGCATCTTTGCACAGTAGGGGGCAAGCACAGCCCTGAGTGAATGTATGCTGTTGACATGGTCACAGCCATGTCAAGGGCCCCAATGCCTTCGTCCATGGAAGTGGCCAAACCTTCCCCTGGTAAGGCTGAGAGGGATGGCAAAGCCTTCCCTGGGGGAAGCTCAGAGGGAGGGGTAAGGCTTTCTCTGCTCCTCTCCCACAGAGACTGTGCCTACCCAGTTCTGCTACACCTGTCTCCTGGATTCAGGTGTTCACCATACATTCTGCCTCCTAGTGCAGCTGGTGCTCTTAACCACTGAGCCATCTCTCCAGCCCCAACTTTATTCTTTTTTTTTTCCAACTTTATTCTTAAAATGGTAAAAATTAAGAAAAAATTCCAAAGCAGGCTCCCTGACTGTACGTGTCATAAAAATGAACCAGCATTCTCAATAACAATGTGTGAGTGCATTCTGTATTATACATTTCATGTAACTCTACAAGTGAAGGTACCAAAAGTAAATATGTTATCCTTGGAGCATGTCATGGTTACTTCTCTGTTACTGTGATAAAATAACATGACAAAAACAACAGAAGGTTGAAAGAGTTTTTGGCTTATAATTCTAGGGGGATACAGCCCATCATGGCAGGAAGATATTGGTGGGGCCACGGTAGCAGGAACAGAAAGTTGACTATTTTGTATCCACACTCAGGAAGCAGAAAACAGCAGAAAGTAGGAGCAAGCTATAAAACCTGGAATCCTCCCCTCTGTAACGTACTTTCTCCGCAAGCCTCCACTTCCCAAACCACACCAACAACTGGTGACCAAGTGTTCAAACAAATGAACCTAGATGGGACATTTCTTCCTCAGACCCACAATAGAGCATCAGAATTCTACAGGTATTTTTTTGAAACCATTTCATAAATTAAAAAAAATCACTTAGGCGGGCGGTGGTGGTGCACGCCTTTAATCCCAGCACTTGGGAGGCTGAGGCAGGCGGATTTCCGAGTTCGAGGCCAGCCTGGTCTACAGAGTGAGTTCCAGGACAGCCAGGGCTACACAGAGAAACTCTGTATCAAAAACCCAAGGAAAAAAAATGGAGAGAGAGAGTATGTGTGTAGGCATGCATGACAAGTGAGGTTTCTCTCCTTTACTTTGAGGCAGGATCTCTCTTCTATTATTGTACTGCATTCCTCAAGCTAGCATTCCTCAAGCTATTCCTTCAGGCTCTGCTTCTCCCAAAGAATGCTGGGATTATAGGTGCATTTCATACTGGTATCAAATTCAGGTAGTTAGGCTTAAATAGCAATTGCTTTTACCCACTGAGCCAGTTACTTGGCAGAAACTCTGTTAAAAAACAAAACAAAAAAATCTTAGTTCATATAGTGCTGCATTATACATTGCATGTAACTCTACCAGAGGTCACATTGACATCTTGGCACAAAGGAAATTATATTAAGTTTTGGGTTTAGGTCAAAGATATTAGGAGCTATGGAGTAAGTATTCATGATTTCTGTTTTGGCATTTTGAGACAAGATTTTACAGTGTATTCCTAGCTGACCTGAAATTCATAGCCCAGGCTTACCTTGTATAATAGGTTGACCATCTTGCCACAGACTCCACAGTGCTGGGATTATAGAAATGAGCCTGGTTTTTAATTTTTTATTTTTTTTCCAATTTTATATTTAGGGACTCTGATGATACATGCTTGGTTTTCTGACATGCCTGAACCATCCGTCATGATTTCAGACCTTTGGATTTTCTTTTATCTTTGTCATTTCAACCATACAGTTTACTGCTGAGGCTCCTATAGATGTTTTTTATATTATGACCCTCATCATTGGTGGAAGGCAGAGCAGAATCTTAACTATATTCTTGGGTAAGATGTTGTCTTAGTTTGCTTTCTATTGCTGCGATAAAACTCCCTGACCAAAATAACTTGAAGAGAAAAGGATTTACTTGACTTATGGGGAAGTGAAAGAACTTAAGGAAGAAACCCAAAGCAGACACTGTGGAGAGCACTGCTTATTAGCTTTTCCTGAATGATACCCCAGGACTACCTGCCCAGGATGGCACTGCCCATAGTGCACCGGGCCTTTCACAGCAAACATCAATCAAGAAAGCTCCACAGGCTTCCCGCAGGCCCATCTGATGGGGACTTTTCTCAGTTGATGTTTCCTCTTAGATTTCTCTAGCTGTGTCAAGTTGACAAACACATACACACACACATAAACAGAAACAAAACAAAACAAAACAATAAAGCCCTAATTCAATGTAGATATCTATGGAAATGTGATGATTGCATTTTTTAATTACTATTATTACATTTCTGCCATTTTTATTCTTATTTGAACAGTAAGCTTATTTTCTTGTGGTGAATTGTTTCATCATGGCAGTTTTAGTAAATGAACTTGAAAAATGTCTAATTGTTTTGCCATTGTACATATTCATCAGTCTGGTATCATGAACCATCGGATCCCCCTTCATGCAATCCCTATCAAAATCCAGTGGTGGCTGGGTAGGTGGCATGGGCCTTTAATCTCAGCACTTGGGAGGTAGAGGTAGGCAGATCCCTATGAGTTTGGGCAAGCCAAGTCTACATAACAGGGCACAATCAGCTACGGCTACATAGTAAGACCCTGTCTCAAAAATCAATAACAAGCAAACAAAAATCTAATGATAGTTTGATAGAAGTAGGAATAAAAATCCATCTAAAATTCATATGGAATCACAAGGGATCCTGCACAGTTAAAATGATTAAAAAAAAAAAAAAACAAAGCTGAGGGGGCTGGCTGGATGGCTCAGTGGGTAAGAGCACTGACTGCTCTTCCAAAGGTCCTGAGTTCGGATCCCAGCAACCACATGGTGGCTCACAACCACCTGTAATGAGATCAGACGCCCTCTTCTGGTGTGTCTGAAGACAGCTGCAGTAAATTACGCAGGAGCGAGCGGGACTGGCAGAGGTCCTGAGATCAACAGCAGCCACACACATGATAGATCACGCCATTTATACAGCTACAGTGTACTCATACACATTAAATAAAACAATTCTTTAAAAAAAAAAAACAAAGCTGAAGGATTTGCACTTGTTGATTTCAAAACTTTCTACAAAGTTATAGTAATTAAAATTGTGATATTGGGCTGGAGAGATGGCTCAGCAGGTAAGAGCACTGACTGCTCTTCCGAAGGTCCTGAGTTCAAATCCCAGCAACCACATGGTGGCTCACAACCACCTGTAATGAGATCTGACACCTTCTTCTGGTGCGTCTGTAAAATTGTGATATTAGCATAGGAACAGGTATAAATAAAATGCTTGTGAATTGCTGGTGGAATATAAACTTCTACAGCCACTTTCCTTAAACCCGTGGCAAGCTGGTTGTGGAACACACACCTGGGATGCCAGATGTCAAGAGGCAGAGGCAGAAGGATAGCAAGTTCAAAGCCAGCCTAGACTAAAAATTTACCAAGACTATTTTTAAAACAAAAATGAAGGTAAATGAAATGCATTTTTAAGCCAGGCAGTGGTGGTGCATGCCTTTAATCCCAGCACTTGGGAGGCAGAGGCAGGCAGATTTCTGAGTTCGAGGCCAGCCTGGTCTACAGAGTGAGTTCCAGGACAGCCAGAGCTACACAAAGAAACCCTGTCTCGAAAAAACAAAAAGCAAAAAACAAAACAAAACAAAAAGAAATGCATTTAAAAAAAAAATATGGTAGTTACTAAAAAAAAAAAAAAAAAAAAAAAAAAAAAAAAAAAAAAAAAAAAAACTAAGCACAGGATCACCACAGGATCTAGCAGTTCCACATCTAGTGAGACCCTGTCCCCAGTGAACAGAAAAAAAGAGGAGGAATGGGAATTACACCACACCTACCCAGAGAAGGATCAAATGTCAAATGTGAGCAAGGAAAAGGATATATATATATATATATATTATTCACTTTACACCCCAATCACAGCCTCTCTTCTCCCCTTCCCAGTCCCACCATCACAAATCCCTCCTCCCATTACTTTCTTCCCTTGAGTACTGCCCTTTCCTGGGATATCAAGCCATAGCAGGACTAAGCACATCCTTTCTCACAGAGGCCATCCATGGCAGCCCAGCTAGGGGAAGGGGATCCAGTGGCAGGCAACAGAGTCAGAGACAGTCCCCCACTCCAATTGTTAGGGGACTCACATGAAGGCCAACCTACATATCTGCTACAAATGTGTAAGAGGCTTAGGTCTAGTCCCTGCATGCTCTTTGGGTGGTAGTTCAGTCTCTGGGAGCCCCCATGAGCCCAGGTTAGTTGACTCTGTAGGTCTTCTTATGGTGTCCTTGACCCCTCTGACTCCCTCAATCCTATCCCCCGTTCATCCACAAGACTCCCAGAACTCCACCTGATGCTCGGCTGTGGCTCTCTGCATCTGCTTCCATGTGCTGCTGGATGGAGCCTCTCAGGAGATAGTTATGCTAGGCTCCTGCCTGCGCTTTTACGACAAGACAGCACACAGTGAGCAATTGAGAAGGCAGAGCTATAGCTGCATTTGAGTCAGGGAAAGGGTAGCAGTGCCAGGGAGAGGGAGACAAGGCAGCTTCTCACAGGCTGACATCTGTCTCCGAACCAGAATGCCAATGCTGCAGCACCAAAATGAGCGTTATTTTAAAAAAAAATAATAATATAGTGAGGACTGGTACCTCAGCTGATCCCTTCATGGCTAAACACACCCTAGGAAGATGTTTCTTAAAGCTCTACCAAAACATTCTCATTGAAGATTCCTCAAGAGATAAGAGAAAAGGATATTCCCATGATATATGATACCTGGTAAATCAATGTGTAAAATGTTGAAGCAAATAGGTCTTGATAGGGATTGCGTTAGCTCTGTAGCCTGCTGGGAGTGAGCCATACTGCCACCTAACCATATTCCATCTTCTAAGCTGTGAACATGGGCTTTCTTTCCTTTTATCTGGGTCTTTGATTTCTCTCAGCAGTGTTTTGTGATTTTCAGTGGACAGTATATTTCTTTGACATTATGGCTGAAGTTTATTCCTAGAAGTATTCTTTCTGATGCTGCTTTTTGTTTCCTTTCCTTTTTGTTGTATTTCATTTGCTTTTTGAGACAGGGTTTCTTTGTGTAGCCCTGACTGTCCTAGAACTTGCTCTGTAGAACCAGCTGGTCTCAAACTCAGAGACCGGCATGCCTCCGCCTCCACCGCCTAGTGAGTGAGCCACTAAGCAGGGCTTTAAAGTCATTGTCTTTTTAATTCTTTTCAAATTCCTTATTGTTAGTTTGTGAGAACACAGGTGATTTTGTGTGTTCACTGTTTTTTAAGCCTTTCAAGATTATTGAATTTATTAATTCCACAGGAGATTATGCATGTGGCAGGTGGGTAGGGGTCTTTAGGATCCAGTATATCATATCCTGTCATTTATGAATGCTTCTTTTTATTTATAACTTGGATGCTATTTATTTCTTTGTTTTGCCTATTATACTGGCTAGAACTTCACTTCCTATGTGGAAGTAGCAGTTGGGAACATACTTTTTTTAGTTACTGTCTTATATCTTTGGATGACATACTAACTGTGAGCTTTTCATGTATGCCCTTCATTATATTAAGACATCTATTTGTATTCCTAGCTTTATTGAGCATTTTTATTTTGAAAAGATGAAACATTTAATTAAATGGTTTTTTTGCATTAGGACTATCAGATGTTTTCCCCTAGAAGTTATAAAGTTAGCACGTGGTGATAGGAAAGCTAGAAAAATATACAAATCTTAAATTTGGGTCTGAGTCAAACAATAGGAAGAGAGTCCTTTTTCTATTTAAGATACACTCACACACACAAACACATATACTCTGCAGCTAACATTATACTCATGATAAAATATGGGATGCTTTTCATTTTATACATGTATGTGTGTGTATGTAAGTATATGTGGAGGCTAGAGAACAACCTTGGGTATCATTCTCAGAACACTGACTACCCCTAGAAATAATATCTGTCCTTTTGGGAAAGTTCACTGATCAGGTTAGACTGTCTGGCCACTGAGCTCCAGGATCCTCCTGTCTCTGCCTCCCCATTGCTGAGATTATAGGCATACGCCATGTGCTTATAATCTTATAAGCACGTGGCTTTTAAATGTAGGTTCTGGGGATTGAATTCTGCTCCTCTAGCTTGCAAGGAAAGTGCTTTACTGACTAAGCTATCTCCCCAGCCTGGATGGCTTTTCTATGAGATCACAACTAAGAATGGTGTAGGAAGTTACCATGTCCTTCGCACGATTCTAGGGATAGTCCTGACTGTGGTGGTGAAATAATGAAGAAAAGACAGACAGATGGAGACATGTACACACAGAAAAGCTGGGATTGGGTGGTGAGCTCTGATAGAGAAACTGCAGGATCATGTAAACTCAGCACGTTTATTATATAGAGTTTAACAGAGACCTGGGGTTATTGCAGACAACTGAACAAGGAGATGGGGCTATTACATACAGATAAACATGGAAGCAGAGCTTATGGTATACAGCTGCATCAGGGAGACAGGGTTAGCTGACCTAGATGGAGCAGTCTCTATAGGGGAACAATTTTCAGGCTGTATATATCCTAGGGTAGGAGAAGCCATGGTGGATATTTTCTGCTCACACTGTCAACACTGGCTCTTGGTCTCCTGAGGAAGGCTTTGCCATTCCTCTGAATCCCAGGCTAGAGGACCCTTGACATGGCTGTGCACGAGGCAACAGCAAACTTCATGCAGGAATTAACTCACTCAGGGTTTCCCCAAATCTCTATAATAATTTCTCAGCTATGCAACAAGGCATAGAAAGAGAATGAAAGACAAAAATCAAATCAGAGAGGAAAATATGTCCAGGTAGTGAGACAAGACACTTGCTTTAGTAGAAGATTCAAGAATCTACTACAATAAAGCAATAAATTAGTGTGTTCAATAATAATATTTTATAAAAACAATGAAAGAACATTGAAAATGTAATCATGTAGAATGGCTGGTGGTGGCGTATGCCATTAATTCTAGCACTGGGAAGGCAGAGGCAGGCAAATCTCTGTGAGTTTGAGGCCATCCTGATCTACAGAGCGAGTTCCAGGAGAACCAAGGGCTACACGGAAAATCCCTGTCTTGAAAAACCAAAAAGAAAAGAGAAAGAAAGAAAAGAAAAGAAAGGAAAAAGGAAAAGAAAGAAGGAAGGAAGAAAGGAAGGAAGGAAGGAAGGAAAGAAAGAAAACAGACAGACAGACAGATATAACCATATTGCAAAACAATGATAAATAACTAGTCAGTGCTAAGAATCAGTAATGTGGAGTGCTCAGCCTTAAATGAGACATTTGTAACAATTCCATCAAGACTCAAGAAACACTACAGAAGAATGGGAGAGAAGAAAGTAAGGGCCAGACAAGGGGTGGGAACTATGCTGTAAAATGTTGTCTTTGGATGTGACATGGCCACAGCACTAGTGAACTCACTAAGCTTTGGTTATCTACACAAGATCTAGTCAACAAAATCAGCCAACAGTCATTCCATCAGGAAGCACTATTTAGACTCAGTGGATCACTAAGGGAAAAAAAAAGAGGACAAGAGGGTGACATCTAGTGCTGCTTAGTGGGAGAGGAAGGAGGGAGTTTGTGGTAGATAGGTCCAAGATACATTGTATGCACATACAAAGCTTTCCAAGAATAAATAAAAGAAACTCTACTAAAAATATGTACATGAGCCGGTCAGTGGTGGTGCACACCTTTAATCCCAGCACTTGGGAGGCAGAGGCAGGCGGATTTCTGAGTTTAAGGCCAGTCTGGTCTACAGAGTGAGTTCCAGGACAGCCAGGGCTATATATGTATGTATGTGGTGGCATATTCCTGTAATCTCAGGAGACTGAGGCAAGTATATCCCTTATCACTTCAAAGCCAGTCTATATACAGCAGGTTTCACGCTATCCAGGGCTACACTATATATATATAATGTGTGTATGTGTATGTGTGTGTATATGTATATATGTATATATGTATATATATATGTGTGTGTGTGTGTGTGTGTGTGTGTGTGTGTGTGTATTATACACTGCTGGATCTTCAGGGATTAGAGAGGTGGATTTGTCTTTAAGAGAGTGATCTGCAGTTGTAGAGGACCCTAGTTCGTTTCCCAGCAAGTGGCTCACAACTGTGTATAGCTTTAGTTCCCATGGATGTGTTATCCTCTTCTGGCCTTTGTGTGGATGTCATACAAAGGACATGGTAACACACACACACACAGCTCTAATCTTAAAAAAAAAGAAAGAAAAAAAGAAAGAAAGAAAGAAAGAAAGAAAGAGAGAGAGAAAGAAAGAAAGAAAGAGAGGGAGAAAGAGAAAAAGAAAAGGAAAAAGAAAAGAGCTGTCTAACAGAAAAGTCACACAGGCCTCCTCTAAGGTGCCTGGAGTAGCCAGTTTTGGCCTAGTATTTCAATAATAGACTGATGTGTTCAGTTTTGTCACTTTGCTTTTTAAAGTGATGCAGATAAGTTCATATGCCAATTGAAAGTGACAAAAATTATAAAAAGCATATAAAACATCAGTCTTACAATTAATCAGCTTTGACTTTTTCCCTAGATTCTGAGATGAGTTTTCAGTTCAGTATTACAATAAAGCACCACAAGGTGGCGACAGAACTCTAGAATACTTTTTAATGTAGCCTTGAAAAAGATCTAATAGTGCCCTGATGAAAATAAAAGTTTAAGAATATCCCTTTCAGAATCTATGGACAAGTCCTAATGCTTGTTCTGGCCAGTTTTTGCAAGTCATAACTTGTTTAGATAATAACACTGCTAAAGAGCAGTACTGCTGAGTGAATTTGATGTCTGTCTCTTGGGTTCCAGCAGACATCAGTACTGCCTCTGTAGCTCTTTGCTCTCTCTAAGTCTCTGTTATGATCTCTAGCCCCTGACCGCTGCCAACAAACCACTCTAATATAGGGTTGGAGAATGGCTGGGCAGGTAAGAATGCTTATTGCTCTTGCAGAATTTGGTTCTCAGCACTTACATAGACATTCACAATCACCAGTAACTAATACAGCTCCAGAGAATCCAACTCTTCTGGCTTCCTTAAATTCCTGCATGCACGTGGTACACAAAAACTCATATGGGCATCCAAAGAAGGGTATATAGGAGGGTTTGAAGGAAAGAAAAGGAGGAGGAAATGATGAAATTATAATTTCAATAAATTTTTTTTTTTTTTTTTTTTTTTTTTTTTTTTTTGGTTTTTCGAGACAGGATTTCTCTGTATAGTCCTGGCTGTCCTGGAACTCACTCTGTAGACCAGGCTGGCCTCGAACTAATAAATAATTTTTAAAATAAATCTTAAAAAGAACTTCATGAGCTAAGGAAGGCAGTGTAAAGCAGTGATAAGGGAGTAGATTTCAGGGCCTTCTTGCTTGTGTTGAAATATAGCCCATAAGTTACCTGTGGTATTCAGTAAAATACTCGCTTTTGTGTCTCACTTTTTCTTTCTGTAAAATAGAGATTATAGTAGTGCCCCTTATACTGTATTATTCTTGTGATTAGGTGATTCTAAAAGTGTGAATGTATTTAGAACAATCCTGTTATACATGAGATATAAAATTTTATGGAATTAAAATTTGTTTTAGTTTTTTTTTTCCTAGTCATGATGGAGATACCTCAATTTGATCTATTAACCAGATGAGTGAACTGCTGAGAATTTTTCCATGATTAAAAAACAAAGTTTAGTGTTGGGTGTAGTGTCTTTAATCCCTGCTCTTGGGGACACAGAGGCAGGCAGATGTCGGTTGTGGGTTGTCCTGATGCTGTTTGTATTGGGACAATCAAGGCTAGAGCAGGGGGGTGGGGAAAGGTGGGACGGGAGGTTTTTGAGAGTGGAAGCAGATAGAGAGGGAGAAGAGGACGGCAAGGAGAGAGGACTAAAAAAAGAAGAGGAAAAAGCCATGATAGAACAGAACCACATGGCCAAGGAAAACCACAAGTAACACAGGGTCTTATAGCTGGGAAATAAGTTAATATAGTATTAGATCTGCCCAATCTAGGCTTATAGCTTAAAATAAGTATAATATAATATATAATTTATAATAATTAGCTTGCATGTTTATATGGGCTTATTGGGGTTGGAAATTCCAACAACAGATCCCTGTTGAATTTGAGGTTACACATCAAGTTCTACACATCAAGTTCTACACATCAAGTTCTAAGCCAGGCTTACATGGTAAGACTCTGTCTTAAGAAAAAAATAAAGTGGCCCAGCAGTGGTGGCACACACCTTTAATCCCAGCACTTGGGAGGCAGAGGCAGGTGGATTTTTGAGTTCCAGGACAGCCAGGGCTACACAGAGAAACCCTGTCTTGAAAAACCAAAAAAAAAAAAAAAAAAAAAAAAGTCAGCATTGTTGTCCTGAGGTTCATCCACTTCGATAGGGCTAACTAGAACTCATTCGATAGGATTAGCTAGAACTCATTAAGTTTGACTGTTCTCTAGTAATATGTGATTATGTCATGTATGTTACTCTGTCTTAGAAAATGACATTAAATCAAGAAAGCCTTTAACATTGCCATTAAAGCCAGAGTTGTTATGAACATCTTTTTTTTTTTTT
>NW_022196903.1:77399087-77404018 GCF_008632895.1 Mastomys coucha
AAAAAAAAAAAAGAAGTCTCTAGCTCTTCCCCCACACCCTTGATAGACTGAACCAAGTCACCATCATGGGGTGTGTGTCTGTGTGTCTGTGTGTGTCTGTGTGTCTGTGTGTGTGTGTGTGTGTGTGTGTGTGTGTGTGTGTGTGTGTGTCTGTGTGTGTGTGTGTGTGAGTGCCTCTGTGGTAGGGTAGCTCAAGGCCATCCAGCTGACTTTGCCTCTGGTCATAGAGCAAAGACCACAAGACCTCTCCACTTCAACTTGCCTTTAAATAGGCAGGAACTTTCCCTTTTTCAGCTTTCTTATGTGTGGAGGCTTTTAGAGGCACACCCAAACTGCATCTCCTCAAGACATACCTAACTGCATCTGGACATCTATTTAAGCTTTTATATGTTGCTAACAATTAGGTTTTCTATGTACAATAATCAAATGCCCTGGAACACCCTCCCATCAACCTTCCACTCCTCCCTATAGGCCTCTCTCCGGCTTTCACGTCTTTGGGGGGATTGTTGTTGTTTGTCTACTTGTTTGTTTTGAAACAAGATCTCATCGTGTAACCATGGGTGGCTTATAACTCACACAGATCTGCTTGCCTCTGTGTGCTACTACACCTGCTATGCCAGATAGTTTTATGTCAACTTGGTACAAGATAAAGTCATCTGAGAGGAGGGAACCTTAATTTAAAAAAAAAAAAATGCATCCTGGGCTGGAGAGATGGCTCAGCAGTTAAGAGCACTGGCAGCTCTTCCAGAAGTCCTGAGTTCAATTCCCAGTAGCTACGTGGTGGCTCACAACCATCTGTAATGGGATCTGAGGCCCTCTTCTGGTGTGTCTGAAGACAGCTACAGTGTACTCATATAAATAAAATTTAAAATAAATAAATCTTTTAAAAAAGAAAGGAAGAAAGGAAAAGGAAATGACTCCGTAGGGGAATTGTTACACTTGTACCTTTGTACCAATAGTGTACAAGAGTTGCTGTTACCAAGTCTTTATCAACATCCGCTCTGACTCGTACTTGGTTTGTGCAGTGTGGTATTTCTGCTTCAGTTACTCTGGCTTCTTGAATTTTCCTTATGACCTTTGCACTCAGTTTTTCTTCTGCCTAGAGTTTTTTGTCCTACTTTGTTTTCTGTTGCTTCGATAAAACACTAACCAAAAATAACTTGGTGAGAAAAGGGTTTTATGTGGCTTCTGCGTCTCAGTCACAGTCTACCACTGAGGAAAGCTAAGGCAGAAACTCAACCAGGGCAGGAACCAGAAGGCAAGAACTGAAGTAGAGGTCACGGAGAGATGCTGTTTACTGTCTTGCTTCTCCATGACGTGCAGTCTGCCTTCTTATACAACCCAGCACCACCACATGGTCAGGACTGACACTCTTCAACATCAAACATCAACCAAAGGAATGTGCCACTAGCTTGCTATAGGCCAAACTAATAGAGACAGTCTCTGAGCTGAAGTTCCCTCTTCTCAGGTGAACTTAGCTTGGATGAAAACTAACAAGCATAAATCCCTGTGACTCCTGTTGTTTGTTCTTTCGTGTTCTCAGGTTGTCTGAGTCCTTCTTTGTTTTTCCCTTTTAAAACTCTGTGCTTCTTCCCCCTTTCCTTAACCCTGCCCTTCTTTTCTTTTCTCCAGTGCATGCTCACCAGAGGAAAGCTGTGGTAATGGGGAGTTTGCAAGCCCAGCCCACTGCTGTACCTAGAACTTAGAGCAAGTAGTATGCCCATAGCCATACTTAATTCAGTAAGAATTTGTTGACTTTGCTGAATGATTTTCATTGAGATTACATTTTCTTGATTATTAACGAAGCAGACTATATTTTTTTCTTGGCTATTTTTATGTCCTTGACCATAAAATAAAGTGCCTACACAGATACTTTGTCCATTTTTCTTTTTTTTTAAAGATTTATTTATTTTACTTATATGACTATACTGTAGCTGACTTTATATGTACCAGAAGGCATCAGATCCTGTTACCATGGTTGTGAGCCATCATGTGGTTGCTGGGAATTGAACTCAGGACCTCTGGAGGAGCAGTCAGTGCTCTGAACCACTGAGCCACTTCTTCAGCCCCCTTTGTCCATTTTTATAAGGGGCTGTTTCATATTTTCTTATTGCATTGTAGATTCTCTTTATGAAGTCATATTATTATCCCTTATGGCATAATGTAACAATTTTCATTACATTTTATATATTTTAGTAAATAGTTTTACTTCTAAATGGTCAAGTTTATTAATATCCCTTGATGTTTGTCTCAAGTATTATTATATAAGAAGTTGTTAAGGATGGAGAGCTGGCTAAGCAGTTAAGAGCAACTACCAGAAGTTGGTTCTTTTCTTCCACGTTTGAATCCAACTCGAGTGTTAGGCTTAGAAGCAAGTTCCTTTACTCACTGAGCCATCTTGTTAGCTGTGATTTAATCTTTTTTTTTTTGTTTTGTTTTTTGAGACAGGGTTTCTCTGTATAGCTCTGGCTGTCCTGGAACTCACTCTGTAGACCTGGCTGGCCTCGAACTCAGAAATCTGCCTGCCTCTGCCTCCCAAGTGCTGGGATTAAAGGTGTGCGCCACTACTGCACAGCCTTATATTAAGATACTTAATTAGATTATATTATCAATTCTAGTTGAGCATCTGTAGGTTGTTTAAGTTTTGGCTCTCCCTATATAATCCAGACATTTGGCCTCTCTTCTCTTCTCTCTGTTGGTGCCCTTTGTAGCTTTCTCCCCCAACTCTGCCCCCATGGCCTCAGTCCTTGGGGCCAATGAACTCACCTGAGAGCAGCTTCCCAATAAACCCGCCTTTAATATAATCTACTCTGGCTTGAATTAGGTCATTTCACCAGCAGGGAAATAACATATGAGTCACATTGTCATCTGCAGAGTGGTAATTTTATTTCTGATCTTTATACCTTTTTATTTCCTTCTTTACTTAATTAGGTAGGACCACCCTCATACTGCAAAATGTCAGTGATGACAAAAGCAGAGATAATAGGTGCAATAGGCTGAATAGGGTCTGAAATCATGTTGACTAGATCCTCAGAACGTAATCTCACTGGGACCCAGCATCTGCAGCAGTTAGAACTAAGAGTCAAGCTGAGATCACATTTGATCAGGTGGGTGTGAAATGCGATGAAGGCTCCAGACCCAAGATGGAAAGCACAACAGAGACAAGAGGAGATGCTGATGCCTGATGAGTTACTTTTATTTTACTGATTGTTTTATGAGGGGATAGCCCTTTGTAATGTGTGTTGTGGATATGTTGTTCCTAGATATGTATTCTCCATAATAATACTTTTCATGCTTTTTAAATTTTGTAAATTATATTTTTTGTAGCTAATACATTGTTGAGATAGGGACAAGGCTAGGGACACATTCAACTTTAGCATGCTTGAGAGATTATGTTTTCAAAGAATCCTTAGGTGACTCTGGCAATCTTTATTTCATAACTTGAGGGTTCTTATTTGCTATGCTTTATACATTTCTGATAGAATTTAAACTCTTGCCAGGTTCACTGGCACATGCCTGTGGTGCCTACTTTTAGAAGGCTGAGGTAAGCAGAGCATTTGAGTTCACATGTTAAAAACTAGCATGAGTAATATATTGGCATCCTCTTTCTCATCTCTCTCTCCCCCCCCCCCCCTCTTTCTCTCTCTTTAAGATCTATAGACTTCAGAAAATTCACACAAGTTTTAAATTTTTTTTTAAAAAAGCTTGATTTTAGGGCTGGTAAGATGGCTCAGCGGGTAAAAGCACTGACTGCTCTTCCAAAGGTCATGAGTTCGGATCCCAGCAACCACATGGTGGCTCACAACCACCCGTAATGAGATCGGATGCCCTCTTCTGGTGCGTCTGAAGACAGCTACAGTGAATTACGCTGGAGAGAGCTGGGGTCAGCAGAAGGTCCTGAGTTCAATTCCCAGCAGCCACACACATGATAGCTCACAGCCATCTGTACAGCTACAGTGTATTCATACACATAAAATAAAATAAAATTAAATCTTAAAAAAAAGCTTGATTTTACCACAAGGAAAAAAATATGATCTGTAAAAAGAGTGAGGAAGTAGAAATAAAAAGAGTGGGGAAAGGAAATCCACTCACTCTTTCCCTCTATTAACACCAGACATTTCATATGGACTTTGGAATGTAGAATTATATTTATATAGCTTGTGTTTGAAAATGAGAAAATAGCCAGGCAGTGGTGGTGCATGCCTTTAATCCCAGCACTTGGGAGGCAGAGGCAGGCAGATTTCTGAGTTCAAGGCCAGCCTGGTCTACAGAGTGAGTTCCAGGACAGCCAGGGCTATACAGAGAAACCCTGTCTCGAAAAACCAAAAAAAAAGAAAAAAAAAGAAAAAAAGAAAAAAGAAAATAACATACATATTTAAACCTCATTTGTTATCTTACAAACCTAAGATGTTAATATCATATTAGATAGCTGTAAGACAGTTTGAGGCTTGTCCTTTATTGTCTCTGCAAATCAACTGCTACTGAGTATCACTTGAACACTGCACTTGGCCTCTATACCAACTCAGTAGTTTCTCCCTGAGTATCTTCATCAATGGCATACAGCCATCAACTACTAGATACAAGCAAGTGACTTACAAACTGTCACCTCTAGCTTACTTTCTTCTGAGCCCTGGACTGTGTATCTGAAGAGCTAGGTTACATTTGCACTTGCTTGTGTCAAAGGCATTTCAGCATCTCTCTACCGATAGTGCTAAAGGATCTTCTTCAACCTAGCAGGCTATCAAATGAATGGTCCAACCATCTGTCTACTCAGTAAGCCATAAGCTGAGGGAGTACTTTTCATACAGCCTTCACTCTCCCTGCATATTCTATGCTACCAAAATCAGACTATGTCTCTTCCTAAGTAGCTGGTTAGTCCATTTCTTGTTTTGGGTTTTGTTTTTGTTTTTTTGTTTTGTTTTGTTTTGTTT
>NW_022196903.1:77404028-77424081 GCF_008632895.1 Mastomys coucha
CTGCCTCCCAAGTGCTGGGATTAAAGGTGTGCGTCACCACTGCCTGGCAGTTATTCCATTTCTTAGTGTCCTCATTGCCAACATCTCAGCCTGTGCTCGTCTTTGGTCTGACCAGTTTCTCATCTTGCATCAGACAGGCCCCCAAGAAAATATTTTTAAAAAATGTCAGTCCAGACAAATGTATATGCATGCTAGTATGTATTTATGCACTTGTATGTGAGTGAATGTGATATGTGTGGAAGACAGATAACAATTTTTACTGTTATTTCTTGGGAGTTGTTGGCCACGGTTTTTTGAGACAGTCTCTCACTAGCCTGTGACTTGCCTGTTTAGGCTAGGCTGGCTGACTAGACAATCCAGGGGATATACTTGTCTTTGCCTCCACAATGCTGAGCGCTGGTATTTACAAGTGCATGCTACTATATCTAGCTTCTATTTATTTATGTGCTTATTTCTTTCTGGAGGCACTGGAGATTGAAATCAAGTCCTCAGGTTTGAACAGCAAGCACTCATGAGCTATCTCCCCAGCCCACAGACCAATATTTTTATAAAATGCAGTAAAAATAATATACTAGGAAAAGCCCAGACATAAAACTTCTCTGTCAAGGCAATATAAAGGTTTCTGAGTGCTTGCTTCTTGGTGTTTGCATGTAGCCTAATACATACTGAAGGTGAACACACTGACTTCTTCATCCATTGCACACTCAGGGCTTTGTGTTTCTGCCTGGTATACAGGACCAAGGATTTGCTCAGTGACACTACTACCAGTCTGAGCGTTTAAATGACTATTGAAGGCTTCGATTTTTAGGCTCAGTTCCTAGCCACACATTTACTATGTCAGGCCAGATCCATTCCCAGAAGACTCTATTATACTAGTCTGCCTTGTAGAATGGGTGCACCCGTCATTAGTAGAATGGGTGTACCCGTCATCAGTAGGAAGTCTGAGTGCCACGTCTGTTTCCTTGAAGTGGGCTTTTCCCCGGTTTATTTCCTGAACGACTTCCATTTTGCTCTCAGTCTCAGGGCATTGTTAGTTCAAAAGGAGCCGTTTATCAATCTTTTGTTCCTACTGTGACTACTATAAACCAGTTCATTATTGAATTGTATTTGCCTATGTCCAACCTAAGCAGGAGGGACTGTGCCCCTTTCTTAATTTAGCTTTACAGAATTTTTAACTTTTTGAGCCAAGCAAAGCTAGTGATTGACCTCTGTTCCTGTTACTCTGTGGGCACTAAAGACAGTCGCTGTAGCCTTTCACATACAGAGAGTTGGACGGAAGCTTGTTCTTTCCTGCAAGGGTTAAATGTCAGAATTCACTGTCTTAGTTAGGGTTTCTATTCCTGTAAGAACATCATGACCAAGAAGCAAGTTGGGGAGGAAATGGTTTCTTCAGCTTACACTTCCACATTGCTGTTCATCACCAAAGGAAGTCAGGACTGGAACTCAAGCAGCTGATGCAGAGGCCATGGAGAGATGTTTCTTACTAGCTTGCTTCCCCTGGCTTGCTCAGCTTACTTTCTTATAGAACCCAAGACTACCAGCCCAGGGATAGAACCACCCACGAGGGGCCCTCCCACCCATGATCACTAATTGAGAAAATGTCCCACAGCTGGATCTCATGGAGGCATTTCCCCAACTGAACCTCTCTTCTCTGTGATAACTCCAGCCTGTGTCAAGTTGACACACAAAACCAGCCAAGCCAGTACAATCACTAATTATAAAATTCAGGATGTTTTCTGATTATGTCAATGGAGATCCTGATATACACAAAGATATGCATCATCTTCAATCAGGAATTCTAGTAGGGTGAGCTTCAGACTAGTAAAGGCCTGCAGTGGCTCAGTGATATTGCTACATTCATTCTTCTCTTTTGGGGGAGCAGGGGTTCGAGAAACATTCATTTTGCTAGTCTCTGTGGAGGCGTCAGCATTAGGTAGACTGTTTGTGATTGCAACTTAGCTGTGTCCATAGAGATGTATAACCAGTGGTACGGGGGACAGAATCTTCTTTAGTGGTGTCTTGGAACTATTGAGTTTCAACTCAAGCCAGCTTAAGCAAAATGAGAGTTGATTGACACATGGAACAGGGAAAGACATGGAGATTCTGTCTTTTGGCATATGCTGTGGAACACTGTCCTCTGGCCATGACTACCACCCTCTGGAACTGTTAGCAGCTGTGATTACCAAAGGAGACTTGAACAGGACTGAGCTCTTAAGCTTTCTGTCATTAGAGGTGCTCACAAGGCCCTGTACTTCTCCAAGGATTTATAGACAGTTTCTAGGACAGAGGAGGCCCATCCTTTCCTCAAGAGTAACAGCTAAGGGTTGTTAAGAAAAAGGGTTCATAAAGAGTGTGTAGTAGTAGTAGTAGTAGTAGTAGTAGTAGTAGTAGTAGTAGTAGTAGAGATATTTTTTGCTCCCTAATTAAATTTATCACCAAGCTAGACTTTATTTAGTGCAGTCATTATCTTTGATTTATTGTTGGTTCCCTACCTAGGGTGAATAGATACATAGCTCCCTAGAAGTTCACACGACAGCATCATTGGATCTAAGGTCTCCAGCGAAATCATTCAAGTCCTCCTTTCCTTTCTACCAGGTTGTCTGCATTTGGTAATCAGAGGGCCATCTGAAGCCCAAGACTTACCAGCTTAGCAATCTGGGTACAAAGAGAATGGCATTTCTCAGATCACTCTGGCAAAAAGTCCTGGGAACATTCTCACTAGCTTCCTTCCAATTCTTGAATCAATAACTACAGGCTCAAAAATAAAGCATTCTGACAGGCGGTGGTGGCTCACTGCACACCTTTAATCCCAGCACTTGGGAGGCAGAGGCTGGAAGATTTCTGAGGTTGAGGCCAGCCTGGTCTACAGAGGTGAGTTCCAGGACAGCCAGGGCTATACAGAGAAACCCTGTCTCAAAAAACCAATAAAATAAAATAAAATAAAATAAAATAAAATAAAATAAAATAAAATAAAATAAAATAAAATAAAAACATTCTAATTGCTAGGCCTGGCATTTTAAGGCAGTTTCAACCTAAAATGCTCTGAAAGCACTTTCCCTCTTGGAATTGATTTAATTATGGAAAAAACAAACGCTGGCATTGATACCAGGGGAAACAAATAGCTTCTTACCACCAAGATATTTAAACAATTCAAAGGAGGCTAGATTAACTCTTTTTTTAAAAATTTATTTATTTATTATATGTAAGTTATTTAAGTACACTGTAGCTGTCTTCAGACACACCAGAAGAGGGCATCAAATCCCATTACAGATAGTTGTGAACCTCCATGTGGTTGCTGGGATTTGAACTCAGGACCATCTGGAAGAGTAGTCAGTGCTCTTAACCGCTGAGCCATCTCACCAGCCCTAGATTAACTCTTGTAATCATTCTCAACCAAGGTCCCAGATTACTGAATTCAAAATTCTGAGGGTAGAGCTTTCAGTCTATATAGGGTTTCTCTGTGTAACCCTATCTATCCTAAACATCATTTTGTAGACCAGACTGACTTATAAGGCACATAGATCTGCCTGTCTCTGCCTCCCCAGTGCTGGGACTAAAGGCCATCACCCAGCTATCTTCATTTTAAAAGACTCTTCTTATTGCAAGTATCTTTAGTTCTTTTAATATATTTATAATGGCTCCTGTGAGGTCTTTTCTAAAATCCAGTAGTTCATCCCTTAACAGGTCTCTGCTGTCTTTTTCCTCTGCACAAGTCATATTTTATGTCTTCTTTACATGGCTTGTAATTTTTGTTGTTAAACATGTGACAGCTGGGCAGATTCCTCCTCTCCCCTGGGGCTGGCTGGCTGTGCTTCTTCAGTGACTTGTCTGCACTGTTTGGTGAGGTCTGTGTTTTCTGTGATGGATAGCTCTTCACTCTGAAATAAACAGTGTTTTATCAGTCTCTCATGCAAACCAGGCATCTCTTGGTTTCAGTCAGTCTTGAAGTTTGTTTGCTGGACTTCTGTGTTGTTTCTGATCATGCCCCAAGGAACAAATTTCTCCATGGCCTGACTCAATTAAACTTCCATATCTTTCCTTGGGTAGTTTTTGAGAATAGCCCCTGATATTTGTTTCTGTCCCCTGAAGCACCTGTCATTCTCCGTTCCAGGTAAACTTGGGGGCCTATGGCATAACTCATGGACACCAAAGCTGTCTGCTTCTTCCTTTAATTTCTCCAGATTTCTGAGACTTCCCTTAGGATCAAACTTCATATACTTGGCATATATTTCTGAATGAAATAATTTTCCCTTTATTCCATCCTTGAAGACAGCTTTAATTCTCCATGTTTGTGGCTTTCGTCTTGGTGGGTAGCTTTTGGCCTTTTCAAGTTTGCCTTTCTGAAATCTGAAGGTTTTTTGTTTGCTTGTTTGTTTTTAGTTAGAGAAACTGATGTTTATTTTCTAGTAAGCTTATTCTGACTTTGCATGTAGAAGAACTGCTTAAGTCCACTCAGTGGTTGTTCCTACTCTTCAGTGTCTTGCAGACTGGGTGCTGCAAACCAGTCTTCAGTTCAGTAGACTGTGCAACAGGAGCAGAGGGTACCTCCTCATCCTGTCTGCCACCTCATGTAAGGGTCCATGACTCACCAAAGAATGATACCCTGGACTCAAATACTATGTAAACACAGAGTGTTTTGGTTGTTTTATAAAAAGATAAGGAGAGAAGTCTATGCTTGGTGGGTGTGTAGTCAGGTGTGGGGGAAGAGTGACTCTGTAGGCCCATGCTGAGGCATCCCTTTCCCCAAAGGACCAGCCACATGATGGTATAGTATAGAATAGACTTTATTCAGGGAATGGGGAGGGGAGTTGAGGGAGTAGAGACAGAGAAAGGAAAAGAGAGAGAGAGAGTGAGGGAGTAGAGGCTGGCCATGAGCACGTTGGGGGCATCAGTGGGAGGGAATGGGAGAGACAGGGGAAGGGGCAAGAGGACAGAGCAAAAGCAAGGAGGTAATAGAAAGAGGAGGGGACAAACAGCCCCTTTTATAGTGAGTCAGGCATACCTGGCTGTTGCTAGGTAACTGTGGGGTGGAGACTAGACAAAATGCCAATTGTATTCTGCAGAGGTCCAGCACACTGAGGTCTCCCATGATCAAGACAGAGAGACAACCAAGTGAGTTTGCAGGCCTGATTTAAAGCACATTAGGGAATTCTGGGGTAGGTGACCTCTATGTTAATCTGTTGGGTCCATCTCCACAGACATTCCATTACCGGGATGTGGGGGCTGGACACTTGCTTGGGAGGTCTGGAAATTGTTGTTGACCCATTGTCCTTACCTCAGGCCAGGTGTCAGGGCAGCTTCTGAGGCCTGGACTTGTCTGGAATTACCCAGTTCTTGGAAACAAAGATTTAGGCCTAGTCTCCTTAACTAACAGTTTGAAGCCTGTCATGGAATCAGCCTGGCCTTCTCACTCAGACTTAGTAGTCTATTCACCCTGAATTCCTCCTTGGTCACTGCCTTTCAGCAGTAGCCTACTGCTCCCTTTTCAGTCCCTCAGGGAATCTCTGGAGAAGTAGAGATCAGTCATGAACAGCCATGAGTGCTCACAGGAGATAGTGCTGCTCATATGCAGGTCTTCCTGGACCAGCTTCCACCTCATTGTCATATAGGATAGCAATGTCCACAAGCACTGTCATAGAGTTGTACTAGGCAGGTGTTGGGGTCCCTAAGCTGCAAGACATCGGGGCTTGCCACTGCAGACTCAACTCATGCCTTCTGTGCCTGAACCAAGTTCCACCTTCGAGGATTACAGAGGAAGCTATGCCTGCTGGCTGGCACGTATACAGCCTGAGGACATCGGTTGTTGACCTCCTCCCCCACTGTGGAAGGCGCCTCCAGCCACTACCCGGAGCTGAGACCTGCGGGATGCCGAGCCTCCACTTTCAGCCCAGCAGCCCGCTTCCCTTTCCGACTCTTTCTGACTCCTCCCGAATTCCTTATGTTATTCAAATGTCATTGTAACCTAGAGATTCAGCTATGCTCTCTTGTATATAAATGCCGAACCCCCAAAGTAAAGGAGAGCCTTGATTGGAAACCCTCAACTTGGCTCCGGTGTCCTTTTCTTCTCGAACTCTGTGTTTCCTGTCGCCTTTCTCCCTTTGGTCGAGGCAGAACCCGGTTCGTGAAACTGCGGGTCAGTTTCATAATGGTGCCCAAGGTGGAGCTCGAATACGGAGGATAGAAGGAGACACCGTTAAGAAGCAGGGCCCTGCCTAAAAGAATTCAGAAGGCAAAGGTAAAAGGACGTACACCACTCTGCACGGTAGATATTTTCAATGCTAGCGCTAGCCTTATTTTAATATTGTAGAATTGTGTGTGCAAGAAGTGTACGGGTCTAGGCGGAGTTTACGCTGACCCAGCGTTTAATTTCACCTAGGAGCTTAACGGCAAAAATGAGTTCGAATGAGGTGAAAGCAGCGGTATTAAATGTAAAAAAGTTGCTCATAACAAAAGGAATCAGGGTTGAAAAGGATGCATTAAAAAATCTCGCAGATGAGATAGAAACTCACTGCCCATGGTTCCAAGGAGAAAGAGAGCTAGATAAGAATACTTTGGAAAAAATTGGGAGAGCTCTGAGAAATAATAGGGTGGAAAGATTTATTCTCCACCTTTGGGGACTTGTAGAGGAAATTTTAGAGGAAAAACAGACAGAGTCAGAAAGTGAATGGAGCTCTCGAAACACAGATACAGAAAGCCAAGAGGATCAGAATGCTTTTTCAGAAAGCGAACCTACTAGGTCTCGTGGAAAGGAGCGGCGTTTCTACAAGTTACCCGCTCCCTCTAGGTCCACTAGGATAGAAGAAAAGGCTCAGGGAGACTTGCAGTTAAGTAAACTGGAGTTTGAAATCAAGTTGCAGAAATTGACTAATGAGTTGAATGAATTGAAGGCAGTATCAGGCAAAAGAAAGGACAGCCATCTGGAGACAGGCCGTTCGTCTTCAGGGAGAGCAAATTCTCAGGCTAGTGAAAATGGGCAGGACACTTCAGGAGTACTAGTGTTTCCAGTAATGGAACGATTTGATCAGCAGAACGAAAGACATAGACAATATCAGACCTTGGATTTTAAGGTGATCAAAGATCTAGGGAAAGCAGTGGCTCAATATGGTCCAAATGCCGTGTATACGCAGGCACTTTTGGACAATATTACAGAGTTATATTTAACTCCTCAAGATCGGAGAACCTTATGTAAAGCCACACTGACGGCAGGGGATTTCCTGCTTTGGAATTCAGAATGGCGAGAGATCAGCAAAAAGAGGGTGGCGCAGAATACTCAGACAGGCAACCCAGAATGGGATTTGGACATGCTTCTGGGAGAAGGGCAGTATCAAGGAAATGCAAGACAGATCGATTATCCTCCTGGGGTATATACACAGGTTGCGGTAGCAGCAAAAAAGGCTTGGATTCAATTACCTATGCTAGGTGAGGTTAGTGGAGGCATAGCTGGCATCCAACAGGGTCCAGAGGAGCCTTTCCAAAATTTCGTGGCCAGGTTACAACAAGCCGCGAATAGAATTCTTGGAGAATCTCATACGGACAGTCTGCTTATTACACAGCTGGCCTATGAGAATGCTAATGCAGTTTGCAGAGCAGCTATTCAGCCACACAAGGGTCGAATGGATTTATTTGAATATATTCGCCTTTGTGCAGATATCGGACCTCTCAATAATCAAGGTCTGGCTATGACGGCTGCATGGCAGGGAACTTCAGGTGGAGAGATCCTGATACAGAGGCAGAAAAATGGACGATGTTTCACATGTGGAAGTATGAATCATTTTAAAAATGATTGCCCTAGAAGGAAAGGAGCCACAAGCAGGCAGCAGGAGAAGGCAGGTGCTGCCCCGAGGGTCTGTCCTCGGTGCAGGAGAGGGAAGCACTGGGCTAGAGATTGTAGATCTAAAAAAGGCTTTCTAGATAATATCCAGTGGGGAAACAGGTGGAGGGGCCAGCCCCGGGCCCCCTTTTTAAAGCAACAGGCAGCATACGGGCTCACGAGCCAGTTACCCAGCCAAGAAAATCCGTCTTGGAAATTTTCAGGGCAAGCCCAGGAAGTGCAGGAGTGGACCTGTATTCCACCTGCCACATAGTACTAACGCCAGAAATGGGAGTTCAAACTCTGCCAACCGGAATTTTTGGGCCTTTGCCCACAGAGACTTGGGGATTTATTATTGGAAGGTGTAGCTCGATTGTGGATGGATTACAGATCTATCCAGGTGCTATTGACCGAGATTATCAAGGAGAAATTAAGATCATGGCTTCCTCGCCTAAGGGTGTTATTACAGTACCTGCTTATCAAAAGATTGCTCAACTTATCTTAGTCCCTCTGTATCCAATGCTTTCTAGTCCCCTTAATATCGAGGAAGGACAGAGTTGTTTTGATTCTTCTGATGTATACTGGGTACAATATATCACTAATAAAAGACCTAATCTTAAATTGGTTATTGAAGGAAAAAGTTTTGAGGGTTTAATAGACACTGAGGCAGATGTAACTATTATCAGAGGTCAGAACTGGCTCTTAACTTGGGCTCTGACTGAATCCATAACTCATCTCCAAGGGATTGGTTATGCCAACAACCCAAAGTGAAGCTCTAAGCTCCTAACCTGGAGGGATGAGGAAGGTAATTCAGGGCAGATCCAACCATATGTCATGTCTAACCTCCCTGTTACTCTGTGGGGGAGAGATCTGTTGTCACAGATGGGTCTTGTCTTGTGCAGCTCTAACGAACTAGCTGAAAGGCAGAGGTCAAAACAGGAAGTTAGAACATCTGGAGGCCCTAAGCCTCATTCAGATAGTAAAGGTTCAAAGTATTTTCTATAGGGACCACGGTCCTGCCTGTACCCCATGCAGATAAAATTCAGTGGATTAATAATATTCCAGTGTGGGTTGACCAGTGATCCCTATCTCAAGAAAAGATAGAAGCTGCTTCTTTATTAGTACCGGAACAATTAGAAGCAGGACATCTGAGGGAATCGAATTCCCCATGGAAAATGCCTATATTTGTGATAAAGAAAAAATCAAATAAATGGAGACTAATACAAGATCTGAGAAAGGTTAATGAAACTATGGTTTTGATGGGAACATTACAAACAGGATTGCCATACCAGTAGCAATTCCAAAAGGATTTTACAAGATAGTTATGGATTTAAAGGATTGTTTCTTTGCCATCCCTTTGCACCCTGAGGATTGTGAGAGGTTTGCTTTTAGTCTTTCATCTGTAAATTTTAAAGAACCTATGAAAAGATAACAATGGACAGTCCTTCCCCAAGGAATGGCAAACAGCCCTGTGTTATGCCAAAAATTTGTAGCACAGGTCATTGATCCTATAAGAAAGAAGTGGCCAATGATATATATTGCCCACTTCACAGATGATGTCTTAATAGCAGGGAAAGTTCCTCAAGATGTGCTTTTATGTTTTAAGGATTTAAAAATTGCCTTTAATGAAAGGGGACTATAAATAGCCCCAGAAAAGGTGCAAACTCAAGATCCGTATAATTACCTAGGATTTAACACTTACGGATCATGCTGTTATTCCTCAAAAGATAGTCATTCGTAGAGACAATTTGAGGACCTTAAATGATTTTCAGAAATTATTAGGTGATATCAATTGGCTTCGTCCCTACCTAAAACTCACTACAGGAAACTTGAAGCCCTTATTTGATATTCTTAGAGGTAATTCTGATCCAAACTCTCCTAGATCTTTAACTAAAGAAGGAATAACTGCTTTACAGCAGGTAGAAAAAGCTATTGAGAATCAATTCATTACTTACATAGCTTATTCTTTACCCTTGCATTTATTAATTTTCAATACAACTCATGCCCCTACTGCATTATTATGGCAGAAGGCACCTCTTATGTGGATCCATTCAAGGTGTCTCCTAAACATAATATCTTGCCATACTATGAAGCTGTTGCACAAATAATGGTACTTGGTAGAAAGCAAGCACTAACTTATTTTGGTAAGGAACCAGATGTTATCATTTAGCCTTTTACTTTGGAGCAAGACTCCTGGCTAAGACAACACAGCACAGAATGGTTGCTTGCTCAGATAGGATTTCAAGGAACTATAGATAATCATTATCCCCAGGACAAGCTAATAAAGTTTTTAAATGTACATGAAGTGATATTTCCAATAATAACGGCTTGGCAACCCTTAAACAATGCCCTTGCGGTATTTACCGATGGCTCATCAAAGGGAAAGGCTGGATATCTCATTAATGGTCAACAGGTGGTTATAGAAACTCCTGGTCTTTCAGCTCAGTTTGCTGAATTAACAGCAGTATTAAAGGTGTTTTAGGCCATGACTGGTGCCTTCAATCTCTTCACTGATAGTCTGTACTTGGCACAGTCAGTTCCCTTACTGGAAACTTGCGGTACATTTAACTTTAATACTACAGCAGGGTCCTTATTTTCTCAACTGCAAAATATCATTCTTGCACGAAAAAATCAATTTTATATTGGTCATATACGGGCTCATTCTGGCCTGTCTGGGCCATTAGCCAAAGGCAATAATCTTATTGACAAAGCCTTGGTAGGAGAGGCGTTGAATCCAGATCCTGTGGTATTAGCAAAACAGGATCACGATAAATTTCATTTATCTAGCCAAACTCTGAGACTTAAACACAAAATTTCCAAAGAACACGCAAGAATGATTGTTAAACGATGCCCTAAGTGCATTGTTCTAACTCCAATAGCGCATTTAGGGGTAAATCCAAGAGGCCTGATACCAAATCATATCTGGCAAATGGATATAACCCATTATGCAGAATTTGGAAAGCTTAAATATATACATGTCTGTATTGATACTTGTTCAGGATTTGTATTTGCTTCCCGGCAAACAGGAGAAGCCTCCAGAAATGTTATTGATCATTGTTTAAAAGCATTCAGTGTTATGGGTACGCCCAAAACAATTAAGACAGACAATGAACCAGCTTACGCTGGCAAAAATTTTATTTCTTTTTGCAAGGATTTTGGCATTATTCGTAAAACTGGCATCCCATATAATCCTATGGGACAGGATATTGTTGAGCGAGCACATCGCACACTTAAAAACTGGATTTTTGAAAACAAAAGGGGGGGAATATGTTCCCTCTGAGATCTCCAAAGGCACACCTTGCCTTTGTGCTTTTTATTTTGAATTTTTTGCAGACGGACATCAATGGCCAGTCCGCAGCAGACAGACATTGGCATCCTAGTACTTCAAATTCTTATGCCATGGTACGCTGGAAGGACTGCTCACAAATGCCTGGAGTGGGCCAGATCCTGTTTTGATCTGGGGCCGAGGGTCTGTGTGTATATTTTCCCGGAAAGAGGACGGAGCACGCTGGCTCCCAGAAAGATTAATTCGCCAAGTGGACTCAGAGCCACAACCCTCTTAGTAAACGTGCTTAAACGCACTTTTTTGCTTTTTGTTTTTGCTTTTTCCTTTTTCTGTTTCTTTTTTGTTTTTTAGCTGACAGCCTTTTTTCTGTCATTCTGGAAATGCCTGCTTACTCTCGTGAAATTAAAAAGAACAATTCAAACTCATTTGCTCATGCCCGGAGCTAAAGCCTGAATGTTTTAGTTTTTACATTCCAAAGGCTGGTACATCCCGAGGTTACCAGCCAAACCCTGAGCCCTGCTCTCTAGGTTCCCTGAGTCTGAACTGGTAATTTACAATTGAAGTCAGGAGGCTACACCCATCCCCGAGCACAATGGCTGCAGGCACTGCTTCAAATGGACTTCAGAAAGAATGGACTCCAGAGAGACTTGTGGTCTAGGACTTTGCAGGTATTTGAGGCATATCTTGGCGCTAGCTGCATGGGCGAATGGTGCATTTCAGAAACCTGTGGTCCACAATCCTAGCGGATATCCACCTAAGACAGAGGCACGCGCCGAGAGGCTGTGTTTTGGAAAAAACACGAAAAGAGCCCAGTTTGTAGAATCAAACTAGCTGCACATGACCTTGATGATGGGTAAAGATGTCTGCCAGAGATAACAAATACCCAGGTTAATTCTGACTAAGCACCGTAAAAATCCACGTGCAAAGCTGTGTCCATTGATATGGCCTTAACCCTGCTTTCATATAATACACAAGGGTGAGATGTTGGGGTTCCTCAGCTGCAAGACATCGGGGCTTGCCACTGCAGACTCAACTCACGCCTTCTGTGCCTGAACCAAAGACTCACTACTATGAGTTCCACCTTCGAGAATTACAGAGGAAGCTACGCCTGCTGTCTGGCACGTATACAGCCTGAGGACATCGGTTGTTGACCTCCTCCCCCACTGTGGAAGGCGCCTCCAGCCATTCCCCGGAGCTGAGACCTGCAGGATGCCGAGCCTCCACTTTCAGCCCAGCAGCCCGCTTCCCTTTCCGACTCTTCCTGATTCCTCCCGAATTCCTTATGTTATTCAAATGTTGTTGTAACCTAGAGATTCAGTTATGCTCTCTTGTATATAAATGCTGAACCCCCAAAGTAAAGGAGAGCCTTGATTGGAAACCCTCAACTTGGCTCCGGTGTCCTTTTGTTCTCGAACTCTGTGTTTCCAGTCCCCTTTCTCCCTTAAGTTGAGGCAGAACCCGGTTCGTGAAACTGCAGGTCAGTTTCAGGCAGGGTAAAACCCATCCCTCCAGAAGAGATTGGTGGTAGGTGCTGGATCAGTCATCAGTCTCCTGCTTGGATCTGGTTAGTGTAAGTCCCAGGATTGAAATAGTGCATAGTAAGACAGGCTCCTATGCAGTAGGAATTTTTAGCAAAGCCAGGATCCTTGGGAGGATAGAACAGTCTCCAAAGAAAGGCTTGCTTTGTTTATGCAGTCTTTGGGATTAAACCCAGGGCCTCGAATATGTCAGAGAAGTGCTCTTCCTACTGCATGCCCAGCCTTCCATAATTTTTGAGACATGGATTTACATAATTATCTGGGTAGGCCTTTAGCTAAGTCTGTAATGAAGCACAGGCTTGCTTTGAATATGCATACTTCCAAAACACAGTGGCAAAGAACACACATTAGCGTTCCAAAAAGGAGGAAAGGCTCCATGGTAAGGAAATATTGGACTAAAATAAGATGGAAAACCAGCTGGGCAAACTCCAAACTCTGTATCTTCATAGCTAATGTCAAAATGCTCTCCAGGTCTCCAATTCCTCTCAGCTTTACTGACTAAAACACACTTCTTTCTCCTGGGCTGGTTCCACTCCCTGTTAGCAGCTTTCTACAGCAGGTAACCCCTGGCTCAGGCATCTCCAAGGCAATCCAGGCTTCAGCTTCACACAATGGTATCTCTAGAACTCCATGCAGGGACACTCCTGACACATGTCTTAATTGAGAAGGGAGATTCCATACCCTTTTTTCACTTAGATTTTCATTAGTTTTCTGTCTTCAATGTTTTTATTTTTTTCCTCCATTCCCTAAGTTTGACTATTCTAAAACTCAGTTTATAGACAAGGCTGGCCTTGAAGTTATAGGTCTACCAGGCTCTGCCTTCCAAGTACTGGGATTAAAGGTGTGCACCCCCACCCCACACCTGGTCCTAAGCTTTTCTTTAATTTCTGTTTACAAGTTGGAAGTTCAGCTGGATGGGATCCTGCTCTGAGGTCACCACTCTCTTTCACCAAACATCTGTTTTTTCTTTAATCTGTTTACACTTCCTTTTGTATTTTTCCTTGGTCAGCAAGCCCCTTTTCATTATAGATCTGCATAAGACTGGCCACTAATAGAGACTGGCCACATAATAGAGGCAAAGCTAGATTGTTTTGGAATTCAGGGAAGAGGGGGAGTGTGGTATAAGAGCCCTATCTTGTAACAGATAGGGACTGAGGGATGCTAGCCAAGCTTGGAGAGCTGGTCCATTTTGATTTTGTAAATAGGCACCTGAGCCCTTTGTCTTGGGTTTGAAGCTTAACTCCTCAGCTTTTTGTTGCTAATGATAGGGGGTAACATAATCTTCTATAACTACTTCCTGCTAATATTGGGACATAATTGTTGGGGACCTAAAAATGACTTTGATTAAAAGCATTAACACTCTTCCTGTATCCAGAAGGCTGTTTGTATATAGATTAGACAGAAGTTTTTTTAAAAAAAAAAAACACTTAGAAGACAACCAAAGGGAATTTAAAATGTTGAGTTTGTGACTATGATAATAGTAGCCAGTGCTCACCAGAGCTGGGTTAATAGCTCCAGATGGTGTTCTTCCACGCCCATCATCATCTTTGTTGCGATTAAGGGTGAGGTCATGAGCTGCCATGTCTATCATAAAAAGCTTTTTTATTAAACATTTTAGATGATATACTTAGCAGAGCTTGAGGTCCAATCTATATCTGATTTATTTACTTGCTTTAGGCTTAACTTTGAAAACATATACAGAAGTCTAAATAAAGTTTATTCCTGTAATTAATTACATCAGTAAGTAGCCCGACTATATAAGATAGTTCTAAACACATTAAAGAATTTGATTATTTATAAAGTGACTATTAACTTGCATGTCTTAGTCTTTAACAGTTTATAATAAGTTAGTTGCTTTTATAATATTAGTATTTTGCAGCTTCATCTTTGTTAGGTATAAGATAGGTTCTATGGGGGTGTGAAAGGAGTGCCTCAGTGGGCCCATGCCGAGGCATCCTGCCTGAGGGACCAGCCACATGATGGTATAGTATACAATAAAGTTTATTCAGGGCATGGGGAGGGGAGTTAAGAGGGTAGTAGAGTCAGAGAAAGGCAGAGAGAGAGAATAGGAGAATAGAAGCAGGCCACGAACATGTATCGGAGAGAGAGGGGGGAAGGTAATGGGGAAAGAGGGGGAGTAAGAGGGTAAGGGGGAGCCAAACAGCAAGAGAGCAAGAGAGAGGCAAGAAAGGGGGGAGGGGGCAAGCAGCCCCTTTTATAGTGGGTCAGGCCTACCTGGCTGTTGCCAGGTAAATGTTGGGAGGAGCATACCTGGTTGTTTCCAGGTATGCTGTGGGGTGGAGTTTAGACAGAATGCTAACACATAACTTATTTATCAAGCATATTTTGTTACTTATCTAAATTTTCTTTTCTTTTCTTTTTTTTTTAAGATTTATTTTATTTATAGCTGTACAGTTGGCTGTGAGCTATCATGTGTGTGGCTGCTGGGAATTGAACTCAGGACCTCTGTTGGTCCGCTTGGTCCGGCGTAATTCACTTTAACTGTCTTCAGACATACAAGAAAAGTGTCAGATCTTATTACAGGTGGATGTGAGCCAATATGTGGTTGTTGGGATCCGAACTTAGGACCTTCAGAAGAGCAGTCAGTGCTCCTACCCACTGAGCCATCTTGCCAGCCCCCTCTAAATTTTCTATAAGTTTGGTGTTGAACAATTAACAAAGACATAAGTTTTTTTTGTTGTTGTTGTTTTGTTTTTTGGTTTTTTTTTTTTTTTTTTTTTTTTGTGACCGGGTTTCTCTGTATAGCCCTGGCTGTCCTGGGACTCACTCTGTAGACCAGGCTGGCCTTGAACTCAAAAATCCACCTGCCTCTGCCTCCCAAGTGCTGGGATTAAAGGCATGTGCCACCATTCACTGACCCAAGACATAAGTTCTTAGGTGTAAATTTCTAAGTCAGCTTTTGTTAATCAAAATAGACCTTTATAACCCTAAAATTTTATTATCATGTAGAGTATATTGTAAACCAGAGTTGAATCACATGTATAGTATGTTATGTCAAATATTACTTCAAATTTTTATCATCATGCAAAAATTCATATTAATCTAAAATATTTTGGAGACTTGTTATGGCTTCCTTAGTCTAAAAAGTGTTACAAGGATGAATAAGAAAGCACTCTCTGTAGGACTGATAAGTTTTATAATTGTTGTATACCATGTAGACATCTTAAGGTGGTGAGTCACAGGATATGTATTATTGAACCTCAGTAAAGATAGATGCCAGTCATGTGGCTGCTTATATCTTATTTATTTGTTTGTTTGTTTATTTATTTATTTATTTATTTATTTATAGTTTTGTTATTGTTGTTTTTCCAGACAGAGTTTCTCTGTGTAGCCCTGGCTATCCTGGAACCCACTCTATAGATCAGGCTGGCCTGAAACTCAGAAATCTGCCTGCCTCTGCCTCTGCCTCCCAAGCACTGGGATTGAAGGAGTGGGGCTACCACCACCCGGCCTCGGCTCCTTATGTTTTGATGAGGTCATTAGCCAAGACCACAAGTCACATGGTTGTTCTTTTACACATGTTTTCCAAGTTGCAAATAGACTCTAAAGCAGAATTGAACAACATGTATATAGGATGTTATCAAATTAAAATTCCTATGCATGGTTTTTAACTGTAAGCCTTTTGTTATAAATTTAAAGCCAAATTTGTTAGAGATTTTATAGATCCTTTAGCCACACCCAACAAATTTACAAATCAATCCAGAGATTAAGACTGTTTACACAGTAGTCTTAAAAGATTTCTTGATGCCGGGTAGTAGTGGAGCATGCCTTTAATCCCAGCACTTGGGAGGCAGAGGCAGGTGTATTTCTGAGTTCAAGGCCAGCCTGGTCTACAGAGTGAGTTCCAGGACAGCCAGGACTGCACAGAGAAACCCTGTCTCAGAAAAAAAAAAGAAAGAAAGAAAAAAAAAGAAAGAAAATGAGTCTGAGGAAGAATTGAATCCAAGGAGTAAACATGAAGAAGGGTCACAAAAAAGAATTCTGCCGTAAGGAGGGTTAGGCAGCTAAGTGACAGAGGACAATGTAGCCAGTAATGGACAAGGAGGAATAGGCAGGACCTATACCCGAGAGAGGGTTTTAACATTGTAGAAGTCACAAGGACACAGAAGAGCTTTGAGGTTTGGCAGGCAGCTCCTAGGGAGATGCAAAGAAATGTGTAATGTATGGGCTTCAGAGGGTACAAGGAGAGATAGAACAGGTAGCTCCAATGGGAAGAGGTCATGGAAAGAGTTGCAGACCCTGGAGCATATAGGCAGCTCTAAGCAGGAGGTGAGGAAATTAGAGGAAGGAGCTGAGGAGCCATGATGGAGCAGAGTGGGGTAAGTTATCCTTGTAACAAGAATTTCAGTCCAAGGCAATCCCAAGCAGACTGAGAGATTTGTTTGAGAAAAATGTCCTAAATCACAGAGAGACATCCCTTTCTATGTGATGGAGGCCTGGTAGGGTAAGAGGAAGCTTCCTAGCACACTGGTGTGACCTTTGTAATAAAAGTAGACAAAGCAGGGGGTTCTGGAGTGATGTCCAGTAGGAGAGTCACAAGTGGTTAGAGCAGTTAGAGGAGAAAACAGCTAGAGAATTGCCCACATGGTAGAACCCACAAGATAGTAATAGGGAAATACTCACATGATGGGCAGCCCAAAAGGACATAGGAGGTGAGTGCTCATGTGGTGGGGGTGGCCCAAAAGGCCATAGTAGGGAGAGAGGACACTTACTGAGTAGGTGAGAAGAGAAAAATCATTAGTTAAGGTGGAATGGAGAAGCTGCTGAAGAGAAGAACTAGAATCAAACAAACGATCCTTACCTTAGGAGAGTCAGATCAGCAGCTTGGTTTGGAGAGTCCAAACTCCTTGGGGAGGGAACTTATTTAAGCCACTCCCAGGTTTTAGCAACAGATGAATAAAAAAAGGAAAGAACATAACTGCTCCTGGGTATGGCAAAAGAGAAGTTTATCTCCATTGTGGATAACATGGAGAATGCAGGTAGAGGAAGTTTAATGGCTATTCCTGGTGGTCAACTTGACTATATCTGGAATGAACTACAATCCAGAATTGGAGGGCTTACCCGTGATTTAGATCTTTTTTTTTTTCCTAATCTTCTCTGTATCGTTCCAATTTTAGTATATGTGCTGCCGAAGTGAGCACGTGATTTAGATCTTGAGGCTGGAAGACACAAGTTTCTGACTTAGATCTTGGCATGGAGATCTTGAGGCATAGTAGCTATGAAAAGCTTAGGCCCGTGCAAGCTAGTACACACCTTTAATCCCAGGAGACTGAGGCAAGGAGATCTCTGAGTTCAAGATCAGGCTGGGACAAAGCAAGTCCCAGATCCAGGCATGGTGGTACACACCTTAATGTGGGCCACACCTTCTGCTGGAGGCCTACATAAGGACATTGAATGAAGGAAGGCTCAACTCTCCTTAAACTGCTTGCATTTACTTGCCAGCACATCTGTTGGAACCCACTTCTTCAAGATTCCAGTTTATACAGAAGACCAGCTGAAACAACTAGCTTCGTGGGACTGAGCAAGTACTAGGTTCTTGGACATCCTCCTCTACCCAATGTTGGGTTAGTTGGACTGCAGACTGTAAGTCATTACAATAAATTTCCTTAATATAGAGAGACATTCCATAAGTTCTGTGACTCTAGAGAACTCCATACTAAGACATCTGGGGACATCTGGGAGAGTCTAGAGTGGACATGACCAGACTGAGCTGGGCCATTTGGGGAGAAGGGGCGGTGAATTGGGTGCAACAGCCAAGAGGCCAAAATACAAAAGGGGCAGATAACCAAATGTCCTGATGTATAGAAAAGAGCTTTGAGGGGAAGGGTCTGCTAGCCCTGGGGTTGGCAAGGTCAGGGTAGAGGGCACAGTATGTGAACCATACCCTATAACAGGTAGGGACTGGGGGATGTTGGGAAAACCTGGAGACTAGTTACACTTTGATGTTAAATAGGCACCTCAGCTGTTTGTCTTGGGTTTAACATTTGACTGTCATAGCTGTAGGAGAGTCACTAATAGACTGTTTCCGTGGAGTCAAGAATTTAGGATTAACTTCACTGTATAACTCTTTGCTGTTTCTTGCACTCCTGCTTTCAGGATGTCAACTCAGACTGTTACCATTTGAAGGCTTAGTTAGGGCTGAAGCCTCTGTATTAAAAAAGAGGGTCACTAAAGGGACTGGCCATTTCATAGTTGTTGTGGCATCGTAAGACCCTGTGGAGCCTTAGCTTACCGTTAGCTTACCGGAGACTCCCTGAGTGAACCATGTGGAGCCTGATTGATGCAACAAGCAAGAGGATTTTTATTGTTCCAGTGCACTGGGGCTGTCCCAGATCCTAAGGAGAGGAGGCGACCCTGCATAGCTTGTTCAATGAGCTTTTATACAATTTTCAGGGCAGCAGCTGTTAGACACAATGTGGTCTTCAGGGAATGAGGTGGCAAGGACTAACCTTGTCTGAAGGTGGGCAAAGGTCCGCCCTGCAGAATGTGTCCTCACCTGCAGGTTGGTTCTCACCCTGTGGTTTGACGAATGTTAATTAACCTCTCCCTTCTGGAGTGGCAAGAGTTCCACCACTTTTCCAAAGTTTCTTTCTTTCTTTTTTTTTTTTTTAAATATGAGACTGAGATGTGTGCTTTCAGTCTGCCATCATTATTTTTTTAAAAAATTTATTTATTTATTATGTGTAAGTACACTGTAGCTGTCTTCAGACGCACCAGACGAGGGCGTCAGGCCTCATTATGGGTGGTTGTGAGCCACCATGTGGTTGCTGGGACTTGAACTCATGACCTTCTGAAGCCAGGTGTCTTTCTGAGATGTTCCTATTTACTCGGTTCTCACAGCATAGGCTTTATGATTGACTTAAAGAGCTTTCATTGCTGAGATAAACACCAAGACCAAAGAACACATTAGGGAGGACAGGGCTTATTTGGCTTACACATCCATTTTGCTGTTCATCATCGAAGGGATAGTACCATCACAATGGGATAGGCCCTCCCCGTATTGATCAATAATTTTAAAAACTGCCTTATGGCCAAATCTTATGGAGTGAAGGTGTTTTCTCAGGTGAAGTTCCCTCCTCTACAACAACTCTAGCTTGCAACAAGGTTACAAAAAGTAGCCAGTACAATGGCTTTATTTATTTTTTTATTATTTTAGTTTTTGTTTGTTTGCTTGTTTTTGTTTTTGTTTTTGTTTTGTTTTGTTTTGTTTGAGACAGGGTTTCTCTGTATAGCCCTGGCTGTCCTGGAACTCACTCTGTAGACCAGGCTGGCCTCAAACTCAAATCAGGCTGCTTTGGCCTCCCAAGTGCTGGGATTAAAGGTGTATACCACCACTGCCAAGTTAGTTTTTAGTTTTATCATATATATATATATATATATATATATATATTTTTTTTT
>NW_022196903.1:77424091-77427285 GCF_008632895.1 Mastomys coucha
TATTTTTTTTTTTTTCTGTATACTATTCATGTGTCTGGTGTGTCCATGGAAGCAAGAAAAGGGGATTGAATCACCTGAACCTGGAGTTACGTATGCTTAGAACTGCTGTGTGCGCTGGGAATTGAACCCAGGTCCTATAGAGGAGCAGCAAGTGCTCTTAACCACTGAGTCATTGCTCAAGCCCCCATTACAGTTGTTTTTTAAAATTAATTTTATTTACTTACCTTATGTTTTTGAGTGTTTGTTTGCATGTATGTCTATCTAGTATGTGCATGTCTGGTACTCAGATGTCAAAAGGGAGCATTGGATTTCCTGGGGCTGGGTTACAGATGGCTGTGTGCAGCCATGCGAACACTGGAGACTGAACCTGGGTCCCCCAGAAGGGCAGTCAGTACTTTTAACTGCTGAGATATTTCTCCATTCCCCAATTATAGGTTCTTAGTTTTTTGTTTTTAATTTAATTTTTTTAATTTATTCACTATACTTACATCCTACCACCTTCCCAGTCACCCCAACCAGTAACCAGTCCCCCATACCCTCTCCTTTTCTCCTTTGAGTGGGTGGAACCTCTGAGTACCCCCCCCTTCCGGCACTTCAAGTCTCGGCACTTCAAGTCTCTTCGAGGGCTAGGTGCTTCTTCTCTGATCAAGGCCAGACAAGGCACCCCAGCTAGAAGAACGTATCCTACGTATAGGCGACAGCTTTTGGGATAGCTCTTATTCCAATTGTTTGAGACCCACATGAGGACCAAGCTACACATCTGCTACATATGTGTGGGGAGCCCTAGGTCCAGCCTGTGTATGCTCTTTGGTTGGTGGTTTAGATTCTGAGAGCCCCAAGGGTCCAGGTTAGTTGACTCTGTTGGTCATTCTGTGGATTTCCTATCCCCCTTGGGGCCCACAATCCTTCCTCCTGTTCTTCCATAAGAGTCCTCAAGCTCCATCTACTGTTTGGGTGTGGACTTCAAGTCCCTGAAGAAAGAAATTGAAGATATCAGAAGATGGAAAGATCTCCCATACTCATGGATAGTTAGGATTAACATAGTGAAAATGACCATCTTACCCAAAGCAATCTACAGATTGAATGCAATCCCCATCAAAATTCCAGCACAATTTTTTATTGACCTTGAAAGAACAATTCTCAACTTTATATAGAAAGACAAAAAACCTAGGATAGCCAAAACAGTCCTGAACAATAAAAGAACTTCCAGAGGAATCACCATGCTTGACCTTAAACGATATTACAGAACAGTTGTGATTAAAAACTGAATGGTGGCTGGGCAGTGGTGGCCCACGCCTTTAATCCCAGCACTTGGGAGGCAGAGGCAGGCGGATTTCTGAGTTCGAGGCCAGCCTGGTCTACAGAGTGAGTTCCAGGACAGCCAGAGCTACACAAAGAAACCGTGTCTCGAAAAACCAAAGAAAAACCAAAAAACAAAAACAAAAACAAAAACTGAATGGTATGGGTACAGAAACAGACAAGTTGATCAATGGAATTGAATGGAAGACCCAAAAATAAATCCACACTCCTATAGACACTTGAGTTTTGATAAAGAAGCCAAAACCATACAATAGGAAAATGAAAGCATCTTCAACAAATGATGCTGAACTGGATGTCTACATGCAGAAGAATAAAAGTAGATCCATACTTGTTACGCTGAACAAAACTCAAGTCCAAGTGGATCAAGGACCTCAACATAAAACAGGATACACTAAGTCTCATAGACGAGCAAGTGGGAAATACCCTTGAATGCATTGGTCCAGGAGACTATGTCCTGAACAGTACACCAATGGCTCAGGCTCTAAGACCAACAATTGATAAATGGGACCTCAAAAAACTGCAAAGCTTCTGTAAGGCAATGGACACTACCAACAGGACAAATAGGCAGCCTACAGATTGGGAAAGGAATATCACCAGTCCTACATCCGACAGAGGGCTAATATCCAAATTTTACAAATCACTCAAGAAGTTAGATACCAACAACCCAAATAACCTAATTAAAAAATGGGCTACAGAACTAAACAGAATTCTCAACAGAGGAATCTCAAATGACTGAGAAATACTTAAAGAAATGTTCAAAGTCTTCAGTCAGCAGGGAAATGCAAATCAAAACAACTCTGAGGTTCCACCTTATACCTATCAGAATGGCTAAGATAAAAAACTCAAAAGATGGCACATGCTGGTGAGGATGCATAGCAAGGAGAACACATCTTCATTTTTGGGAGTGCAAACTTGTACAACCACTTTGGAAATCAATCTGGCGGTTTCTCAGAAAACTGAGAATAGTTTTACCTCATGACCCAGCTATACCACTCCTGGGCATATACCCAAAAGATGGTCCAACGTCCCACAAGGACACTTGCTCAACTCTGTTCATAGCAGCTTTATTTATAATAGCCAGAAAGACACTATGAATTTTGCAGGTAAATGGATGGAATTTGAGAATATCATCCTGAGTGAAGTAGCCCAGTCTCAAAAGGACATGTATGGTATATACTCACGTATAAGTGGATATTAGTCATAAAATATAGGATAGCCATGCTATACACCACAGACCCAATGAAACTAAACAAGAGGGAAGACCCCAGAGAGGAAACTTGAATCTCACTTAGAAGGGGGAATAAAATCGTTCTAAGAGGCAGATGGAGTGAGGGAACTGGGAGGGAGAGAGTATGGGAAGGGAGGATCAGGTGTGGGGAAGGACAGGAGAGATGGCTAGATGCTCATGGAAATCTGCAATTGATAGGGGTGAGGAGGTGGGGGCCATCTCCAGGATGAGACAGAGACTTGAGATAAGGGCAAGAATCAATGGGGGATGACCTTAGCTGTGACTCACTACATTGGGGATATGGAACCTGAAGAAGCCACCTTCTTCTGTAGCCAGGCAGGAACCCCACTGGAGGGATAGAGGCACTAACCCACCCACAAAATTTTCAACTCAAAATTTATTTTGTTTATGAGAACTGCAAGCAGTGGGGGATGGAGCAGAGACTGAGGGAATAGCCAACCAATAACCAGCCCAACTTTGAGACCCATCTCAAGGGCAAGCACCAGTCTCTGACACTATTAATGATACTCTGTTATGCTCTAGGACAGAAGAAAGTTGTTCTCTGAAAGACTCCATTATAGGTTCTTCTTCTTCTTCTTCTTCTTCTTCTTCTTCTTCTTCTTCTTCTTCTTCTTCTTCTTCTTCT
>NW_022196903.1:77427418-77431092 GCF_008632895.1 Mastomys coucha
AATCCACCTGCCTCTGCCTCCCAAGTGCTGCCCGGATCTGCCTCCCAAGTGCTGCCCGGATCCCTTATAGGTTCTTAATGGCTATGTGGATGTCATCTAGTATCTAGTTACTGATCTTCACTAAAGAACCCTAGTGGGGCAGCAGGAAATAGCTCTCCTCTTATGAAGTAGCTTTGAGTATCACTTAATGTGCTTTCTACTACATTTTCTTCATTAAAAAGTATTTAAAGTCTACCTCACATTCAAAGGAAGGTAATAAGGTTTCAACTCTTGAATGAAAATCTATCAAAGGAATGTGTGATTGTGTTTAAAAGCCATTTTAACAAATAGAGGCAAACTGATTATCTAGTTGCCATTGTATTTACTATTAATACTCAGAAAAATCACTACATATTTTCTGAGTTTTGTTGAACTTTTTATATCTATTATTCCTTGGGGCATTTTATCTCTAAAAGTTAAGGGTTAATTTGAAGGTAGGCTACTTTCTTTCTTTCTTTCTTTCTTTCTTTCTTTCTTTTTTCTTTCTTTCTCTCTTTCTTTCTTTTTTTAAAGATTTATTTATTTATTATATGTAAGTACACTGTAGCTGTCTTTGGACACTCCAGAAGAGGGTGTCAGATCTCATTACAGATGGTTGTGAGCCACCATGTGGTTGCTGGGATTTGAACTCAGGACCTTTAGAAGAGCAATGGTGCTCTTAACCACTGAGCCATCTCTACAGCCCGGTAGGCTACTTTCTTAAACTTAATTTTTATTTTATATATACTTGAGATTGACTGCATGTATGTCTGTGCACCATGCATGTATGGTGATTGTGAAGGCCAGAACGAGTGTTGGGTCCCCTAGAACCAGAGTTTCAGAGACTTGTGAGCTACTGTGTTGGTTCTGGGAACTGAACCCATATCTTCTGCAAAATCAGTAAATACTCTTAACCACCAAGTCATCTCTTCAGCTAAGTTTCTTGGTGTTTATATATACCTTTGTATAACAGAAAATTAATCTGGGACTTCTCAAGCTTTTTGTCATGATCCTCTGTCTATCCTAATACTTAGATTTGGATTCTGAAGGAAGAGGAACAGTAATTGTCAGACTCCTATGCATTAGGACACTTGCACTTGCAGTGAAATGTGATAAGCTACTGTGTTACTAAGAAGAGTCCTGAACTATTTGCAGATCATGGGGGAGTTTGTGATGATGGTTCTTTCCTCTAATGTTTTCAGGCACTGAGCTGTGACTGTGATGAACATGCAGAATCTGAGCTCTGGAGAGAGCTGCTCAATTCTTGCCTGATGTCTTAGTTAGGATTTCCATTGCTGTGAAGAGCCACCATGACCAAGGCAACTCTTACCAAGGAAAACATTTAAGTGAGGTTGGCTTACAGTTTCAGAGATTGAGTCTGAAACAAGATCTGGAGAGTGCTGTTAAAAAGTCAAAGGGCGGGGAGCCAGCAGCAGAGAGCAAAGGGATAAAGCAGAGAGGGGGAAGTGGGGATCAGCCTTTCCTTCTGGATTTGGACTGGGGTCAGTGCAGTAGCTCCACCCGAAAACGAAAGTGGGAAGAAGACAGAATGTCTGTTTTTAGATTGGGAAGGCCTGGGTCTTTGGGGCTAGTGCCAGGGGTTACTCATAGTCCCTGATTAATCCGAAGTTCACACGTGGGTCTCTGGGTTGCCAGCTGGGGTTGTATCAGCTGGGTAGGCCCCATGATAGGCACCAGATGTGGGTCCGTGTTTTGCCCAGCTGCTGGGGTGCTGGGCAGACTAAACGCTGAGCATGCACGGCGATGCCTGGTGCTGATCTTGAGCAAAGTGCTCAGTACACTACTGAGTGGTTGGGAAAACTCAGCCTATAATGTTGGATGCCGAAGCTGGGCTTCCTAAGCTCCCGGGCATCCAGTCCTGCTGGAAATCACATGGAGTCAGTAACCAAGGACTGGGGTCCACAGGCCGACAATGAGGAGCCCAGGGCCAGGGGCTCCCAAATTCATGGACATCTAGAGATGCTGCTGGGTCACAGGGAGTTGGGAACAGAGTTGGGGGGGGGGCTCCATGGGTCTGCGAAGAGGCCAGAGCCAGGGGCCTTCTGTGGGAGGCTTAGGCAGCTCAGCTCTGTAGGTGAAGGCCTTCTCCATGCTCCCCACAGTTGGTTCCAAACTGTTTATTGATTGTTCATTGTGGAAAATGGGTGCATACCACCTTTTCAGCGTGGACCAGAGATTAAATACCTTTTTGGGAGAAGGGATGTTCTAGCTTGTTGGCTAAACCCTCAGAGCCTCTAAATACCTCGTTAGCATGGAGAACTTGTTCTGGGCTATGTGACCACAGGTCATGTTTCCTTTGTGGGAAGTAGTCAAGTGTTCCAGGCCAGGAATTTGTAGGGAGCATGGAGCTGCCTACCATCTCAAGTGGGTTCCTGGGTGGCACGGACCACTGTCCCACAATCATCATGGTGGAAAGCAATTCAGTGGCCAGGTAGTCATGGTGCTGGAGAAGGAGCTGAGAGTTTTACATCTTGATCCACAGGCAGTAAGAAAGAGACAGGATATGTTTCACACTAGACATAGTTTGAGCATTTAAGACATCAAAGCCCTGCCTCCACAGTGACATACTTCCTCTAACAAGACCCACATCCTCATAGTGTCACTCCTTATGGTCAAGCATTCAAACACACAAATCCTTGTGGGCCACATCTATTCAAACCACCACACCTGGCTAATTGGAGAACAGGGTAGGTAAAAGAAGAGATTGAAGAGTTGTGGAATTGAAGATAAGGAATTAGGAAGCTTTTTTTTTTTTTACCTGTGTGTGTGTGTGTGTGTGTGTATAGTTATATAGTTTTTTCTCTGTGACAAAATGCCTGAGAAATACAATGTTTCTTAGGAGGGATTTATTATTGTTGCTCATTGGTTTAAAGGTTTCAGTTCCCATTGTCACTTGGTTCTGTTGCTTCTAGACCTGTGTGTAGTGACACAGAGCATTGTGGCAGGGAGTAGTATGTGGTGGAGAAAAGTAGCTTACCTCATGATAGACAAGAGGCAGAGATGGAGAGAGGTAGGGACCAGACACCTTTCAAGACTTGACCTCCATGTGTGCATGACTCCCATACCTACATGACCTACTCCTCTAACCAGTTACCACCTTCTAGTTTTCACTTAATATACCCACTAATGCTATCAAATTATAACTCCCTCAATGGAGCAATCCAGTGATTAAAATCAGCAACCTCATGACCCATCATCTTTCAGTAGCATCTCCAGCTGGAGACCACTTCTTTAATACTTGAACCTTTTGGGATACTATTCTTTCTTTTCTGTTGATGTGATAAAATACTCTAACTAAAAGCAGCTTAGAAGAGGAAAAGGTTAATTTAGCTTGCACTTCCAGATCACAGTCTATGAGGGAAGTCAAGGCAGGAACTCAATCCACACAGCATTACTTCTAACCAAGGAACTCACAACCAAGCAAGTACATACATAATCCATGGAAAAGAGATATTTGAGGGCTCATTTGCAGGGTCATAGCTAGCTTTCTTAGACAGCCAAGGAACACTTATCCATGGGATGATGCAGCCAACCTCATTTAATATATTCCACCAATTAACAATAAAGACAACTCCCCACAGATATGCCAATGAGCCAGTGTGATCTGAGAAATTCTTTTTTTTTTTTTTTTTTTT
>NW_022196903.1:77431139-77431880 GCF_008632895.1 Mastomys coucha
TGTATAGCCCTGGCTGTCCTGGAACTCACTCTGTAGACCAGGCTGGCCTTGAACTCAGAAATCTGCTTCTGCCTCCAAAGTACTGGTATTAAAGATGTGTGCCACCATCGCCCGGCTGTTAAATCGTTAAGGATGGAGGTGAAGTGGAAATAAAAAAGTGAGACCAGCAGCTCCAGAAGCAGAATCGTTTTTTAATCAGAACAACTGAAGAGCCATGGTCTCTCGGCAGAAGTGGAAACTGTACATACATGACATGGAATAAGAGCAGAGGGGTGCTTGGTTATTTTATGTAAATAAGGCAAAAAGGGGACTTCTACAAGATTCTTCTGCAGTCAGTTCCTCTCCAGTCTCAGAGGTAGATAACCACTCAAAAGTGGTATTGTGATCCTCTTAGCAGAAGTGTGCTGGAACCTAAGAGCCCACAGATTTTTATCAGTGAAGTCACGGTTTCCTGTTCAGAACTTCTCAGTCAGTCCACCTGAGGCTTTTAGGTCATTAACCCTTCAGTATTGTATGGATAGTTGACGCTAACTAGGACAGGTGCACTTCATATCCAATGCCTGGCAGAGATTACTGACAGTTTTAGATTGAAATAAGGATTTATTGAAGAAGTTTTCAAGGTGACTAGGAAGCATAAAAACTGGGGTTATGTTATCATAGATATAAGCATCTATGGGAAAACATTTCTTTTTTGACTGGCATAAATCTTTATGACCATCTCTTAGTTTACAGAAGATTTTC
>NW_022196903.1:77435472-77436173 GCF_008632895.1 Mastomys coucha
GGGAAAACATTTCTTTTTTGACTGGCATAAATCTTTATGACCATCTCTTAGTTTACAGAAGATTTTCATATGCAAATTTTATAAACAAACTAATCCATTTTCCCTCATTTCACCATTTACATACTAGAAAACTGAACTCCAGTGAGTTTAGGATAAAGTGAGGTAGAGAGATGACTTGTGATTCCAGTGTTTCATTCAATGTCTATCTTACCGCAAGTGTCCTATAAGGTGTTCTATGTCATAGGGTCCCCACCTCATCTTTCCTCTCCATCACTCCTTCTCAACTGAACTGGCTTCCTAGTGCGTCCCATGGCTGTGCCTTGGCACTTGATGCTTCTCTAGCCCTACAACTGTTCTATGTGTCTGCATGGCTTCCTTTATATCTCTTCTCAGATGCAGCCTCCGCAGAGAGGCCTTCCTTGAGTCCCCTATATAAAAAAATTCCCTAACTTTTTGTTCATTATTTCCCAATTTCTTTTGTAAATGGAAAATTATCTATATTTTATATTATGACATATATTTATTTATTACTTCATACCACTGAAGGTAAATTCTTTGAGGGTAAGAACTTCATTTGTTGCCCTGTCTTGCAGTGCATAGAGTACTTGCATAGAGTAAATACTCACTATAATATTGGTTCAGCTGTGTTACTAATTTGCCTTAAACCTTCCATTTCTAAAGCCCTTACAGTAGCCTGTGCT
>NW_022196903.1:77436183-77436868 GCF_008632895.1 Mastomys coucha
TATTTCATATTCACCTGTGTTCATGTGTTGAAGTCAACTCTAGTGTTCTCTAGAAAGTTGCTGCACTTGGAAACTGAGATTTTACAAAAGGGTTTAAAGTTAAATGAATTAATAAAGGGGCTCTAAATCAATGTTATCAGTGTGGCCTTGTGAGAGGAAGAAGAGATACTAGGGATGCTGTGAATGGAAAAGAGGCCATGTGAAAAAATAGTGAGAACCAAGGACAAAGGTCTCAGAGGAACCAAACCCATTAGCACCTTGACCTCCAGAACTAAGGAAGATACAGTCATTGCTTAGTAACAGGGAATTTCTCAGAAATTTCATCACTGTGCAATAACCAGAATACATTTGCACAAAACTAGATAGTATCAGTCAGTCAACGTAAGCGCCTGCTAGATACATGAGAAATGCTAAATAAATACAAGACTGCTGCTGATGCGTCATGGAATGTTGTCAGATATTTTTTTTTATAAGTTGGGTGTATTCTAAATAATGATCACAGAGCTAATAATGGTGATACATGCCCACAATCCCAACATTTGAGAGGCGAGGCTGGAGAATTATGAATTTAAGGCCAATCTGAACTACAGATGAAACCCAGTCTGAAAAATAAAGCAGAAATACAATAATATTAACAAACACAGTAGAGTGCCAGGCAGTGGTGGCACATGCCTTTAATCCCAGC
>NW_022196903.1:77436879-77445983 GCF_008632895.1 Mastomys coucha
TTGGGACAGATGTTTGTTCCTGCTTACCTCTGATCCTGGGTGTGTCAGAGCGCCTGGGAGTGGAGCTTGCTCTGGGTGTTGTGGGACTGGCTGTGGAGCTTGCGCCCAAGGTCTGCTCTGGACCCCAGCCCAGATAGACCAGAAGGAACCCAAGTCACTGGGCTGGCAGAGTTCCTGTGTGCCTAGTCCCGATGGTCCCAGTTACTCCCAGTGTTGGGACAGATGTTGGTTCCTGCTCACCTCGATCCTGGGTGTGTCAGAGAGCCTGGGAGTGGAGCTTCCTCTGGGTGTTGTGGCAAATTACCACATTTTCACTCCCTGGTCTCCATAGGCTTGTAGCCATATAATACAAAGATGCATTCAATCCAACTTAAACATTTCCATAGTCTATCACAGTCTCAATACTACTTAAAAATCCAAAGTTTAATTTTTCTGAGACTCATTGCCATCTCTTAACCATAATCCCTCATAAAATCAAGAGGCAGATCACATCCTCCCAGCATACAGTGGACATACATGACCTCCAAAGGGAGGAGAGGGGGCCTAGTCAGCAAATGCTGGAACTGTGGTCATGGCAGAAGCTGCCTAGCTCTGCTCTTTGCTTGGGCTGGAACTTGGTCTCTTCTTTCAGTTACATTTGCATCAGCTTTCTGTGGCTGGTGGTTTTCTCACTGGCTTAAAAGCTTTCTTTTAATTTCTTCTCCCAGTCTCAAGCTTAGCTGGTTGGGTCTTACTGTGAGGGCACTACTCCCTCTTCCCATTTAGCATCAGGCTTTTTTTTTTAATTAACTTATCTCCTTGAGGACTGGACTTAGCTCCATTATCCTTCCAGTGCTAGTGCTTCTTTTCATCTCAAACTGTACTTTTTTTCTCTTTGTCCACCTTGCTCCTTTTCATTATAGATCTTCATAAGAGTGATTACTAGCCGGGCCATGGTTGTGTGCCTCTAATCCCAGCACTTGGGAGGCAGAGACAGGCAGATTTCTGAGTTCAAGAACAGCCAGGGCCATGTAGAGAAACCCTGTCTCAAAAAATAAAAACAAAAACAAAAACAACAACAAAAAAAGGTGATTACTATTAACCAACTGACACAGTCAAGGCTAGGTTGTTTTGGAATCTCCTCTTCCAATGTCATTAATCTAAAATTCTTCAGTATAGCCTTAAGCATTTTTTAGAACAAGGACAGAAAGCAGCCGCATGCTTTGCCAAAATATCACAAGATCTCTAGGCTACCTACTAATATTGTTTCCCTCTGAAACGTCTTGAGCTGGTCCCCCACAATTCAAATTGCCCTCTACATTGTCTTCTGTGTTCCTATTAGTATAGCCCATTAAGCTCTGCTTAAAGCAATCAACCACTTTTGTTGTTCAAAATCCCATACTCCTCCATATTTCTCCAACAAACAGCATGGTAAGTCCTGTCACAGCAATACCCTGTCCCTAGTATCAACTTGTTTTAGTCACTCTCCCATTGCTGTGAAGACATACCACACGAGGCATGTCTCTTAGAAGAGAAAGCAGGTATTTAACTAGGGTTTGGTTGTAGTTTCAGAGGTTTGGTTTATTATCATCATGGCAGTGAACATGGAGGCATACAGGGCTGGAGCCGTAGCTGAGAGGGACATTCTGGTCCATAGGCCTCTAGAATGAAGGAGTGTGAAGCATGCTCTGCTTGCTGTGGGCTTTGAAATCCCAAAGCCCAACCCATGGGAGCGACACACACTTCCTCCACCAAGGCCACTTAATCCTTCTCAAATAAATGCCACTTCCTGATGACTAAGCATTTAAATATTCTAGCCTATGAAGGCCATTTCTTTTTTGTTTTTTGTTTTGTTTTTGTTTTTGTTTTTTGAGACAAGGTTTCTCTGTGTAGCCCTGGCTATCCTGGAACTCACTCTGTAGACCAGGCTGGCCTACCTCTGCCTCCCAAGTGCTGGGATTAAAGGCATGCACCACCAACTGCCTGGCCTGAAGGCCATTCTTTTTTTTGTTTTGTTTTTGTTTTGTTTGTTTTTTTCAAGACAGGGTTTCTCTGTGTAGCTCTGGCTGTCCTGAAACTCACTCTGTGGACCAGGCTGGCCCGAAGGCCATTCTTATTCAAACAGTCACATAAAGGATAGGGTAAGGCTTGCTAGACTACAAAAAACCTCAAAATTCATGAAGGAAAAATTCGATACTGGAACTGTATCAAAGATTTCATTGCATGAAAATTTAAAGATAATGTCAGAAACACAGAAAATATTAAAGGAGAGAAACTAAATGTAACATTTAACAAAAGATAAATATTCTTTGGAAGGCAGCTGTGCACACCATTAAGCCACCAACACACTATGGAAGATAAATATTCATTGTATATATGAATTATGTTCTAGGCTGGAATGATGCCTTTGGGTAAGAGTGTGTATTGTTCTTCTAGAGGACTGAAGGTCAGTCCTCAATATCTGTATAGGGTGACTTACAACTACCTGTAACTCTAGCTCCAGAAAGATTTGATGCCTCTAGCATACTTAGCCATCTGCATTTATGTGCACACTATCCTACACACACATATACAAAATTTAAAATCATAAAAATAAACATTTTTAAAAAAATGAATTATCTTCTGATAAGAGACAGTCAAGCCACTAGATATGAGAAAAATGTTTGTAAACAAATGATTTGAGGCAGGGTCTTACCCTGTGACTCAGATTGACCTCAAACTCATTGTATATCCCAGATTGGTCTTCGAGTCCAGATCCCTCTACCTCAGCCTATTTCTGAGCTGGATTTTAGTATTGTACCCCCACACCCAGCTGAAATGGAGGTTTTTAAATGAGGAAAAGACCATGGCTAGTAGCTATGAAATTATGCTCAATAATAACACAAAGATACATATACACCTACATATATATTTTTTACCTATCAGTCATTCCTTATTTCAACAAATATTTACTAATTTTTCTACTACCTTGGCATACAGTGAGGAAAACACAAATACTTCATATTTCATGGGACTTCTATTCATGGAGAAAGATCCATAAATACAACAAAGAATAAGAAATTAATGATAGGGGGCTGGAGAGATAGCTCAGCTGTTAAGAGCACTGGCTTCTCTTGTAGTGGACTATGATTCTGTTTCCAACATCCATATGGTAGGTCATAACCCTCTGTAACTACAATTCCAGAGGATCTCATGTCCTCTTCTGGCCCCTGAGAGCACAGGCATGCAGAAACTCTCACAAACATAAAGGAGAAATAAGTCGTAAGTGTATTAGAAGGTGATAAACTGGTCTGATAATACTGACATATAAGGAATTGTCATACAAGAAAAAAAAAGTTCATAAAAGGGATGAACTTACAGGGTTACTTTGGTTAACTGTGGAGAAACTTTTTTTTTTTTTTGAGGCAGGGTTTCTCTGTGTAGGCTTGGCTGTCCTGGAACTCACTCTGTAGACCAGGCTGACCTCGAACTCAGAAATCGGCCTGCCTCTACCTCCCAAGTGCTGGGGTGTGCACCACCACCGCCCGGTGAGAAACGTTTTAAAAACCTAAATGAAGTGAATGATTTTCAGAAAAATATAAATGATCAAATTGATTTTAGAAGGTTGAGAAAAAATGATCAAAATATTTTAAAACCTTTGGAGAAGACTGCTCATAATAAAAGAAGTTTAAAGATGGGATGCTGCCGAGCCATGGCGGCGCATGCCTTTAATCCCAGCACTTGGAAGGCAGAGGCAGGCCGATTTCTGAGTTCGAGGCCATCCTGGTCTCCAGAGTGAGTTCCAAGACAGTCAGGGCTATACAGAGAAACCCTGTCTCGAGAAAAAGAAATTACCTTCACGGTGTCCAGTCAATATGTGTTTGTCAACCTTGGTGAAAGTACTGCATTATCCTATCTTGGCAAGTACGAAATTCTATTCCTAAGTCACTTTCTATCATTAACTTGCATTTATCAACCTAAACCATCATATTAGACCTCATAATATTTTCTTACATCCTAAACAACTTAAGTATAATGTCCAACTATAATTATGTAGCCTTTGACCCCATTAGAGACCTCAGCAGTATAAATATTACCTGAGTGAACAGGAAGCACAGAGAAGCAGCTTCCAGACTATAGAAATGACAGACTGCTGGTCAGTCACCAAAACTTCTTCTGCAACATTTGAGCATCCATCTTTGGCCTATAGGCTCAGAATATCCCACAGACTTTTGTAAATCAGGAATTTTGAAGACTTGCCTACTTTGTCTTGGCAAAGTTCTGCACTCATTTTTTCTGTGTCTTTCTTGTTCAAGTTTTGGGCAGTATGCTGTTAAGGCAAGGGCAGGTTTTTGCCTAGTGTCTAGCTTTGTCACATTTGAAGCAAATTCCATAGAGAGATTCTTTGATGCTCATCATCTTCTTTGAAGTTTTATTGGGTTGCTGCCAGTTGATGTGTCTCAAAAAGCCTTAATTATTAATAAAAGGCCTTTTATTAATAAAACACCATAAATGCCACATTCTACAGATCTTTGAAGTATTTAAAATACCAACCATCTTTCTAAGGTATATCTGAATAGGCAAACATTGCTTGTTTCTAGCTATTTACTATTTGTGTAACTTTGAAAACATCTATAGGAGGCTAAATAAAATTTATTTCTGTAATTTAACTAGTATTCATGATGACCACAAGTTTGATTGACTACTAACTTGCATTTTTTAATTATCCTAAACAATTTGTAATAGTAGGCTTTAAGGACTAGAACTTTACATCACGTTTAAAAATGAGTTGCAGGGCTGGTGAGATGGCTCAGTAGGTAAGAGCACTGACTGCTCTTCTGAAGGTCATGAGTTCAAATCCCAGCAACCACATGGTGGCTCACAACCATCCTTAATGAGATCTGACGCCCTCTTCTGGTGTGTCTGAAGACAGCTACAGTGTACTGACATATAGCAATAAGTAAGTCTTTAAAAAAAAATGAGTTGCAATGGTACAGTACCTTAAACAGGAGTCAAAACATATACCCAGTACATTACATATATGCAGTGAAATAGGACCTTAAATTTTTACCAGGATATAAAACTCCATGTCAATCTAAATATTTAGCTTGTTGATGCTCTTTATTTTAAAAGTTGATTCAATAATCTACTCTTTTATCCTATTATTCCTATATCCCCCATCCTTTTTTTTATCCCCACTCCTCCCCTCCCCCCAACACTAGATAGAGAAAGAAGGATAAAGAGAAAAAGAGAAGATCCTTGAATCTAACCTCCTATACTTTTCTTCCTGATCAAGACCATTTACAACTTGTGGTTAACCCCTCTTTAATGATGACAAACTTCCATCATGTTTGGAATGATCATAAAACCACCCACCCCATCTCCTGGGAGTGAGGCCATCATTCTCTTAAAATTGCTTCCAGCTGTCTGGGGTGAAGGCATCTTTTGGGGGCCCTAAGATAGAACACTGAAGAAAACAATTTTAAAATTTTCTTAACCCAGTGTTTTTCATGGGTAAAATCAATCAGGATTATAGATGTTTACCACCCAGGTAGGTTTTCTTTTTTAAATTCTGAAATGACATAAAAGGATTTTCAATATTAGTCTTTTGACTTAAACTTTTTTTTTATAGTATAGAATAGAGTTTATTTAGGGCATGGGGGAGGCAGTTAAGAGGATAGCAGAGGCAGAGAAAGGCAGAGAGAAGGAGAGAATAGAGAAGTGGGGGCTGGCCATGACCTCTTGGAGAGAGGGGGGAAGAGAGGGGGAGCAAGGGGGCAAGAGGCAAGAGAGAGGCAAGAGTGACTTAAACTTTTTTTTAAAGAATTATTTTACATATATGAGTACACTTTAGCTGTCTTCAGACACACCAGAAGAGGTCATCAGATCCCATTACAGATGGTTGTGAGCCACTATGTGATTGCTGGGAATTGAACTCAGGATCTCTGGAAGAGCAGTTATTGCTCTTAACTGCTGAGCCATCTCTCCAGCCCTTCTGTAAACTTTTATTCCATTCTAATTTCCCATTTTATTACTGTTTCTCTATCATCTATGTATCCATCCATCCATCCATCCATCCATCCATCCATCCATCCATCTATCTATCTATCTATCTATCTATCTATCTATCTATCTATCTATCTACCTATCTATCTATCTTGTGTATTTTTGGTTGTCCTAGAACATCCTCTGTAGACTGGGCAGGCTTCTTTCACAGATATCTGCCTGCCTCTTGCCTGTCAGGTGCTGAGATTAAAGGCCTGTACTAACACAGCGCGGCCTAATTTCCCATTTAAGAGGTGGGAGATAAATCCAGATGTGGAGGCACACGCCTATATTTCCAAGATCTGGAAGACAGAAGCAGGTGGGAGTTATGTGAGTTCAAAACCAGCCTAGAGCTGCATAGGGTGTGCCAGACCTTTTCTTTAAAAAGGGGGTGAGGAGGTGAACAGTAAAGGCGAGAATACCTAGCATATTTAAATCATTATATAATAAATGGATGGTACTTTGTGATACTGAGGGAATAGTAATCAGAGATGGCTTCATGGAAAAGAGGACAAGAAAGACCAGCATAGTTTGCAGGTTCTGAAATCTTGAGTGATGCTACCCAGACCGCTGCAAGTGTAGGACCAGCCATAGCTGGCGATTGCCCCCTTCCGGCAGAGGGCGGCCTTGCCCCTGACAGCGTCTCCCGAGAACGCCGAGCCTGAGGCACGCAGGCGCGGTGAGCGGAGGAGGGCTTTAGACGAAGATGCGCATGCGTGTAGTCCCATGGAGGCGGTAGCTGCTTCGTCGCCGCGACTGGAGGCCGAGTGCTAAACTGTGTGTGGCACGGATGGGATCCAGCTGTTAGTCGGTAGGCATAGGTAGGGCCGCTGCCTTGCGGGGAGCCGGGGACTGGATGGCAGAGGTCCTTAGCGCCGGCCCCGAGCGGTCCCTGTGAGGTCGCGGTCGACTATTGTATGTGTCGCAGCCGCTGCGTACAAGATGGCGGCGGCGGGGCGGGCGGAGCCGAGGGACCCCGGGTGGGCCTCGGCCGTGGCCTGGTCCCCTCGCCCCTGGCGGACCGCGCCGTCGCGCCGCAGTGCCGCCGGGCGCAGCCGCCTGCAGCCGCTGCTCTGCGTAGGGGCGGGCGGCGCCATCCTGGAGTCCGGCCGCCCCTTCCCCAGCGCCGCGGGTCTGCCGCTCCTCAGGCCTGACAGCTAGCGGGGAGTCCGCCGCGTGCCCGAGCGCCGTTCCGAGCCCCGTGGGCCGCGTGCGCCCTTAGCCGGGCTGGAAGAGCGTCCCCGCAGGGGGTCTGGTCTGGCACGGTGTGCGGGGTGTCGCGGGCCAAGCGCCCCAGTGAGCACCGAAGCCGAGATTGTCGGCCCAGGGATGTCGTCGAAAATGGCGGTGACACTTCCACATTCTTAGAGGAGTCGTGGACACCGATGTATGGGGATGTGTGCTTGTGTTGGTGTGGTTCCTAGGTTGGGGGGAGAGCCGAGAGGTCTGTACCGCGGACTCTCTTCTCCGAGGATGTTTGAGACGCCCTTTGTCGTAATTGCGTGTGAGGGAGTCTCAGTATTACAAAATCTTTGAGCTTGACAATGATTGTAGCCTCGAGCTATTTAATATTAAAATTACCCTTTGGCAGTTTGGGAATTCTGGAAGGAACACTCAGTGTGAAAAGTTCTGAAGAAAAGCTTCTTACCAGGATCCACCCGACCATGTGGAGTCATCTCTCTTAACCAGTTTTGAAATTGTTCATGCTCACATAAAATTCTCCTTCTCGTCATTTTGTGTATGAAGGGTTAACTTGTTTTTCAAGGGAGTTGTGTTTACTGCTTAAGTTTAGAAATTTAAAATGACAGACTGGAAAAAGGTTACAAGAAAAATTAATATAAGGATGTTACCACAGGAAAATAAAGTTGTTTATTACATTTTTTCAAAATGTTATTAATGATTATACACTTAAGATATAGAGAGCTCATGCTGCATTTTGCTTTACAAAATTTGACTTTTATATTTCCATGTTCTGTAGTGTGTACTTTCATATTTGTGGAATCTAAAATGTAATATACTAAAATATGCTAGGCCATTCCCCGCCATGTCATTTGTGTTGGAACCAATGGCTAAAGATAAAAAACAGTTGAAAGAAGTTGAAAAAATCTCTTTGTTTTGATTAACTGGTTTTAAAATGTATTCATGACACATATATTACCTTGTACACTGAATGCGTTGTAGTTTTCTGCATTTGTTACGGAATGTGCTTTTACCGTAAATTCTAGTTCTAAAAAAGGTTCTCGCAGTCATCATTTTCTAGATGTTGTAAGAGTGTTTTAAGATCTCTGAAATTTTGGTTTTTATGTAATAAACAAAAATGATGAGTCTAATGGGCAGAGAGTAGGTTTTGGAACCAGAAGTTATGGATTCAAATCCATCGTTCTCTTATGTGTGAGACTTTAGTTGTTTTAGTCTTTCTGAATTTTCTTTTTTCTTATTGGTAAACTTGCACTATTTGTTTGAGCTTTCTTTTAGTATACTGAGATCCAGTATGGAGTGCTCTTGTCCTTCAGCATATAGATGTTTCTTAATTATTTATTTCAAATATTACTTATTTCAAAATTTAATGTGACTAGGTAACATCTTCTGATAGAAATTTGTAGCCTGTGGATACTTCCTCTTAACAAAAAAACCGGAATTTAGACTAATTGAAAACTATCAAACTTGAAGATAGTTTGCATCTATAAATTTTATATATGACTTTTATTGCATTTACCAGAATTTAGTATTTAGAGTAATAGTTTGCTGACTGTTTATTTATAAAATCTTTCTAGGTAGCTAGCCTAGAACTCATTAAATTAGATCAGGGTATAAATTAGATCAGGGTGACCTTGGATTTGGAGGTAGAGGTAGTACAATAACTCTCAAGTGCTAGGATTTCAGGCATGACCCTTGCTTTATGGCAGAGTAACTGTTATGTATTGGATGCTCCAGTATTGAATATATGAACTCAACTCATAGATGCAAGAGCCTGGGTGGGTTTTCATACTTACTCACTGTGCCTTGCCATTGATGATGGTTTGAATAAGTCTATCCAGTTTCTTCTTCTTCTTCTTCTTCTTCTTCTTCTTCTTCTTCTTCTTCTTCTTCTTCTTCTTCTT
>NW_022196903.1:77446055-77453796 GCF_008632895.1 Mastomys coucha
AGGGTTTCTCTGTATAGCCTTGGCTGTCCTGGAACTCACTCTATAGACCATGCTGGCCTCGAACTCAAAAATCCATCTGCCTCTGCCTCCCAAGTGCTGGGATTAAAGGTGTGCACCACCAATGCCCGGCTCCGGCCCAGTTTCTTAATGAAGTGCTATAATATACTAAGAAACAGTACTTCTAATATAGGTATCTAGTAATACAGTTTGGGCTGTTTTTTCAAGGAACTAATGAATATTGGAATGTGATAGTTAATAGATTAGCAAGTAAAACATTTGCTGTGACTAAAGTTATTAAACTCTCATTTACATACAACCGTTTATTGTTTTTATTGTTCTAAATTTGTCCCATTGTTTGTGGTTGAAAATAAAAAGTGGGAGGAAAATATATAGAAAATCAGAAGAGAACAATGGAAATAATCATGAGAGGTGAAGTGTAGAACTAAAACTTATAGCCACATTGTTTCTATGAGAATCAAGAATCATAAGTTTTGGATTGACAAGGATAGGGAACATAGCGATAGCTCCAAGCGTACATATATGAGCTTAGTGATTACTTGGTATGTAAATATTTTGATTATTTCTTTCAAAATCAAACTCTGCTCATGTACCAGTCCTGAATTGTCTTTATATTTTTTATTTTCATACTTTTGAAATTAAACTTTTAAGTAGTTTTTAAAGTTGTCTGTTCTTAGTGAAAATTGCCAATATTTTCTTTTGAAATTATATTTTTGTATTTTAAAACAGGGTTCTGCAAGGTAGCTTAGACTGGCTCTTAAGTCCATATGCTTCAGCCTCCCAAATGCCTGTTTACAGATTAATTTTTTTTATTAAATTGTTAATAAAGTTCTAATATAGGTACCTAATACAGCTGGGCTGTTTTTTCAAGGAACTAATGAATATTGAAATGTGGTAATAGATTAGCAAATAAAAAACATTTGCAGCTGGGCAGTGGTGGCGCACACCTTTGATCCCAGCACTTGGGAGGCAGAGGCAGAGGCAGGCAGATTTCGGAGTTCAAGACCAGCCAGGGCTACACAGAGAAACCCTGTCTAGAAAAAAAAAAAAAGAAGAAGAAAGAGATAACACACTTCCCTAAGTTCTCCTCAGATCTCTTCTAATGCTACATGATGACACCACACCCTCTCATCTCCAAATGACAAAAATGTGTTTTAAAATTACTCAGGAACTGCTAGATCTCTGCTAGAACTACTGAAAGGTAGAAGTGTACAACTGTTTCCAACACAGTGCTTTCAGGAGTTACCTATATCTTAGTGAAAGTTTAATAAAAGAACACTGTCTGCTTAAAAACATTTCGTTTACTTACCTAAATGTTGAGTGCCGGTTGCATGCCAGGAGTTGTAATTTTAGTTAATCATCACAGAATATTCTTGAGGGTTTTAAAATTTTATTTATGTATATGAATGCCTAAATGTATGTTTGTGATCTATGCGTATGCAGTGACTGTTGGGGGTCAGAAAAGAGCATTGAATTCCTGGAATCCAGTTCTGAGCTACCATTTGGGGGCTGGGGACCAAACCTGGGTCCTCTATAAGAGCAGCAAGGGCTCTTATTTGTTGAGCCATCTTTAAGTATTTTTTAAAATGCCCATTTCAAATCACATTCTGCTTGCTTAAAGTCACGTTGTTAATAAACAGCAGAATCAGAATCAAAACACTGAATATAGGGTCAAAATTCTTTTATTAGGGTTTAGATTTTTAGACAGTTTTCTGTACTGCATCCCTAAAGCTAGTTGATAGTGTTAAGTTTTACTTAGGGGAGTAAACCAGCTTGTATGAAGTCAGTAATTGGCATTCTTCCTAGCCTGGGTGGGTATGTTTAAATCAGTGGAAATTTCCCCAAAGATTAGATTATTATGAATTTTGTAATTGGCGAACTAACAGTCAGTTGTTAGGGAGAGTACATGATGTAGAAAAAAGAAGGCCAAATACAGTTTTGCAGCTAATGCTCTTTATTATATTGCAAGTTTTCTGCCTTTTGTTTTATTTGTTTGTAATCTTTTGACCTAAGATATAATTAAGAAATTATATAGTGTTGGTCATAAAATGTTGAATCATTAATATTGTGTGAAATTAAACTCTTCAGTGACAGGAAACAATTTTTTTAGTCGCTATTTGACAATAAATTTTGTACATTGTACTCCTTTATCTTTAAATATTTAGCATGTGTATTATAGGGATAACATATTTTATAGTACAATTACCAATGTCAGTAAATTTAATTAATAAAATTCTTTAGTCTGTATTCTTGTTTGTTGCTTTACCCATTAGTGCTCTCTTTAGACTTTTTTCTTTTTTCTTTTTCCCACCCTGAAGTATAGGGTGGGTCTAGGACCAGATACTGTATGTAATTGTTATGTCTCTTTATACTTGATTAATCTGGAATGTTTTCATATACTATTTCTTATTTGTCTGGTATTCTTAATTAAACATAGTGATTATATTTGTAAGATCTGACTTGCATATGTCCATCAGCCCTTCATGGGTGATGCTGTTTCATCATATGTTGGTTAAATAGTTTGCTGTGAAGAGACATTTGAAGACACAACTGTTCTACACATCACCCACTCATTCTGGGCATAACACTTGCATTCTTGTTTAAGATATTCTTTCCTGATAGTTTAAAACTGATGACTTTTCTATTCTATCTTTCTCTTGGTACTTAGCACTCAGGAAGAGTTTCCCTCCTTTTCCGTCAGCTAATTTATTGTATAGATGTTAGTATTTTGTACTTTATTACTGTTCAATTTATTATTTCTTCCTTCTATTTTCTATTGGTATGTCTTGTCTTCCACAACAAGAACCCTGATTGCCAACACTATGAAAACATTTATTTGTTCAACTCAATAATAATAATAAACTGTTTCCATAACTAGTGATATGGAATTGTTTCTTCCATATTACTGAAAACAATACAATTTTGTTCTCTTTCCCTCAGCTCTCCCAGAACTGAACATATTTAAATTGAATAATAGATTTGTAACTTATTTGCATTAATTTTCCTTTTCCCCTTAAGTGGATTGTGATTGTTTGTGTAAATTATGGTTATGCCAGTTACTTTTTAGTTTAGAAAAAGATATTTATTTCCTTTCCATCTTCATTGATTTAATTTTACATGCCTCTCAAAGTCAAAACCATACAAAAGATGTCCTACTTGAAGCGTTCCCATGTCTTCTTAGTGTTTTTAAACCATTGCTACTTATAAATAACTGATTTTCTTTACTGTTATTTTTGGGTTTTGCCATCATGAGGAATGTTCTTTCCCCCTTAAAAATAAAGATACTTTATATCAGTGCTTCTCAACCTTCCTTTTTTTTTTTTTGTTTTTTGTTTTTTGTTTTTTGTTCTTTCCAGACAGGGTTTCTCTGTGTAGTCCTGGCTGTCCTGGAACTCACTCTGTAGACCAGGCTGGCCTCGAACTCAGAAATCATCCTGCCTCTACCTCCCAAGTGCTGGGATTAAAGGCTTTTCAACCTTCCTAATGCTGTGACCATTAATACAATTCCTCATGTTGTGGTGACCCCCCCCCCCCCTTAAAATTATTTTCATGACTGCTTTATAACTATAATTTCACCACTGTTATGAATTATTAATATCTAATTTTTAAGGGCCCATAAAGATTTTTTTATTTTATGTATATGAGTACACTGTAGTTGAGCCTTCATGTGGTTGTTGGGATGAATTTAGGACCTGTGCTCCCTCCAGTCAACCCGGCTCGCTCCGGCCCAAAGATTTTTAAGTACACTGTTGCTGTCTTCAGACACACTAGAAGGGGATGTCAGATCTCATTACAGGTGGTTGTGAGCCACCATGTGGTTGCTGGGATTTGAACTTAGAACTCTCTGAAGAGCAGTCAGTGCTCTTACCCGCTGAGTCATCTCGCCAGCCTGGTTTTTGATATTTTAAGGGCTCTATATGTTCTTGTGTAACTTAAGGTTTTTGACACTTTAAGTTACAATTCTTAATTTTAAGATGTTGAAATCTGCTTTAAGCAGATGGAAACAAGTTTTGGCCCATATCCTACTTGAGAGAAGCATATAACCACAAGGATCTCAGAAGCACGTGGAGTTGGACATCCAAACCTTCAGTGTTGTTTTACCTCTGGTCTTACTTTCCTGCATTGTGGTGGCTTTGTCTTGTTTTAGTGCTTGTGCTTTCTTAGTAAGGTGGTAAATAAAGAGTTCTCAACAGCATTTGAGTTTTATAAACATTCACCTCTTTTCTCATTTGTAATTATGACTAAGTGATCCCAGGGATGGTTTCTTTATTATAGCTTGGATCCAGTAGTTTTTCTTGACCTAAACCATTTACTTGGGTATCTGTATGTTTGTGCACATGTGCATGTGTGTATGGAGGTCAGACAGCAACCTTGGATGTTCTTCAGGTACTGTCTACCTTTTTGTGTCCTATTTTATCACTCTTCCTTATTCCCACTATAAAATGGGGCCTCACTAAACCGGGGGGGTAAGCTAGTGGCCAGCAAGTTCCATTGATGCTGCTGTCTCCATCCCCTGAAGCACTGACTGGGATACCCCACTTTTTCTGTGAGTTTGGGGGAAATTTGAACTCAGGTCCTTATGTTAGTGTATTGCAACAAGCCCTCTTATCATGGTTGAGTCATCTCTCCAGCCCAATCTTTTCCTTCTTTTGCAGACCTTGTCTTTTACTGTTCTTGGACTTAACAAGTAGGCTAGGCTCATTGACCAGTGAGTCCCCCAAAGATCTGTATGCCTCTTTTTCTCCCCAGTGCACAACTATACCCAGCTTTGGGAATCAAACCCAGGTCCTCATACTTACTGATCCATTTTCCCAGCCCTTATATATATATGATGGCAAGATAGGTGAGACTATCTGCTTGTGTTCAGGAGAGCATCTTTTATAATCAAATTAATGCTATGCTATGGAGATGTATTTATTTATATAGAATATATTCCTAAAAAAATAAAGTTATCTGTTTATTATACTTATTTTTTTCAAAAATCTCTTTTTCTGGCAATAATAACTATTAGATTACTGCTATAGAGGTGGTTAATATGTAGTCTTTTGGTGATTTGTCCCTAGCATAGATCAATTACATAATAGCAATTGATCTTTGGTTTAAAATTTTTTAAGGATCTATTTGTGTTTGTGTGTGTGTGTGTGTGTGTGTGTGTGTGTGTGTGTGTGTTTATGTCTGCATGTTATGTATGTGCAGGTGCCTGAAGCTTCCAGAAAAGGCCATTGGATCCTCTGAAGGTAGAGTTATAAGTGTTTGTCACCTACCTCATAGAGGTGCTGGGAACCAAACCTGGGTCCTTAGGAAGAGCAGCAAATGCTCGTAACAGCCACAACATCTCTCTGTAGCCCCCATCTTTGGTTTTTAAATGTTAGATCTGAAGCCATGATTTTCATCCATCTTTTCAAGTATGAGGAAAGTCAGTGCTACTTTTAATGATGCTAATTAGTACTTCTGATTGAGTTTGCTTGACCACTTCTATAAACATGACACATTTTGGTAGTTTGGCATCTGATGTGGAGCTTACCTAAGCCATACTTGTGACACATAATTGTGACTGTACCTCTTTTGTGAGACACAGCATAATAGAACTAATGTCTATAAAGAGTTGGCTGAATGGATTTGTCTGTATGATAGAAGAGATCAACAGATGGAAGAAAGCACAGAATGCATGTTATTTTTGTGATTAAATGAACAATTGGACCGTTTTAACTGACTGTTTAGCAATGTCCCTAAGTACCAAAGTTAACTGATATACTTTGCAATTGTGTTCTAACTGAATAGCATATAATAGCATAGGGGGAATAGACCTAAAAAAGAATGTGATGAATTCATAGAAAACTTTTCTTTGGTTCCAGGACAGTCAGAGCTATACAGAGAAACCCTGTCTTGAAATCCCCCGCTCCCCTAAAAAAAAAAAAAGGAAAAAAAAAAGAAAACTTTTCTTTGGGTATTGTTTATAAGGTTTTTTTTTTTTTCTTTTTTCTTGCTTTTGGTGGAGAGTAAAGAACATTTAAAAAATAATTAGAAAGAAGCCATAAGATAAATTTACTGTATGTATCTGAGATGTAGCTTGAAAAGAACAGTGAGGGCAGGGATGTAGGTTCTGTTGAGGTGTGGTTACTTTCTTGCTGTGCTCTAAGGATTAATTTGTAAACTGGGTATCTGATTTCAGGGATTTTGTGTATGTAAAGTGAAATGAGTATTAAACAGCCTTGCAAACCATGACACTAAAGTCTGAAGTGTAAGATTTTAAAAATTTAATGTATTAGTATATATGTATATATGTGTGTGTATATGTATGCATATATGTATGTATGTGGATACACATGCGCCAAATCATTGCAGATGGAGGCTAGTGGCCAGCTTTGTGGAGTTAGTTTTCTCTACTTCTCCTTTTATGTGGATTCTGAAGATCAAACTCAGGTTATCAGGTTTGTATGACAAACACCTTGACCACTGAAAATCTCACTGCCCTTAAGTGTGGAGTTATATGTAAAATCTTTCATAATCAATGCAGTGGAGTCCTCATGATCTAGGTGGTTAACTTTTGATGATTGTTCTAGATATTAAGATATTTCAGACTTATTGATACTTACAAAGAAAATAAGGTCCCCTTCCTTCTGAAAGATATTAAAATAATAGGTAGTTCTTGGTTTTCTATGGAAATGGACATTTCAGAAAGACTTAATGGGATCTAATGGCAATATTTTTTTAATCTGTCAAGCCATTTCTTCATGTTTATGCTAAGAAACTAATTTCTGCTATTGGTTTCTTTTCTTTCTTTCTCTTTTAAAATGTTTCTCTTTTAAATTTATTTTGTGCATATTTTTGTGGGTGAGTGTGCCACACAAAATGGGTATGGAGGTCAGAAGATAACATTCAGGAGTTAGCTCTCTCCTTTTACCCTATAGGCTCTGGGGAGTAAACTTAAATTGTAAAGCTTGGCAGCAAGTACCTCAGTTACCGAGCTTTCTCATTGACATTGCTGCTAGTTTCTAAAAGAATTTTGTTTTATGATATACAAAATTTTTGTTTCCGAGTAATTTGTTTCTGTTCTTAAAGGACATTGAAGAGGCTGGAGAGATGGCTCAGTGGTTAAGAGCACTGACTGCTCTTCCAAAGGTCCTGAGTTTAAATCCCAGCAACCACATAGTGGCTCACAACCATCCGTAATGAGATCTGACACCCTTTTCTGGAGTGTCTGAAGACAGCTACAGTGTACTTACATATAAAAAATAAATAAACCTTTTTTTAAAAAAGGACATTGAAAAGAATTTGAGATTGCTGTTCAATTCAAATGATTTACCATTAAATACTTTGTTATGAATAGTATCAAATAGAGATTAAAATGTTAGTTTAAAAGAGCAAATAGGCTGGGGATAGAGTAGTTGGAGACCCTGGATGTTTGTTCCTGAAATAATTTAAGAATAGTACTTTATTGGCTGCAGAGATTTTTGTTGGCTTAAAGGCACTTGCTGCTCTATCAGACTAGCTGAGTTTAGTTTCCAGTAGCCATACTGAGTAACTCATGTCTACCTGAAGCTCCAGCAGATTTGATGCCTTCTTCTGCCCTCCTTGGGCACCTGCAGTTATATGCACAGAGCCATACACACATATACATAAACAAGTACGTTTAAAAAATGTTTGATGAGCCAGTTTGTGGTGGCACACGCCTTTAATCCCAGCACTTGGGAGGCAGAGGCAGGCAGATTTCTGAGTTTGA
>NW_022196903.1:77453835-77481251 GCF_008632895.1 Mastomys coucha
CAGCCTGGTCTACAGAGTGAGTTCCAGGACAGCCAGAGCTACACAGAGAAACTCTGTCTCGAAAAAACAAAAAACAAAAACAAAAAAAAGTTAGATGAATGAGTGGTGGTATTGTATGCCTTTAATCTCAGCACTCAGGAGGCAAAGGCAGGTGGATCTCAGTGAGTTCCAGGCCAGGCTGGTCTACAGAGTGAGTTCCAAGACAGGCAGGAATACACAGAAAAACTCTGTTTTAAAAAATATAATAATAATAAATAACAATAATAAAATATATAAATCCTTTTCCAATTTTATATACACAAATAGAAAACAAAATTCCATTCTACTCTCGTGGTGACTCTGTGGCAAGTTTATACAGTGTATACTTGATTAGCCCAGAGCTCATTGTAGCCGACCCTGGCCTTGAATTTGTTCCAGTCCTCCTGGCTATGGTCTTTGCGTGTAGGGAGAGCGGATGTGAATGACCATACTCAGATGAATCTTGTGTTGCCCTTAAAACTACTGGGATCAAGTGATTTTTCTTATTTCAGCCTCCTAAGTAATTGGGACTATAGGCATGCACCACTATGGCTGCTTTTTGACAATGATTTTACTAGCAAAAATTTTATTTGCTGGTTTTCATTTTATGCGTTAGGTACATAGCTAGGAATAAAAACTTAAGAAAAGTATGCTGGGCGTGGTGGTACTTGTAGTACATACATTAATCCCAGTACTCAGGAGTCTGAAGCAGTCAGATTTCTCAGTTCAAGGCAAGTCTGGTCTACAAAATGAATTCCCAGACAGATCTGTTACTCAGAGAAATCCTGTCTTGAAAAACCAAATTAAAAAAAAAAAAAGAATTAAAAGTTCAGAGCTCAACTTAGCTTAGTTTTTCCAGGTTGTTCAACATTTTCATAAGTTGGCTATCAACAGGTGAAGAAACCTCTTTATGACCAGAGCTTTAGAATTAAAGTTTAAAAGTTTATAATGGCTATCTTACTTATTTGGCTATATTCTTGATGTTAATGCCAATATGTTGTCTTTTGGTTCCTGTTTTTGTTACATTGTTTTCAGGTTTATCAATATCATTCTTAAATTCAAGTTTTGTTTCATTGATTGATTGATTGATTGATTGATTGATTGTTTTTTTGAGACAGGGTTTCTCTGTATAGCCCTGGCTGTCCTGGAACTCACTCTGTAGACCAGGCTGGCCTCGAACTCAGAAATCCCCCTGCCTCTGCCTCCCAAGTGCTAGGATTAAAAGGTGTGCGCCACTACCGCCCTTCTTTATTTATTTTAAGATTTAGTTTTAAAGTTTGTCAGGGTTTTTGCCTGCATGTGTGCATATGCATGTAGCATCTCTGCAGGCCAGAAGAGGGTATCAGATCCCCTGGACTTGAGTTGTTGATAGTTATGAGCTGATATGTATTCAAATTCTGAGAATTAAACTTGGGTCCTCTAGAAGAGCAGCCAATTCTCTTAAATTATGAGCCATCTCATGAGCCCCAGAAGGAGTATTTTCTTCATTAGGAGCATACCTTAACTTTTAATGAGAGGCCTTGAAGACAGTTGGTAAAATGGCCACTGTCTGTATTTTGTGAATATATTATATCACTGTAAGGCCAGAATGCTAGGTACTTTAGGGAATATATAGGTTTTTGCTTTTAAAGAACCTAAGTGTAGTTCTTTTCAGGTTTAAATTGTTCACAGTTGCAGACAGCAATTAGATGGCTGATAAATCTGTGTTTTATTTGGGGGAAGAGCTGGTATTTGAAAGTCTTTATCAACTAGAGAAAATGGTATAGAAAGAGTCAGAATAGGAAGATGGTTCAGTAAAGTGCTTGTAGACTAAGTATGAGGACCTAAATTTGATCCACAGAGCCCAGGTACAACAGAATACACTTATAAAACTCAGAGATAGGGAAGGAGAAACAGGAGTATTCTTATGGCTCACTGACAAGCCACAGTGGTGAACTCCAGGTTCAGGAGAGACCCTTTTTTGAAAAATATGGTTGTGAGGTCTTTAATCCCAGCAGTTGTGAGGCGGTCAGGTCTCTGTAAGTTTGAGGCCACTCAGAGCTACACAGTGTGTCTCTGCCTCAAAAAGACAGAGAAAATGGGTTAGGTGAGAGGACCCCCTCTATACATACATACATGAACATAGACATAAAACCACACACAAATAAAAACATTTAAAATGAGTAACTAGGTAAGAACTGCTTACTTGAGAGCAGTGTTTATTTTTTAAGGAGCAGATAAAAACAAAGTTGTTCTGTCTGCTGTGACAGAGGTAAGCTAGGTTAATGATTTGTGATTTCTGGAATTTGTTACAAATTGCATTTTTAGAATAGTGAATTTGTATCTGCTGTTGGTGAATTCATAGCCCGGACAAAATTTATTTTTATTTTCATTCTAACTTGAAATCTGAGGGCTAGGAAGATATTTCAGTAGGCAAAAACACTTCCCATACAAGCAAGAAGTTCTGAGTTCAACTCTCCAGAACTCATATTGTTCTGAGTGTGGTTTGCAGCTTCTTTAATCACGTAATTCCTACAGGGAGATGGGAAGCAGTGACAATAGTGTCCCCAGAGTTGTTTGTCCAGCCAGTCTGGTATAGTAATAAACAACAAGAGACCCTGTTTCAAACAAGGTAAAAGGTAAAGATCAACATTTAAGATTGTCCTCTGACCTCCATGTGGTATGGCAGGCATATACCCACACTCATCCACACACATGCATAGATTGATGCATACAGAACTTTAGAAACTAATTTATGTACAATATTAATGATGCTTTGTGGTCTTTCAAATACTTGAACAAATATTTGAGATTCTTTTGAATAGGGTTTTATATATTTGGGGGAAAAACATCTTACAGTGAGCAAATAGCTTCACTTGATTCTGCATTGTGGGAAAGGGCATGCATTTTATTAGCACAAAACATAAGCTACAGAGATACCAAAAGGGGCTCAAGCAATAATTAAGAAAGGATGTGGACACTCAGCTTCAGTGGTCAAGGAAAATTTGATGGATGCTAACTAACCAAGATGAATAGTTATAAAGTCAAAGTTACCATCCATGGCGAGTTGTTTGCTTTAATGGGAAGAGAAAGGCCTAGCTGGAATAAATGCCTGGTAAATTACAAAAGTAGATAGAGACTGGCTAGATTGGTTGGATATTACACATAAAAGAGATAAGAAATAGAAGGATGGTATTCTTTTAGGGGTTTGAGCAGGAATAATGTGGTAAAAATGTCCTTTTACAAAAATTCAAGAAATGGAGTGTATGGTGAGGCGTAGCTCAGTCTCAGCTCTGGGAAACAATATGTTGGCAGTATGCAAAATGGTTGGATGTGATGAGAGCAAATGTTAGCCAAATAAATAGAATTTTACCCAAAAATATTTTTATCTTACTAAAAAGCATAACTAAAGCATGAGGACTTGTGCTTGATCCCTAGAACTTAATAAAACTAGAAGGAGAGAAGGAGATTCAGGTTTTTCCAACACTTATATGGGGCAGTTCACAAACACCTGTAACTAGTTCAGGGGGATCTGATACCTCTAGCCTCCTCATGCAGTCAAACTTACACATATGATTAAACACATGGATATATTTTAAAATAACAAAGTAAATCTTTAAATACGTGAAGAGGGAAGCCACCTTCTATGACTGCTGTCCTTGGTCCTGAATGAGAGCTGAAATACTGGTTCTCTCTGAAGTTGATTAGACTTGGTAGTATAGCAATGTGCAGAGTTGATTGGTAACCACGTTTAGGAAATTTAATGTCTTGGACTTGCAGGATAGTGTTCTTTGCATCTGTTAAATGGTTGTGAGCACCAAATGTGGGGCTAAATTAAGTCTGAATTTGATTTGAATGGAAATGCCAGCATCGCATGCCTATGTGTTACTTAATCTCTCTGTGTAAAACTATGCGTATTTCTGGGACTTGTGAAAACTATGACTAAATTCATGTAATATACTTAGGACAGCGACTACAACATGGACATTTTCTATAAAGTTAATCATTGTTACCTATGTATTTTGTCTGTATTCTCAACAATTGAAAGGACAACAAAAATTCCAACTTTTTTTAAACATGTTAAACTGTATATTATGAGGAGTTCCATGCCCCAGCACCTGTTTTTTTAAAGACTTTGTAATTAGATAGCTGGGGACACATTTTTTCTTTACCAGAAACAACTGTTCAATAACAGGAATATAAGTATAGTTTAATTGTCGCATGGAATCTAGTAGATGTGAAGGCTGGTCCCAAGGAAGAATGTGTCTTTCAAAATTGGGTCTAAATAAAACTTGAAAGTTACAGTTCTTTCATTGTTCATGTCTAATCACACACATAGTGAGTGTGTGTTTATTTCTAAGAATCTTAATGCCTTCATCTTTTTTTTTTCAGTATAAAAGCACAAAATAAATCCTCAGTCTTTTTCAAGATTATGTAAAAGGACTTGTGAATTACATCTCAGCACCTAGGACAGCACCCAGCACAGCTCTGCAATGTACATGAACTCTGGCTTGAGGTTTGGGGTTTGTGTTCTGGATTTAGAAAAGAAGAGAAAGTTTTAGAGGAGATTTTAAATCTTTGTAAGCCCGTACTCTAAAAGTATATGTAATACAAAATGGTATCATGGTTTGATTTCAAAATGTTTTACTCTGGCTGTAGAACCCACTTCATGAAGTAGTGAGTTAAAATGATCTAATATTTGTGTTTTAACTTTCAGCTTTGTGTTATTCTTGGAAAATTTCGCACCACTTGTGAATTCCTTGAGCCTGGGCATTGCAAACCCACTTCTGTTGGGCCCATCTCCTTTGTACTTGGCTCAGATTAAGACTCAGTTGGCGCTTCAGCAGCTGAATGCCGTTGCCTCACATGGTTCAGCACCACCTTATACTTTGTTAAATCAGGCATTCTTGAAAGTAGCCATGTCGAGACCCAGGTTTAATCCTCGAGGGACCTTTCCACTTCAAAGGCCACGAGCACCTAATCCTCCTGGGATGAGGCCTCCAGGACCATTTGTGAGGCCTGGATCTATGGGTCTTCCAAGATTTTACCCAGCAGGGAGAGCCCGTGGAATTCCACACAGATTTCCTGGCCATGGATCTTATCAGAACATGGGACCACAAAGAATGAATGTTCAGGTAACTCAACACCGAACTGATCCAAGATTAACCAAAGAAAAACTGGATTTTCCTGAAGCACAACAAAAGAAGGGGAAGCCTCATGGTAGTCGGTGGGATGATGAGCCTCATATAACTCCACCGGTAGAAGTGAAACAGAGCTCTGTAACCCAGGTTACAGAGCAAAGTCCTAAAGTGCAGAGCCGCTATACAAAAGAGAGTGCTTCAAGTATTTTAGCAAGTTTTGGATTATCAAATGAAGACCTAGAAGAACTTAGTCGCTATCCTGATGAACAGCTAACTCCTGAAAATATGCCATTAATATTGAGGGATATAAGAATGCGAAAAATGAGCCGCCGATTACCTAATTTACCTTCTCACAGCAGAAATAAGGAAACACTTAGTAATGAAACAGTTTCAAGTAATGTAATTGATTATGGGCATGCAAGCAAATATGGTTATACAGAAGATCCACTTGAAGTTCGTATTTATGATCCTGAAATTCCAACTGATGAAGTCAAGAATGAATTTCAGCCTCAGCAGAGCATTTCTGCAACTGTTTCCACTCCAAATGTGATATGTAATTCTGTGTTTCCTGGTGAAGATGTGTTTCGTCAGATGGACTTCCCTGGTGAGTCCTCCAGTCAGTCTTTTTTCCCAGTTGAGAGTGGAACCAAGATGTCAGGCTTACATATTTCAGGACAGTCAGTCCTTGAACCTGTAAAATCCATCAGCCAGTCTATTAGCCAAACAGTTAGCCAGACAACGAGCCAGTCTCTGAATCCTCCATCTATGAACCAGCCATCCTTTTCATCTGAATTAATTTCAGCTTTAAGCCAACAGGAGCAGATCCCACAGAAGTCTGTGATCAGTTCAGCTGATGCACATGGTGGACCTAGAGGAAGTAAAAAGAGTTACCAATCAGAGTCTGACTTGCCTATTCGGTCTCCCTTTGGGATTGTGAAAGCTTCATGGCTACCAAAGTTTACACAAGCTGACGCCCAGAAAATGAAGAGACTGCCAACCCCTTCTATGATGAATGATTATTATGCAGCATCTCCAAGAATATTTCCACATTTGTGTTCTCTGTGTAACGTAGAATGTAGTCATTTGAAGGTGAGTGTTTTTAAAAGATTGCTGTACAATGATCCTCAGTGCCCAGGTTTTCTCTAAATTCTGTTATGTATGCTGCTGTTAACAAAGTGCAACCCCAGCACCTCCTTGTAATCGTAAGTAACCTTAAGTACTGAAATGAATGTTTGGCTTTCTACATCCCGTTACTTGGCATACTATATAGTTTGCCTTTATTTTGAACTTTTAGCTATCCCACTTATATAGCATCTAATTTATCTAATAAATTGTATACTCATAACACTGCTACATGAGAAAGTAGGATAAAAATACAAAACTCATTTGTAATATACTTTTAAAGGTCAGTATATCTTCTACCTTGTGCATACCTGTTCTAAGCTAAAGATCATAATGTTGCTTTAAGTGTTTCTGATTTTTTTTTGTATGGAACAGTAATTTTTTAGTGTTTCTTGAGAAGGCACTTTTAGAATAATTTCAGAGTAGAATGATTCAGGATGTAAAGATGATTATGATTATGGAACCAGTTGTGGGCTCAGAAAATAGAGTAAAATGCTGGCAATTCAGAGAGGAACATCCAAAACAGATGCTTCAGGTGCCTTTGTGGTTAGTGTATACAGAAGGAAAAACTTGCACAGATGCTGAAGAATTGTATTATGTAGTGTATGCTGTTTGATAATAACTGTTGGTAAATTTGAGCAGGAACTACCACATTCCCCTTTTTTTTTAACATAACATATATGGGAACCACTGATTCTTTTGTTTACTAATGCAATTTATAGGTAAGGATGGTAGGGAGGAGGGAATATACTTTAAGAAGCTTTAATTTAAAAGCTTTAGACTGAAATTGGCTAGGTAGCTTGAAGAGGTTTACATATGTGTAGGTTTTAGTTCTTTTGCTATTTTTTTTTCCTGCAAATACTGCCATTTTATTGTCTTTGTATTCATTTATCGGTTTTCAGTCAGCAATCTAAAACCTGAATTGGTTGCTTTTGTCTTCAGGTTAACTTTAGCAAAAGAAAACTTTTCTTTCATTCTGGGCTGGGAGTATAGTTCAGGGGTAGAGCACATGTTTAACACATACCAAGCCCTGGATTCAATCAGAAAGTAGCAATCTATCCATAGAAATATATGTTGAATTTTAGTACAGGCATAGTTGTCTTATTCCATCAAAGAGAATAGATGTCATTTGTTACTCAGAAAAATCTCAGAATAATTTATTCATAGAGTTTTGTAATCTGTGAGTAGCTCTGGACAGAGTATTGGATGCTCTTTGTTTTTGTAACTGGGCATACCACTAACTCTCCCATTTATTTTGAACTGTTAGTCATAATGAGTGGAAGAAAATGCATCTGAAAGAACTTGTGCTTTTATTTTGTACTGTAGAAAATACACTATTTTTAGTATATTAACTGATTTAGTTTTGTGTGTGATTGTTCAATAGATGCTGGTGTAGACAGAAATAAAGAACTGTATAAAATTTAATTGTTTTGTAAAGCAGTTTAAAGATTTATTTATTTATTTATTATATGTAAGTACACTGTAGCTGTCTTCAGACACTCCAGAAGAGGGCGTCAGATCTCATTGCAGGTGGTTGTGAGCCACCATGTGGTTGCTGGGACTTGAACTCACGACCTTTGGAAGAGCAGTCGGTGCTCTTAACCACTGAACCATCTCTCCAGCCCTGTAAAGCAGTTTATATAGTCTCATCAAGGGAAAAACCCCACATACCTGATGAAGTTTTAAAAGTTAGAAACAAATAGTTTGGCGATATTTAACCATTTGTGCATGCCACAGGGGAAAGATATTTATTATTTCTACATTGATTTCAGATTTGTAGTGGTCAGTCCAGCATTACAATACCTGTAGATTAGCTAGCAATTCGTGATGAAAAAGAAAACATACTCTTAGTATCAGAAGACTATCTTATAGCCTAGTTAAATAAGACTGATAGAGTGATAGTTATCAGTTGTACTAAGTTTGTTTGGAACAGAATGATCTGGAAGGGAGGAATTTTTGAAATGATGAGAAGAGTTAAATATGCCTATTTAAAGAGGAAGTGGTATTCCAGATGGGAACAGCAGCATTCAGAGAGGCAAAGGTTCTTAGAAGAGAAGGCTTTATGGTCGAACACAGTGAAGAACATACTAGAAGTAAATAGCAAAGCCTTCAAAAGCTGTTGTCAGTTTAGATTTCAGGTGGAACATTGGGGAGCTGATTAAATTTTTTGGTATATGAAGTGACACATTGAAAGTGTTTCAGGGAGATTTCAATGCAGATGAATAGGAAGAAGGAGATGGGGTAGGCCAGTTAACTGGAAGCTTCCCTAGATATCAAGTCTAAGGTGGAGAAGCCTGCTTTAACAAGATAGAATAAAATTTTGAGAGCAGACTAAATCATTTAGTCATTAAAAAATACCTATTTTCGATTGTGGAGATGGCTCAATGAGTAAAAGCACTTGCTACACAAGTGTGAGGACCTGAGTCCAAATCCTCAGGATCCATGTCAACACCCGACAGTATGAACATTTGCAGCTCTCCTAGCACTCATATTGGGAGATGGGTAGATAGAGACCAGAAAACTCTTTAGAAGCTTGCAGGCCAGCTAGCCTGGTGTATGCAATGACAAAACAACATAGACTTTCTCTAGGTAGAAGGTGAGGACTGACCTCCAAAGTTGTCTTCTGACTTACATAAGTTTGCCATAGCTTGTCTTCTTGTATACTCTGAGTTAACATACATTGTACATATATGCACATGCTTTGCTTTCAGTCTTTATAATCAGCATAATAGATTGGGACTCATCTAATTAAAGAAGTCCTCATGGATTGATGGGCAGTGTTAGCATGTGAATGTTGATTTAGATGTACAAGTTGCCTCTTGTTTCCATGATATATTTTATTGCCTTGTGTATGTATATATTTGTGACATTAGAAATATGTAGCCAGGAATTGTGAATTTCTAATTTCAGGCTTTTTCCTACCAAGTAAATCCTACAATATCTTTGCTTCTGTCTTTGAGTCTTTCAAACTCTAGCCTGATACGTAATTTGAAAATGCAATAATAGAATGTAGAATGCGTTTTCTCACAAACTGGGGTTCAGATTTTAAAGAAATTTACCTTGATTTCTTACTTTCTTCTGATTGAAATAACTTGATTCAAGAAAATTCCCTAATTTATATACTTATATATATATATTTTGTGTGTGTCAGTGTGGGCACATGCATCCATAGTGAGAGTCTGTGGAGGTCAAAATATTGTGGGAGTCAAGCTGTCTCCTTTTATCATATGGGTCCAGGTTGGGATTGAACTCTGGCAACATTGGAAACTTTTTTGAAGCTAGTCAGAGGAGGGTAAAGAACAAGCTTTGATAGAAGTCAGTGTTTTCATAGTTTGATTCAGAGCCAGCCCAAGTTCTTGGACCATCCTTCCTTCTCAGGTAATTATTTTTCCTATAGAAGCAGTGCTGCTTTTGAGCAAATATCTGGGTACTGTCATCATGAAGCCTAGAAATTGGGGTTGCATAGTTATATTTACTGAGCTTTGGGTTATCAAGAAGGATGCCTTTTAAGTCAGAGTGCATGTGTGAATTGAATTAGAGAAAGCAGGGCAGTAACCAACTTCAGCTTACCTAGGTTTCACAAAGAAGCATATTTGTTATAATCATTTCTTTGTCTGTGTTTCAAGCGAAGCTGAAAATCAGATTTGGGAGTATCATCTGGATTTTAAAATGTTGGCAACTATTCAAATAAAACATTTTATGGTACAAATAAATCATGCCTAATTTCCTGCCTGCCAGTGTGTCTGTTTGGTAAAAACGATACCTCATTTATATCAAAGACATGGGTTGGGCACTACTATGGACTTTTGATTGCTGGTTTCTTTAGCCTTCTGTTTGTAGCACTAAGGAGGGTAGCAGACATTTTGTTTTCACATTATACAATTAATCTAGGAAGTTTAATGAAATCCTTTAGTTTACTAAAACTTATATATACTGTGTTGGAAGTAGCTTGACTTTGAGGTAGTTCTTGCGAAGGTAGAATTCAGAACAAAAGTCAACTGTAGTTTAATTGTGGAGACTTTGTTTTTAGAGATGATATAAATTAAGTTGGTTTTTTTGATAGTAGAAACAAGTTTTTCTCAGAAAGTTTTAAAACACAGCTGTTTTGTGAGGGTCAGTTTTTGTCTTCTTTTTTTTCCTTTCCAACTGCTGGAGGGAACAATAAAACACTGAGTAATAGACTTGATGGTTTGAACTTATTAACCAATTGTTTTTCCCTTGGAGACTATTATATTAAAAAACTGTGTTGCCCGCCCTCCTTTCTCTGCCCTCTCTTTTAATCAAATACATCTTCTAGGAGCTAATTATTGTTATAGATTGTAATTTTAAGACATTTGTTTGTAAATAAAGTATATAAGAAAGCAACTTTTTTGTTAATTATAAAGCTGTATATATATGTAAGGCATCTCATTTCTTTGAAATGGTGTTACTTTCCTTTAAATCTTGAAAATAAATTAGATTTGATCAGTGGTAGGTTTTACTATTTTACTAATCTTTTCCCCCAGTTTAATGAGTATTTTGTTTGGGATGCCACTAGCCTTTTAGCTCACATGTTTTGGTGGTCAGTGTCATTTGTTTGACCTTAGAGGAGAAAGCCATTGGACTACTAAAATTTTGGTTTTTTTTTTTTTTTTTTTAAAAATGTTTTTATTTCTGAGGTGTTATTTTTTTAATTTATGCTTTTCTTCAAGTCTAAATATATGTACATTTCAAAATGAATATTTTGATTCTTGATTCAAGAAATATTTATACTAAATATTTTTTAAATGGGATTAACACGGACGGTATGGGATTAAATGTATTTGTTTGGAGGACTTTAATTTTTGTTGTGTAAATTCTGTTATCTAAATGCTATTTATGATTAGATTTGTAAATTTCTCAAATACTCTTTGTCATTTTAAAAAGCCTAATTCATTTGTCAGCTTGAGGATTATTTTAATTCAACTTTCTTTTTTTACAACAGGACTGGATTCAGCATCAAAATACTTCCACCCATATTGAGAGCTGTCGGCAGTTACGTCAACAGTAAGAACATTTTCTTCCCTTTTTTACAGGCGTGATAATTTGTTAAATACATTTAAAGCTATTGGTTATTTAAAATAGTAATCTTAGAAAAGTATGTTTAGCTTTCCAAAAGGAGAGTGTTATGTGATCTTTCACTGACTCCCTCCTAAGTTAATCCCCAGTAGGTAATTATAGACATTTTATTTTATTTTATTTTATTTTTTTGGCCAAAATCAAATTTTCATTTTTTATAACTGTATAAATATGATCCAAATGTGTCCACCACTAGTTTTTCTGAAAGAAATATGCTATAAATAAGCAACTACAACTGCTCACTGATATGTATGGACCCCTTAGATGTCTCATTGTGCTTAATTATAGACTACTCACAGTAATAGCTTTTTAGTATCAAGTGTAGCATGATGTTAAGCCACTTTAGCTCTTGCACATACATGTTGCACTTCTGGCTGATAATGGAGAAAAATTTGCAGCATTACAATGTTAAGCTAAGTTGTATCCATCCTTTTAAAAGGCATCAATATCAATGTCATCATCCTTGACTTTTTTTTTTTTCCTTGTCTTTTTTGCCTTTCCCAGAATGGTTGAGAACAGATACCATTCTTTTCCATTATCTTCGGCCATTTTTCAAAGGTTGCATAATTAAAAACTAACTCAGACCATATGCCAGTATTTAATTTCCAGTATAAAGACTTTCTCTGCCTTAGGACCTGTTTTTAGAATGAAACCTAAGTGGAATCTGATCAGCTCTTTTCTTTAAGTGAGGTATTTGGGAGGGTTTTTCTGATCATCATAGACATGGATTTATAATCTTAACTGTATTATCCTCTTTCTCTTTGAATAACAAAGTTAAATTGTTTCCCTAACACCATTAAATCGTTCTAGTCACCAGCCTGTATTCTCTTGGGTTTTGAGATTATTCAGGATTCTTTGAGTGAAAAGTCATGAACCTAACTCAAAATACAATAAACTCTTTTGAAAAAAAAATTTAGATGGTTTACTTATGTGCTATGAGTGTTTTGTCTGCATATATGTTTATGCCACCAGAAGCATTCCAGGTTACTTCAGAGGTCAAAAGAAAGTGGAATCCCCCTGAAACCTGAGTTATGGGTGGTTGTGAGCCACTATGTGGATGCTGACACCTATACCCAAGGCATCTGTAAGAGCAACAAGTACCAATAACTACTGGTTAGCTCTCTAGCATCCACAGTTATTCTTAGAGGAAGAGATTAGTTCATCTGATTGGGAAGTTGTAGAGAGTAGCTCTAGTTTCAAGAACAGCTGAATTTTAAGTCAAACAAAAATAAGTGTAAAGAATATTTCCATTTTTTTGGCCTTGCTCTGGTCTTAATAAAACTCATCTGCATAGTAGGTAGTTCCTGTAGTTTTTTGACTTCAGTGAACTATAGAGCTGGTATTTTCAGGAGCTGTTGTTCTGTGTTTCTGTTTTTATTTTATTTTATTTTATTTTTTTGTTTTTTGTTTTTGATCAGGGTCTCATTGTAGTCCAGGGTAGCCTTGAACTTCCTGCCCCAGCTTCTTAAATTCTGGAATTATATGCCCGTACTCTTTTCCCTTGTTTTTCTTTTTTACCCAGTAACTTGTTTAAAGATCCCTTGGCTTTGTCTAGACTGGTTTTATAGTAGCCGTAGTAGTAAGATACACAACTTTAGAGGCATGTGTCCACTATTCCTGCTTTGAGAGTAAGAGAACTCGTACATGAATGATATAGACTTAAGAGTAGAGGCTTGAAGACCTATGGTGGTGGCTCATGCCTTTAATCAACAGCACTTAGGATGCACAGGCAGTTGGATCTTTGAGTTCAAACCCACTCACAGAGGGGGTTCCAGGACAGAAACCCTGTCTCAACCCTCCCCAACACCTTCCCTCCTCCCCCTCCAAAAAAAGAAGAAACAAAAGAAAGGAAGAAAAAAAAGTAGTGTAGAGGCTAGAATTGGCCACCATCATAGGAGGTAAATATAAAGAGGTAATTTATTGCTAGAATTGAATATGCCCTGTTACCATTGTAAACAGAGAATCAATCCCTCCTAAGGAGTGAGTTACTTGCCGTAATAGTTATTAATGCTAGTACCATGATCTAGTTACATGAAACGATGTTAATTTGCAAGAACAAATAGCATGTGTGTGCATTTAATTTTCCCATCTGTCCTCCATATGCATATCCCCTTTAAAATTTCTGTATAGAGAGCTTTTCTTTTGTGTACATAGGACCTTGATTTTTCAACTGCTTCTCAAACTTTCCTCTTTTAATGCTTTATCCCACTCTACCTTAATCGGGTTGTGTTCTCCTATAATGTTTTTTCATGGTTTCTCCTCCACTGCAAAGTATTTACCAAGTTAAATAAATTGTCATCTTCATTTTTTGTTCTCTAAGCTGCATTGAGTTCTATATAATATATATATACATATATACTATATGTATATACATAATATGTATATATATATTATATGCTATATATATACTATATATAGTTCACACCAACACATAGTTATTATTGTCTTTAGTTTTTAAGGCTTATGTTTTTTTTTTTGTATTATATAGAACAAGGAGTAGCTGGTTAGCCTGAGGAAAAAAAGACATATTGTGCCATAATTTTATTATTAAACACAGATATACTGTATCATATACTAGGCATACTGAATGTTTTATAAATATATGCTTGATTTAATCTTATTATTACCTATGATATATAAACATGATTATTGCTGATTTCCTCCAAATGAGGAAGTGGAGGCACAGGGAGACAGTTTCCCTACTATTATACATCCAATATTTAATACAATTAGTTTATATAGCTCATGGCCCTTTGTTCTTTTTTCTTTAGTATTTTTTAAATACATGTTTTTTAGATTTATTTATTTATTTATTTATTTATTTATTTATTTATTTATTTATTTCATGTATGTGAGTACACTGTTGCTGTCTTGAGACAACCAGAAGAGCATTGGATCCCATTACAGATGGTTGTGAGTCACCATGTGGTTGCTGGGAATTGAACTCAGGACCTCAGGAAGAGTAGTCAGTGCTCTTAACAGCTGATCCATCCCTCCAGCCCCCTCTTTAGTATTTTAATATGAAAAAAATTCAAGTCACAGAGAAGTTGGTATGAAAGTTGGTATATTAATTTTTTTCATATTCACTAATTGTTGACATTTAGTTAGTTCATTTATTCAAATTAAACATTTGTCTTCTAAGAATAAGGAAGATTTTTCATAGCCAGAACACACCACAGTAAGAACATTAACAATAATTCCACAATACCTTCTAATATACAAGCCTGACTCAGAGCCTTTCAGTTGTTTGTAGAAGTCCTTTTATAACTGTTTTTGACAGCACCCATCTGTACCCCCAGTCTAGGATTCTACCAAAATTCATGTATTACAATCTCAATCTGGAAAGACTTCTCTCCTTCTTTCCTTCCTTCACTGGTGCTTTCACAGTGTTGACTCTTTTTAAAAAACGTGAGGCAATTGTCTTTTGAATGTCTCTACTTTTGTGGTGTTCATTAATAAGTTTAGGTTGAATGTTTTTGTCACAAATAGTTCATAGATGATACATATGCCTAGCTTGTTGTTAGTCATTTTCCACTAGTTTGTTTGTTTGTTTGTTTGGGGGGGGGGTGAGACTTAGACTTGTTGCTGGCTTTCTAGGGATGTGGGAAAGCAGATATGCAACTTATTTCATTTTTTTTTTTTGAATGGTAGGCAGGTAAGGGGAAAGGAAATTCAGAGTGATGTTGGGTTAACTTTGATAACATCTGAATACAGAAACTGCAATAACAAGAAACTGCTTTACTTTTTCCAAGGTTTTTTTTTTTTTTTTTAAGAGTATTTTCTTTATTTACATGTCATGATATCTCCTTTCCCGGTTTCCCCTCTGAAAAAAAGAAAAACAAACAAACAAACAAACAAAAAACCCTGTTCCCTCCTCCCTTTTCCAAGGGTTTTTACTTGATTTACTTTTCTGAAAGATAATTTGTTGATCATCTGCCAATTTTTTTTTTTAAAGTGCAAGCTTATAACCTGATTCTAGGGCCCTTCCTAATTTGCTTCTTCTAAGGCAGTGGTTCTCAACCTGTAGGCTGAGAACATTAGAAAACACAGATATTTACATAAACAGCAAAATTGCAGTTATGAAGTGACGATAAAAATTTTATGATTGGAGTCACCACAACATGAGGAATTGTATTAAAGGGTCGCAGCATTAGGAAGACTGAAAAATCACTGTTTTGAAGGAACTTTTCTAGGTTGTCTCCTTTTTATTGTCTCTTATTTCTGTGCTACAACAACCAGTACCTGGAGTAGGACCATATGGGGTTTGCCCCGGATTTTCCTTTCTTCTGTTATGTGAGCTTTAACCAAGTCCAGGCCTGATAATATATTCCTCTTCTTTCCTCTCCTCTCTTCTTTTCTTTTCATTCTTTCCTTCCTTCTTTCTTTCATTTGAGACACGTTCTCTTTATGTAGCCCCAGTTGGTCTGGAACTCATTTATATAAACTAGATGGTCTTGAACCCATAGAGATAATGTCTGCCTCTGTCTCTCTAGTGTCAAGATCAAGTTTTTAAAGGGCTTCCTAAAATGCTGTCTTTTCTTTCAATTCCTCTTTCTTAGAGGAATTTTTCCTCTAAGTGCTGCTGGATATAACTTAAAGAGTTTGATATAATACTGTGTTCTGTGAGTTTCAACAGAAAGTATGAAAATGGTATGTCCCCTGGAGGTTTATTTTTAAGTTATGTACATGAATATATGCCAGTACGTGGGTATGTGCATGTGAATATAGGTGCCGATGAGGCCAGAAACATTAGATCCTCCTGAAACTAGATATGGGTACTCCTCTTCAGCAGAATTCCTTTTGGGCTGGAGACTTCTTCCAGAGGACCTGAGTTTGATTCCCAGCAACCACCTGATGGCTGACAACCACCTTTAATGGGATCTGATGCCCTCTTCTGGTGTGTTTGAAGACAATACATTGTACTCATCATATACATAAAATTATAAATAAATCTTAAAAAAAATGCCTTTTTAACCTTACCAAGCCTTCCTCTATCTACAGTTTTATGAAATGGGCAAGATACTTCTTTTTCTTTGTCCTTTTCTTTCTCTCCTCTTCCCACTTTCTCTCTGTGTGTATGTGTGCAGGCTTGTATTGGCCATAGGTCAGTGTTGGATGTTTTGTTCTTAGAGCCTTCCACCTACTTTCTTGAGACAGGGTTTCTCACAGTGACCTGAGGTTCATAATTATGTTAGGCTGGCTGGCTAGTGAGCCCAAGTTATTGGCATGTCTCTGCCTCCACCACATTGAGACTACAAGCACACAGCTTGTACCCAGCTTTTTACATGAGTTTGGAGCTCAAACTCTGGTCTCTTGTCTTGTGTAGCAAGTTCTTTACAGACTAAGCTATCTTCTCAGCCTGTATCTCACATGACACATAGTTTAGCTGGTCTCTGACTTACCATGTAGACCAGTGGTTCTCAACCTTCCTAATGTTGCTCCACTTTAGTATATATAGTTCCTCATGATGTGGTGACCGCAACCATAAAATTATTTTCGTTGATAGTTCATAACTGTAATTTTGCTAGTGTTATGAATTGTAATGTAAATATCTGATATATGACCCCTGTAAAAGGGTTACTTGACCTCCCAAAGTGGTCTCAGCCCAAAGTTGGGAAAGGCTGATGTAGATGAAGATCTTGAACCCTCAGTCCTCTTGTTTCTACCTTCCACATGCCGGGAAACTAGGTATGCACCGCCATGCCTATGGTCTGTCTTTGCTACTTTCTGTTTACCATTACCTAGACTAATATTTTATACCATGAAACAATTTTGTTTATACTATTAATTTGACTTTTAAAAAGTCGAGGTCTTGGTGAATGTTTTTCTGCTGTATCTACTAGCATATATGCGTTTATTATATAGTGGATTAGATATAAAAATGTTATCCTCAAGAAATATATTTCAACTTTTTAAATCATATATAAACTTAAGTTTAAACAGTTTTGACACATTTTAGGTAAAGATTAATTGGAGCTGATTATTTTTTGAACTGTCATTAATAGTGTTTATTTTTCAAATAGGTACCCTGATTGGAATCCTGAGATCCTCCCATCCAGAAGGTAATATTTTTAATAGTATTAATTATTACAACTTTATTTCCATTTAAAAGTAAACAGTAAATTTTTTAAAAGTTATTTTTTGGAATTGTCCTGTTTTTATCATGTTTGGTTTTGTTTTTTGTTGCAGATAGAGTCTGGCTAGCCTGGAACTCTGTATATAGAACAGGCTGGTCTTGAACTCAGAGAGATCCATCTACTTCTGCCTCTCAAATGCTGGGATTAAAGACACACACCACTATACTCCACTATCGTGTATTTTGAAACAATTGGAAAATCCAAAAGTTGATAATTATTCCAGCTTAAATGCTCTTTCTTCTATGGGTTGCACTTACTTTTAGTCTTAATATTTTGTTCTGATCCTGTTATCATTTTGTGTTTATGGGAGCTTAATTATAAACACCTTGAATGCTCATAGTTGTCTTATTTAGTCCTGAGTTCCTTTAGGGTCTTTATAGATATGTTCAGAAGTCAGTGAAATATGTTTGGATGGCATAGTCTCTCAGGGAAAATTTGTTGAAAAACAGTTTATGTAAATAATTCCTAATTTCTTACATAACTTAAAATAGTTGCAAAATAACCGATAGAGAAAAGTCTTAAGAAGAAGGTTAAAAAATATTCTAATGTAAATTAGAAAGGAAAAGGTTCTAAGCAAACTGAAGGATTATTCAACTGCTTGGATTGCTTTTTCTGTGCTTGTAACAGTGGATACATTTTTTTTTTTTTTTTTTTGCAGGGGGTGGGGGTTCGAGACAGGGTTTCTCTGTATAGCCCTGGCTGTCCTGGAACTTACTCTGTAGTCCAGGCTGGCCTCAAACTCAGAAATCCACCTGCCTCTGCCTCCCAAGTGCTGGGATTAAAGGTGTGTGCCACCACCGCCCTGCTCCAGTGGATACATTTTCATTCATTCATTCATTCATTCATTTTGTGTATGTGTTTGGTCGTTCATGTATGCATGTATATATACATGCCCATGTGCTGTGGTGCTTGTGGATTTCAGAGGACAACTTTCCAGAGTTGGTTTTCTTTTCTTTTCTTTTCTTTTTTTTTTTTATTATATGTAAGTACACTGTAGCTGTCTTCAGACGCACCAGAAGAGGGCGTCAGATCTCATTATGGGTGGTTGTGAGCCACCATGTGGTTGCTGGGATTTGAACTCATGACCTTCTGAAGAACAGTCAGTGCTCTTCCCCACTGAGCCATCTCACCAGCCCCCAGAGTTGGTTTTCTCTTGCAACCTTAAGGGGTCTGATGATCAAACTTAGGTTATCAGGTTTACTTGCAAGCATCTCTATACACCTAGCTGTTTTGCCAGCCCAGTAGATTGTTTTAAATAAATTACCATTGAGCCAGGCATGGAGGCTGACATCTATAATCCCAGCATTTAGGAGACTGAGATTGAGGATTGTTACAAGTTCAGAGTTAGCCTGGGCTACATAGTGCGAGATTTTCTCTAAATCAAAAACAAATACGATGGGGCTTGTGAGGTGGCTCAGAGGGTAAAAGCACTGACTGCTCTTCTGAAGGTCCTGAGTTCAAATCCCAGCAACCACATGGTGGCTCTCAACCACCTGTAATGAGATCTGACACCCTCTGTCTGAAGACAGCTACAGTGTACTTAATTATAATAATAAATAAATCTTTTAAAAAAAAAAAACATATGATGAAAGGTCTGGAGACATTGTCCAAATGGTTAAGAGCACTTAACTGCTTTTTATAGAGGGTACCAGTTCATTTCTTAGTATCTACATGGGGTGGCTTACAACAGTGTATAATTCCAGTCTTGAAGGATCTGATACTTTGATGGAAACCTGGACACACACTCAGGCTGGCACGTGCTTACAATGGTATACACACTCACAAATAATAAAAAATAAGTGTTTGTTTAATCAAGAATTACTTCTGTCATTTAATATAGTTTAAATCTACATTAAATTGCTGAGTCATGTTTCTGTTTTCTACTCTGTAGAAGTGAGAGCAATAGGAAAGAAAATGAAACTCCAAGAAGACGTTCTCATTCCCCCAGTCCCAGACATTCTAGGAGATCAAGCTCAGGTCACAGAATCCGTCGATCTCGAAGTCCAGTTCGTTACATCTATAGACCAAGGAGTCGAAGTCCGAGAATTTGCCACCGTTTCATTTCTAAATATAGATCCAGATCCAGATCTAGATCCAGATCCCGTTCTCCATATCGTAGTCGAAATCTCGTTAGAAGAAGTCCGAAGTCCTATCGGTCAGTTAGCCCAGAAAGGACATCAAGAAGATCAGTGAGATCAGGTATACTGATGATCCTAATGCCATCATTTTGTTTCAGTTTTGGAAATGAGCTATTGTACTTTTATTAAATTTTAAAGTTGCTGTATGAAATTGGAATCATACTTGGGAGTCTGTTATTCTTGTAACTTTGGCTAGATAAATGGAAAGTTTAGTTTATCAGCATCCTTTTTAAAAAACAAGGACTGAAGATAAGCTAGATGGTACACACCTGTAATTCCAGCATATTGGGAGGCTGAGGTAGAGGATTGAGAGTCCAAGGTTATTCTCCACTACATAAAATATATTTGAGGCCAACTTCATATTTTGAATAATTATCTCCTAGTTATTTAGTAATGGTTTAGTGACTACTCAGAGTAGCTCATATACTAAAAGACATACATATACATATATATATAGCCAATAATGAAAGAAACCATTGTTCATGTTAAGGTAGTGCCTTGTACAAGCTTTAATTGTATTCAGTATATTTAAAGAAATTGAATGGAAATGGCCAAAATGTGTAAGCTCAGTGTTGTTTAAGGCCCTAAGTTCCTAATAGGGGTCTACAGGTCTTTTCAGAATTGTGTAAGGTCTTTTCCTTTTTCAAAAACAAATCTGTGTTCGGTTTGATTTTCCTTGTACTTTCCTTATATTTTCCAAAAGCACACATATAGTGCACATAGTGGATTGGATATAGAGGAGAGATTGAAAAAAAAAAGTTAACTTTTTTTAATGTTTAGAAAAATGTGGAATGATACTAACCATCTCATTCTTTTGCTAGTAGTTAATTTTCATAAAAAATATTAATATATTTAAATGAGTTAGCAATTTTAAACTTCTATTTTAATTTCTGATATGCTAAATAAAATAAATACAAGAAAAAATAAGCTCTGGGATCCTGAGATTGTTAAGAGACCCTATAGCCAAAATTTTGACTACTGTTGACAAAAGGAAAGATCACTGAACAAAGGAACTACTGCATATAAAGTAGGAAGATGAGAGTTTGTAGACTGAGAACGGTGTGTTCATGTGTGCCTGAATGCTAGCTTACATGCAGTATATGAGCTGCCTACTAAGCCTGAGAATGGCTCTGTAATCTTACTCATGTTACTACTCTTAGTGTTTTGAAATGGTCTTTTTTTTTTTTTTAATTTTTCTAGATTGTATGGTTTTGTGAACATTGTCTTGTAAGATAATTATTTAATGAGAATTAAATAAAAATATATGCTTAATAAATGCTTGAATAAATAATGAATATACTCTTTGGAATAAAATTCTACCCTCTCTCCCCCCACCCCCCAAAAAAAAACCCCAGTAGAAATCAGGGCTGTGTTGTCATAAAAATGCTGCATACCATTTAGTTCTTTTTAAATTGTATGTATGAATATGTGTATTTTTTCTAACCAGATAGAAAAAAGGCATTAGAAGATGGAGGACAACGTTGTGTGCATGGGACAGAAGTTACTAAACAGAAACATACTGAAACAGTTGATAAAGGACTCTCACCAGCACAAAAGCCTAAACTTGCCAGTGGAACAAAGCCATCAGCGAAATCTGTAAGCTCTGTAAAGAGTGACTCACATTTAGGAGGGCATTCTGCTCACAAGTCTAAGAATCTTGAAGATGACACTTTACCAGAAGGTAAACAAGTGTCTGGTAAAAGTGCTTTGGTCCAGTGGAAGGTCAGTAATTCTTTTGTGGATTAGTTCAAGTGTACCTGCATCCATTACTATGAGAAATAGAAAATAAAACTGGGTCTTTAGAGTCACATTTCCTATAAATTCAAAAATCTATTTTTTAAATTACTTAGATGTAAGACAGATTTTTTTTCTTACAAATAGCAAAAGCCTAATAATTTTCTCTTGTAGCTTAGGAATGCTTGATGGTTAGTGTTTGATGTGCTCAAAAGTGTTGTAGTCAGGGTAGTTCATGTTCCTGTAGTGTAGTTAGGCAGGCTAAGGCAGGAGACTTCTTAGAGACACAAAAGCTTAGAACAAAAGCTTATGCTGTGATATATTGATAAAGCCTTTGCTTAGCTTCAGGAGCTGTGTGCCTGGAGAATTTAGCACAACCAGTATTAGTGACTTAAGTTTTATCAGCTAGAATTGTAAGAATTGATAATTTTCTGTCTATGCTTTCTGTGTAGTAGTGTTTGTTTTTTTAGTTCTGACTTACTGGTGTATTTTGATTATAACCTACTTGTTACTATACTGGCATATATTTTGTTGAATTACTGTTAAATAACATCTAAACTATCATAATTATAATTCTAATAAACCTAATATTTTATAATATGTACTTTTGAAATTGTCTAAATACACTGAAGATGTTCAACAGTTAAATATTCTGCGTTCCAAAAGGTTATATTTTGGTTAACCTTAAAACAATATATAACTACAAAAAATTTGAAGATTATTAGGAATATTGAGTATAGGGAAAATTTTAAATTAATCTGATAAGATTTTGTTTCAGGACTTTTGTTGACAGAATTTTCAAAAAGTTTTCCTTTTTTAGTTGATTTTTGGTTAACTTGGTGTTACGTATAGCCAGATTCCTTGTTGTTTTGTTTTGAGGCAAGGTCTCTCTATTGTGTATCTCTGACTGTAGTGAAACTCACAAGAAATCTACCTGCCTCTGCCTCCTGGATGCTGAAATTAAAGGCATGTGCCACTATGGCTGGTTTCTTTTCTTTTTCTTTTTTTCTTTTTTTTTTTTTTTTTGCTTGTTTGTTGTTTTTTAAAAGAAACATGGAACAATCAACATTTTTATTATATAAATTATAGATGATGACTTCACCTTTCTGAGCTTTGATCTTCCTCAGAAAGAACTCCATCTTCTGTCCTCTAGCTCATAGCAATCTGCTCTTCCACACTGGCCCAGTCTTGGGGTAGTGAAGGCAAGCAGCTTGTCCTGCAGTTCTTTTTAAAGACAGTTTCTTGCTATAATGCACACAGGTTGATCTTAAATTTTGCTAATCCTCTTAGCTTATTTTCCCAAGTGTGGGGAGATTAGCAGTGTGCACCTGGCATGTATGAGTTCTTAAATGTTCTATTACTATCCCTTGATTTACTGGAATGAACTAAGATGTATCTAAGAGATCCATAAAAGTTCTGAGTAGTAGAAATTATATGTGGAGTTATGATTACTGTACCTTATGGCTTATGTTATTTTTTTTTAATTTTCTTTCATTCCAAAATCAGCCACGGAAAGATCAGTCTTTGAGTTCCAACTCGATTCTTCTTGTATCTGAGCTTCCAGAGGATGGCTTTACTGAAGAAGATATTAGAAAAGCATTTAAGCCATTTGGAAAAATTAGTGATGTCCTCCTTGTTCCTTGTAGAAATGAGGTATGTCATGTAGTCAGTTGTGAAAGTCCATGTAGATTTGTTGCTTTTGTTGGGATTTTGTTGGCATCCTAGCTGCTTTTGCTATCTATGTCATGGTTAACTATTCTATAGTATTTGTGTTGACAGGAAGAGCACCCAGGAATGAACAAGGTTCCAGGGAATTGACATATTTATAGAATAAAGTACCAGATAATAAATATTCAAGGTTTTGTAGGCTGGGCATAGGGTCACAGTTGTTTTGCCATTGTTTTATAGAAGTAAGTATGAATATATAAATGAGAAAGCACTGCTGTGCTTCTAAAAATACTAAAAATAAAAGTGAAAGTTAAAAAATAAATTATTTCTTTTATACAGTTTATATTGTTTACATATATGTTATATTCATGATAAAGTTTGTGAATTATGGGCTAACCCTAGACTAAGCATAATAGACTATTGTCAGTTAAGGCAAAGGGAAGACAATGGTAGTTTACTTAAAGCAAAAGGCTTTAAACATTTTGAGGTTGGGATTGTCTCATGATAGAGAGCTTGCTAGGCTCTGGGTTTGGTCTTAAGCTCAAAAAATACAAATTACACATGCATATCAGGCTTATGTGCCACCTATGCTCAAGTATGCAATTTTAATTAAATACAGTGGGCCACAAGCCAAGAAAGAAAAGAAAAGAAATCACAATTTAAGAGAGAGGCTTGCTCAGAAGATGAAGGGATTCAATGAAGGGAGGAGATAAGAGATCCTGGTGATCATTTTAGATGTAATACTTGCAGATCAAAACCAAGTCTAGTTTTACTAGATAAAACTTTCACCAACCCAAAGGTTTGGTTTACAGGGTTTTATGGAAATTAAAAGTCTATAATTTATTCCACATTTGTATATGGGTGTATTGTCTACATGTAGTCCGTAGACCACATACCTGCCTGGTGCTTCAGGGACCATAAGACTGCTGGGAATTGAACCTAGATCCTCTGAAAAAATACCAAATGCTTTTAATTACTGAACCATCTCTCCAGCTCCTTTCCTCATTTCTTACCACTTGATCAATATGGATGAATGTCCAGTAGAAACCAGTAATATTTGTTTGGTAGTTCCAAATCTCAGTGAAACAATATGTATTTTTTAAAACTTTTTTTTTTGTGTGTGTGTGTTTTCAAGACAGGGTTTCTCTGTGTAGCCCTGGCTGTCCTGGAACTCACTCTGTAGACCATGCTGGCCTCTAACTCAGAAATCCACCTGCCTCTGCCTCCCAAGTGCTGGGTTTAAAGTCCTACACCACCACTGCCTGGCTTTTTAAAAAACTTTTATGGAGAACATCCTAAAGATCATAATATAGGTTAGCAAAACAAAACGTCAAAAGCACCAGTTCTTGAGATAACTTCATAGCTTTATGCTCCACAGAGAGGCAGTAAGTCCATTTAAAAAACAGAACCATAAGCCTAGTGAGGTGGCTCGTGGGAGGTAGGGACAAGATAGTCAAAATTTGAAGGATAGTCTTGACTACATAACAATTCAAGGCCAGCCTTGATGAGACTGTCGCAAAAAGAATGAATATAAATAAAATGAATCTTTAAACACAAATTTTTCATTCACATACAAATTTTATTTTAGGCTTACTTGGAAATGGGGTTTAGAAAAGCCGTTACTTCAATCATGAAGTACATTGAAACAATGCCTCTTGTGATAAAAGGAAAAAGTGTGAAAGTATGTGTTCCAGGAAAGAAAAAGCCACAGGTAAATTGAATTTAGATGTTTTTGTTACTTTAACTTCTTAAATGTATGGGATACATGTAGAAAAATACATAAGTCCTAGTCCAAATGATTAAAACCTTTTTATCTGTCTACATATGTACTACCACACTAGTGTAATGTTATCTGTCTACATATGTTCTACCACACTAGTGTAATGTTATCTGTCTACATATGTTCTACCACACTAGTGTAATGTTATCTGTCTACATATGTACTACCACACTAGTGTAATGTTATCTGTCTACATATGTACTACCACACTAGTGTAATGTTATCTGTCTACACATGTACTACCACACTAGTGTAATGTTAAGTGGTGAACAGCACACTAAGGCAGTGCTAGAGTAATAGACCTTTGTTTAGGAAACCGTAATTATGCTTACAAGTTTTGAACTCTACATCTGCCTGTTCACTGGAACCTTTTGCTTCTTTACACATACCATTATTTGAGTTTAGATTTTCTAGATCATTTCCTATATTGTTTTTTTTTTAATTATTTATTTATTATTATATGTAAGTACACTGTAGCTGTCTTCAGAGACTCCAGAAGAGGGCATCAGGTCTCAACACGGATGGTTGTGAGCCACCATGTGGTTGCTGGGATTTGAACTCAGGACCTTCAGAAGAGCAGTCAGTGCTCTTAACCGCCGAGCCATCTCACCAGCCCCATTTCCTATATTGTTAATGTCCATATATAATAGCTGTAGAATTACTTAGAAATTTCCAGTAAGCTTTGCTTTAGTTATATATGTTTGATAATTTACCTTTTAATTTGCTATAGAATGCCTTTTTTAGAGATTTACTAATACATGTTCCTCAATCATTAGTAATTTAATCTTAAAAGTAATTGAGACTTTCCTCATTCTTTTGAGTAATTATGATTATCTGACAGTTTCTTATAGAAAGCTACTTGAATTATTCCCTTTTTTTATTTCCAAAGGCAAGACTTTGGTTAACTCCTTATGACTTTTATTGGCTACACTTTTGTATTTATGATTGTGTACACCAGAACAGTTGTTCGGTGAAGGATATAGGTGCATTACTTATAGAGTAGCTGCAGTCATTTATACTCTTATGATTCATGAGACCCGAAACACTTGTGGCCATCATCTCAATCCCTTCAGTTTAAAAATCTAGTGTGTAAATATGCTGTACTATTTTTTAAAAAAAAATTAGTTATCTATGTTAAAGCTCCCTTTATTGAATTCTTACATCTTTTTCATTTTCTATTGGTATTTTTGTTGATTTGAGGGGAATCACTAGCCCAGATTGACCTCAAATTCCTATCTCTCTGCTTCAGCTTCCCTATTGTAACATAGGCATGAACCATCACATGGAGCTTTTATGGTATTTTTATCTTCCTATGAATAAATTCATTTATAGGTGGTTTTTTTTCACATATAAAAGGTTTAATTGGGAGAGAAGGGGATAGTGGTGGAAAGAGAAGAGGGAGAGAGAGACCATTTATAGATGTTTTATCCTTCATACTAACTTATATATTCTGTAATCTATGTAGAAAGTATTGTCTTTGGTATGTTGCTTCATATATGTATAAGCAATATGAAATAGTATATACACATATATATGTATTATGTATGTGTATATGTATAGTATTTTCAAATTTCATATACTAGAAATGAGCTAGTATGATAGCTCAGTGAAGTAAGGCACTTGCCACTGACCATGATGACCTAACCCATACAGTAAAAGGAGAGAAACAGCCAGCTTGTGGAGATTGTCCTTTGAATGCCACACTTGTAGAACAGGCATAAACATAGAAGGCAGACAATAAATAAAAGTAAAAATATTTTTCATTTCCATATGCTTGAATGCATTTACATTTTCTTCTGTGGATTTTGTTTTTCTCACTTGTCATGCTTTATAAGATCATCTCAATTCCAGTGCCAAAAACAAAGTCTGTTTTCTTGCTCTTAAAACATACATCCATCCATCCATACACATATATTTAACATAATATGTTATGATATATTTTATATATATTATATAATGTATAATCAGGTTGAGGTCAGTATTATTACCAAAGCAGGTAGGGAGCTAACGCCAAAACTGCCTAACCTGTCCTTAACAGTTTGAAAGCTGCCTGTGTACAAACTACTCTACATGCATAGATCTGTTTGAGATTATTCTATTGCACTAGCAGAGTTATTGAATGGTATTGCTATGTAATAGTTTTTTTATTAGGTATTTTCTTTATTTACATGTCATATGATTTCTCCTTTCCCCATTTCCCCTCCAAAAACAAAAAACCAAAAAACAATAAGAACAAACCTCTGTTGCCTCCCCCCTCCGCCTGGTTGCCACTCCACTCTCTCCAACTTACTGGCCCTGGCATTCCCCTACACTGGGGCACAGAACCTTCACAGGGCCAAGGGCCTTTCCTCCCATTGATGACTGACTGTGCAATCCTCTACTATACACATGCTGCCAGAGCAATCATTCCCACCATGTGTACTCCTTGGTTGTTGGTTGAGTCCCTAGGAGCTCTGAGGGTACTAGTTAGTTCATATTGTTGTTTGTCCTAAGGGGCTGCAAACCCTTCAGCTCCTTTGGTCCTTTCTGTAACCCCTTCATTGGGGACCCTGTACTCAGTTCAATGGATGGCTGTGAGCCTCTACTTCTATATTAGTCAGGT
>NW_022196903.1:77482196-77483369 GCF_008632895.1 Mastomys coucha
ACCGCCAAACTGATTTCCAGAGTGGTTGTACCAGCTTGCAATCCCACCAGCAATGAAGGAGTGTTTCTGTGTTCCTCTTTCTCCACAACCTCTCCAGCACCTGCTGTCACCTGAGTTTTTTATCCTAGCCATTCTGCCTGGTGTGAGGTGGAATCTCAGGGTTGTTTTGATTTGCATTTCCCTGATGACTAAAGATGTTGAACATTTCTTTAGGCGCTTCTCAGCCATTCGGTATTCATCAGTTGAGAATTCTTTGTTTAGCTCTGTACCCCATTTTTTAATAGGATTATTTGGTTCTCTGGAGTTTAACTTCTTGCGTTCTTTGTATACATTGGATAATTAGCCCTCTATCAGATATAGAATTGGTAAATATCTTTTCCCAATTTTTTGGTTGCTGTTTTGTCCTATTGACAGTGTCTTTTGCCTTACAGAAGCTTTGCAACTTTATGAGGTCCCATTTGTCAATTCTTGATCTTAGAGCATAAGCTATTGGCGTTCTATTCAGGAAATTTTCCCCTGTGCCTATGTGCTCGAGGGTCTTCCCCACTTTCTTTTCTATTAGTTTCAGTGTATCTGGTTTGATGTGGAGGTTCCTGATCCACTTGGACTTGAGCTTTGTTCAAGGTTATAGGAATGGATCGATTTGCATTCTTCTACATGCTAACCGCCAGTTGAGCCAGCACTAGAATTGAAGCCAGAATTGACTACCCAGAAATGAACCCACACACCTATAGTCACTTGATCTTTGACAAAGGAGCTACTATGTAGTTTTAACTTGTTACACCCATAATTCCTTCTTTCTGGTAGAGTTCTTTGTTTTTTATTTAAATTAATGTTAATAAATCTATTTTGAGAGTGTTTGTACATGTAAATATACACATGCCTGAAGGTAAAAGACAATTTGTGGGATTTCGTCTTTTCTTACTTTGCGGATCTTGACGCTCAAAATCAGCCTTCTGGGTTGGCAGTGAGTTAGTTTTCTTAGCCAGTGAGTCATTTAAAAACATATTTTAATTAAATAGAATTGAATCACATTCTTTTTCCCCTTTTGTACCACCACTCCTCCTATAGACCCATCTTCAATACCTATAATATTTTTTTGTCATATTCCTTAAAATTTATAAAATATTATAAAAATGAAAATAAGTATTATAAAAGTTGTTTGATATAAAA
>NW_022196903.1:77483954-77492574 GCF_008632895.1 Mastomys coucha
GGGAGTGGAGCTTCCTCTGGGTGTTGTGGGACTGGCTGTGGAGCTTGCACCCAAGGTCTACTCTGGACCCCAGCCCAGACAGACCAGAAGGAACCCAAGTCACTGGGCTGGCCGAGTTCCTGTGTGCCTGGTCCCGCTGGTCCCAGTTATTCCCAGTCCAAGTTCTACATTTTAATCCCCAGGCAACAGAAGGCGCCCTTTATTTTCAATAACATTTTCTGTAGTTTTACTTACTGGGTTAACTTTTGTATCAAAGTATTAAATGGAAAGTTCTGAAATAGATATTCTATATGTTTTAGATTAAATAGCGTGAAGAAGTCCACAAACTCTCAGGCTTTATTCTGCCAAAATGTGAAGAACTCTCTGTCTAGCATACGTATGATGTATACTGCCTGCCTTCAGTTATTCAGTAATGGTCTCTGTTTTCTATTGACTGTTGAAAGCTCTTGTTTTCATGTTTTTTAGGTTACAATATAATTGCATAATTTCTCCCTTCCCTTTCTTTCCTTCGAACTCTCCCATATACCACCCCTTGCTCTCTCAAATTCATGGCCACTCCTTTCTTTCACTGCAGATACATGCATATATGTATATACATATATTTTTCTAAATATACTGTGTTCAGTCTGTATAATGTTTGTCTTAGGGTTTCTATTCCTACACAAAACATAATGACCAAGAAGTAAGTTTGGGGAGGAAGGAGTTTATTCAGCTTACACTTTTACATTGTTGTTCATCCCCAAAGGAAGTCAGGACTGGAACTCACACAGGGTAGGAACCTGGAGGCAAGAGCTGATGCAGAAGCCATAGAGGGATGCTACTTACTGGATTGCTCCCCCTGGCTTGCTCATCTTGCTTTTTTATAGAACTCAGGACCATCAGTCCAGCCATGGCACCATCCACAATGGAACCTCCCACTCTTGATTACTAGCAGAGAAAATGCCTTACAGCTGGATCTCCAGGAGGCACTCCCCTCACTGAAGCTCCTTTCTTTGTGATAACTCCAGCCTATGTCAAGTTGAAACCCAAAACCAGCCAGTACACTATTACTCATACATATGTTTCAGGTATTGGACAAGCAATTGGTGTACTCTTCCCAAAGAAGACTATTTCTTCTACTCACAGCATTCCTTACTTGCCTATAGGCCTGTAGTTCCTAGTGTGGGGTTGAGGTCTTGTGAGCACTCCTCCCAAGCCTCCATTTGAGCATGCCTATTAGTGTAATGTTGGTGAGACTTTATGGTCGTAGCCTCTGACTTTAATAGACAACATAATCATACAGCAAGCTCTCTGTTCTTCTCACTGTTAAAATTTTTCCTTCCACTTCCTCTTCTGATATGTCCTCTAGTCCTTAGTTTGGGGAGTGTTTTTATAGATTTTTCCATTAGGATTTAACTCTACAATTCTACATTTTGATTTGTGTGGTTGTGGTTTTCTGTAATTGTCTTGCTGCAAAAAGAAATTTCCTTGAAGGACTGAGGGATACCTTATCTGTGGGTAGAAGGACAGATGATTAGATTGTTGTTAGGGATTATCCTGGTGAAGTAAAGTGATCTTCACTTACACAGAATAGTTGGTTAGGTTTACAGTACTAGGCATTAGGTGTGGTTTCTATCTTGTTGAATGGGTCTTTTGTTTAGTTAGAGAACTGTTAGTTATTGCCAAGATATGCACGCACTATTGCACCCTTAGGGTTATTGTGCCAGGCTGTTTATTGTTGTGGTTTATAGGCATTATACGTTGATAGAACTGTTGGTTGCTTCTCTCCTTTGAAGCTTGCATGGCACCCTTTGGTACCTTAACAGATGGGATTTCGTTATGTGGTTTCATGAGTTCCAGTTGTAGTCTAGACTGGCCTTCAATTCATAGAAATAGACCTACCTCTGCTTCCTGTCCACTATCCTCCTGTGAGTGCCATGATTAAAGGCATGCACCACCCTTTTAAAAACCCATTTTGTTTTTATGCAAGTAATTCTTACTTTGCTCAGTATGGTCTAAGGGTGTATGTTGGTGGTCAGTATATATGCCAAAGAAACCATGAGATACTTTTTTGAAGTGGAAAGTAGATGTGATGTTTTGAAAAACCGTACCATGTAACTGTAATAACAGTAGATTATGTTCTTTTACTATCATTAATGTCTTATTGTACCTAATTTAAACATTCAGCTGTTGTAGGTATATATGTGTAGGGGAAAACCATATACTTCTGGTTTCATACTGTGCACAGTTTCGTCTACTAGAGATTTTGAGGGCATACCACACATATCGATGGAACTATTGGAATGATATTTCTCTAAGTATAATGAAACGTTTTAAGAGTACAGGTGGCAAGTTCAATCTCTTTTTATGCTGTTGAAAGAATGTGGGCATATGGAAAAGGAAGATAGAATCAGAGGCTCACCTGAAGCTGTTGTAGTGACTAAAACATTATGATCACAAATTAAAGGAAATATAAATAGAAAATGATAATAAGCATTTATATTTCAGAGTAGGAAGATTTTTGTATGTTTTCATTGTTGAACTCTGCATTTTTCTATATTGTCTAAACTGCCATTTTTTAGTTGGAGAAAGCTAATTTTTTTTGTAAATATATTTTCTTCTAAGAACAAAGAAATGAAGAAGAAACCTTCAGATTTTAAGAAATCATCTGCATCTGCTTTAAAGTAAGTGAATTCATATTTTCATATGAAAAATTAATGTGTCCATGTTAGTTTTAATTTTTAAGAGTATATCTTTAGACACCATAATTATAAAATTATACATGAATTTAAATATTCATAAACACTTCAGTTTTAGACATATAGAACTTAGAACTAGTTTTTAGTGTTTTCTAATTTTTTTTCCTTTTAAATAGGAAAGAGACAGATGCTTCAAAAATCATGGAAACTGTCTCTTCAACGTCTTCTGGTAAGTTATAATCTTTGTTTATAGAGGTCACTGGACATCCTCAAATGTCAGGCCTTGCAGACTCTCTTATTGTTCACTTGTTTTTCAGAGTAGCTGACCTTTGAGCTTCTCAGGATTCTTCTGTCTCTTTCTAACAGTTTTCCTTGGGCATGCTGGGATTACAGATTAATGCTGATACATTTAACTTTACATGGACTCTGGAATCTGAACTCAGGTCCTTATGTTTTTAAAGGCAGACACTTTATGCACTAAGCCAACTCCCAGACTGTAACATTAAAACTTGCTCAAATGAATGTATTTTGTCAGTTTCCTAGAAACTTCTTGCGTAATGGTGTTAGGAAGATATTTACTGAGCCTTTAATAGTAGTACCCTGAACGCCGTACATTTTATTGTTGTTGTTGTTTGTTTGTTTTTGTTTTTGTTTTTTGAGACAGGATCGTTTTACTTAGTCTTGGGTACTCACCAACTCACTTTGTAGACCAGGTTGACCTTAAGCTTACAGAGATCCTCCTGCCTCTGCTTCCCTGATGCTGAGATTAAACATGTGATAGCCACAACACTTGGCTTACAGGAGACTTTAAACATGAAAATTTATACACTTGCCCATAATTAAGGAAAAAGTGAATCACAGAGTTCTACTTAGTGAAAGATGGTATCTTTTGCTACCAGCATAGGCTGATGACCTGATAATACTTTGTTAGTGTGGAAATAGAGGCCATTCAACTCTCAATTTACAGTAATGAAATGATTTATATAGCCTTCCTGAGGGAAAGTTTAATATTATTAAATTTTACTAAATGAAAGAAGGAAGAACAATTGAGACGTTTTCCTTTTTGTGCATGTGTGAATACATACATATGTGCATGTTTGTGGACTCTTGACAGCCTCAGTTTTGTTCTCAGGAATACTGTCCTTCTCTTTAGAGACAGTGTCACTCATTGACTTTGAGCTTACCAGTTAGCCTAGTCTCCAAGGCTGGAGTTATAACTGTGTCTGCCATATGATTTATATGATATTTTTGGGAATATAACTCAGATCCTCATGTTTACATGAGCAAGTACATTAACTGAGACACCCCCCCAAACACTAAAAGTGTGCATTTTGACTTGGTTAGGTTCATATCTAAGAATTTTTTAAAGTACTGACTCCCAGGACAAAAGAGATTGGAGGCTGCAGAGTGCTCTTTGAAAATTAGCTCTTACCTAAGTCTGTATGTTATTAGTATTGTATTATAGAAATACATTTTTCTTCATTATTTTAGCCAGATCTGGACAAACAAAGTCATCTACAGTCAAGGTGAACAAATCTGCAGGTATGTTGGCTTTATATTCTCCATTTGTTTCTTGTAGTGCTGGGAACTGAATGCACACTTTCTGTGTTCTTGGCAGGGGCCTCTCACTATTGAACTACACTGCATGTCCTGATTGTTTATTTTTATTAGGATTTTTAGTTACTAAATTGCTGAAGAATTACATGGGCATATATTTATGAGATAAAGTATGTATTAATCTTTGAGAATTATAGTCACTTAGTTGTCAGAAATATTTAATACAGAGTGCTCTGATATTATCAAAGATAAATAACTGGAGAAGCATTTCTGGGAATGAATATCATATTTTTTTCCTCTTTAATTCATGACTTATGTTTATTTTATATAGTTGTCCAGATAATGCACATACAATTTTTATAAGCTATAGTTCCTTTGTTGTTCTTGTTTGTTTGAAACTGAATCCCATGTACCCCAAGTGGGCTTTGAACTTACCATGTAGTCAAGGTTATTCTTGAATCCTGAGCTTCCTGCTTCGACCTTCTGAGTGCTAGAATTACAGGTGTGTACCACCATGCCTGGCTTGCTGTAGTGGGTTTTAAAGTAACAATTAAAATTTCTTTCACTTTACCCTGGTGTATTCCACTGTTCTCTTTTCCTTCCTATTTCTGCTAAATACAGGTTATGTTAGAAATATTCAGGATAAAGAGGAGTATATTAAACTGTCTTCTTTGTGTTAAAAAGGGAAATGCCATTGTAACCGGCAGATTTGGAATTTTCTTGTAGTCTAAGGTGGTCTTCTGAGATGGTCATAGGTTTTAGGAAAGTTTTTGAAATTTCATTTATTTAACATACAATTTTATTTAAAGTTTATGGGAGTCACAAATGGATATCACTAGGCTGGGAACTAAAGCTGCTAGCCATCATTAACTGCTGGGGATAAATGCTACCCAGGCATCATTTCCTTAAATTTCTAGCATCCTCATCTAAGTTGTAAAGTGACTTATCCGTGATAATAACAGGTATACATAAAGAAATATCTTAACTGACTTGAGGTTCAGTTTATTCAGAATAGCAAACTTGTAAATTGCTATTAATTGACTAGTTAAGTGCCAAACTCTTAAGAGTTGGTGCATAGTTTATCAGTTATGGACAAGGATACATTCTACATTCCAAAACATACAGTAAATGTCTGATAATGAAAAAGTCCAAATATATATATATATGCTTCAGTATTAACTAATATATATTTTTATGTGTACATATATTCAAAAATGTGTATTTGCATATACATATATACTTTAAGAATTTGAGACAGGGTCTTACTGTGTATCCCAGGATGGCTTAGAACTCCTAAGTAGACCAGGGTGGCCTCAAATTCAAGAGATCAGCCTGCCTCTGGCCTGTTGAGTGTTGGGATTAAAGGGGTGTGCCACACCTGGCTATGATACTTTTAATTTGTAAATTAGGCACAGTGAAAAATAAACAATTAGTTATATGAACAGTCTTTCTGTGACCTTCATGTGTTTTTAAATGCATTTCATGAACTATGATCCAGAGAATCATACATTTGTATAATTGCTTTTGGAACTAGTAAACAGATGAGATTGCTTTGTGTCCTCACCCACTATATTTTAGCTTTTAGTTGATTCATACATTCAGAGGGTGATTTAATATAAGTCTTACTTTCTAGTAACCAATACCCCTCTCCTAAAGAAATTATCATAGCTAGATGTCCTAAAATATGGTACCATTTTATGTTTTAAATAAAATATTGTTATTCTTATATTGTTTTTTAAATGAGGTTCTTTGGAGATTGATACTAGTTTTGTATCAAGTAAAAACAGTTTTGACTATAGCTTTTGTGATTTAGGGAAATCAGCGGGTTCTGTAAAATCTGTGGTTACGGTAGCTGCGAAAGGTAAAGCTTCTATCAAAACAGGTAAGACAACTGAGGGAGAGAGGCTTATTAAATTTTATGAATTTAAAGAATACATTATTGAAAACAAGTTTAGAATTCATATAGTAATTTCTAGAATCTGATAACATTGAAGAATTTAGTAGAGTCTTCAGTATTTAAAATTTACAATATAGGATTTTTATTTGTTGGTACTATGTTCTTTAACAAAAAATACATTTCTGTACCAGTTTGTATTCTGTACCAATATACATTATGGTTGTACACTACATATGCAAGCATATAACTATATGATCCATCAGTAATATGTTCATAGGTTTCTCTGTCATTATCCCCTTTAAATGGTTTAATGTTCCCTCTTTTGCTCTTGTTGTAACTGTTATTTCATACTCCCATCCACAGGCTTAAACAGTTCATTTGATGCTTGTTACTTTAAAACATTACTTTCCCAGATAAAGAAAACACTTTTTAACATAAATGTTGTACAGTGACATTAGTATGGTCCTATTAATATTATCTTTTCTAATAGTTTAGTATCAAGAACTTTTGTAGACATTCCAAAATATATACTTTTAATTCCATATTTCACATGAGGATTAAACTTGGGATTAATTTAAACTTGGGATTAATTTAAGACAAAGGGAAAAATGTTTCTACTTAAATTTGCTTTTAATATTATTTATAAAAATTTGAACATAAATATGTAATAAATTGCTATTCAGATAAGGTTGAGCTATTTATTTCTGATATATTAATATGAAATTTGCAAAATGAGTAGGCTCTTAATCTTAGAGTAATGGTTTAATTCTACTTTTAAAAGCAAAATCTGGAAAGAAGTCTCTAGAAGCTAAAAAGTCTGGGAATATCAAAAACAAAGACTCCAATAAACCCGTGACTGTATCAGGTAACGATGTGCTATCACTCAGTGGTTTATTTTTTTGGATTCTCTTGGTTTATATTCAAGATATATCTTGAAATTTTCTTTAAAATTCCTAAAGGAAGGCCCGGGAGATGGCTCAGTTATTAAAAAGTTGTTGCGTATGTGAGCATGAAAACCTGTATTTGGCTCCCAGTAACCCACATAAAAGCCAGGCATAGCACACACCTGTAATCCCAGTGCTGGGTTGGGGTGGGGACAGAAAACACAGGCAAATCCTAGAGTTCATTAGGCAGCTAGCTTTGCTGCATATCCTTTTCTAAGGTCAGTGAGACCCTATCTCAATAAACTAGGTTTGAGAGCAATGGAGGTAGACATTTGGTGTTGACCTCTGACTTTCATATATGACACACATGTACATGCATGTTCGAACACATAAACCTCATAGCCTCAAAGGGATTATTTTGTTTTTCAAAGAGGTTTTATTAGCATGAGAGAACCTGAAGTGATGAAATTACTAGCTTAGATTCCAGTTCAGATTAATTAGTTTAATTTTGTTAGTGTTTTCTTGAAAATTAAAATAGTCTGTTTTGTGCAGCAAATTCTGAAGTCAAGGCTAGTACAGAAGACAAAGCCACTGGGAAGAGTGCTGAAGAGAGTCCTTCAGGTAGGCCAGTAGAAATCTATTTATATATACTATATATTTGAAATTGAAAGAAAGTATTTTTAGGAAAAGAAATATGCATGCGTATTTGTATAAGTGTTGATTTTTCTAGTACTAGGGTAAAACTTAAATCAAATTAAATATATTAGGATTTAGTTTATATACTCTTGTCACTATATCATTCTGAAGGTTTACTCTCCATGAGGAATATCCAAGTAGCTAGTGCTACTTAGTGGGTTCTTATTTCTTCCACTCTTTTTTCACCCATTCAACCCCTAACACTAGATAAGAGAGAAAAAAGTATAGAAAGAAAAGGAAAGATCCCTGAAAAATGTTTGGTCGGAAAGGCTTTGATGTCCTTAGACTACTTCCTTGTAATTGAGCGGTGTCAAGTGTCTTTAGGCAAGTTTGATCTTCTCATCTTTGCTGTCAGGATATTCATTTTCTTGTTTCTTTTTTGAGCATGACAGCTTAACAAACCTCAAAGAACAATCAACTAACAATCTTCCCTGCCTCTTGGCACCCTAGCATTTATATACCCTCTAAAAAGTCCCCAGAATTCTAAACATCACACAGTAGCAGAAATTATCTATGGCTGGCAAAATCATGTCCCTGCTAGAGCATGAGGCAAATCGTAGTCGGCTGCTGTGGACAGTCTGAAGCAGTCCCATAGTCCACACCTGGGATTAAAATGAAAACAAAGTCTTACAATGTTTCTGTATGTGTGTGTGCATGTGTGTTTGTTTAAAGAAACCAAAATTTCAAAGTTGTCAGTTCAATGTATTTAAAAGCTGGTGTCACAGGAAAACAAGGCCCTCTAAACTCAACTGAGCAAAAGCTCAAATGGACTCAGATGGAAGCAGAAAGCACATGGCCTGCATGAATGTGCATCGTTGTCCTCTGAGCATACATTATGATTTTCAGTTTCTTGTTTTTATGGGGCTTCTTTTTTCTTTTTCTTTTCTTTTCTTTTCTTTCTTTCTTTT
>NW_022196903.1:77492628-77505468 GCF_008632895.1 Mastomys coucha
CTGGCTATCCTGGAACTCACTCTGTAGACCAGGCTGGCCTCGAACTCAGAAATCTCCCTGCCTCTGCCCCCGAAATGCTGGGATTAAAGGTGTGCGCCACCACTGCCCGGCTTTATGAGACTTATGAGTGTGTGAATTAATGGCCTGCTTCTTCAGCCTTTTCTTGCGCTTTTTGTTCTCTTATTTGCTTTGTCCAAATTTGGATGTAATATTTTTGTATTATCTTACTCTATTCTATTTTGTTAACATTTTGTTGTTATCTCTTAGAAGCCTGTTTTTTTCTAATGAGAGACCAAAAGGGAGTGAATCCGGAAGCAGGGGAGGGTGTGGGGAGCCACTGGATGGGGTAGGGGGAGGACTAATCAGGATATATTGTGTGAGAAAAGAATCATTTTTCAATACAACAGGGCAGATTTGCTGTTCCTTTTATACTTCCATCCTGCTGTTTCTTAGCCGTTTGTCAGACATAAATATATATATCCAGATAACTTACTTAATTTATTACGGTATAAAGAAGAACCTTGAAGATTGCATGAACTTTTAAAAATTGTGTTTTCATTGTTTTTCTGAAATTAAGGTACTTTGGAGGCCACAGAAAAGGAACCAGTGAGCAAGGTCAGTTTTTGTATTTTATTTACATAGAATTCTTTGAGCAACTGGCATGGCAAAAATTCTTAGTCATTTTCAACTCTTTAGATATAGTGTTGGTTTAACAACCTTGAATAAATGTGTTTGTTTATGAATATTACTCTCTTCTAAGAGCATCTTAAGGCAAAATTGGTTTAGAATAGGTAACAACTTTTTGGAACTAAAAAAACCAGAACCTGTATACATTGGAAATTTTTTTTTTTGTTTGTTTCATTAGGTGATTTTTTTTTTTTTTTTTTTTTTTTTTGAGACAAGCTTTCTTTGTATCCCAGACTGAACTTGAACATGCAAGGAATAGCCTTGAACTTTCATTTCCTTCTTCAACTTTTTTTAGTTTGGGTATTACTAGAGTATGTTATCACACCCAGTTTATTCATTGATGGATTAAAACCCAAAGTTTTGTACATGGTTGCAAGTACTTCACTAACTGAGCTAGTTTCTAATAATCCTTTGTAAAGTTTCATTTTTTTGCTCGCCTTAAAATGTGAGATAAGTAAATATTTTGAATACCAAGGCTTATTATTTGTACAGAAACAAGTGTCTCTTTTTATTTACTTGAAGGACATAAATTTCACTTTATTTTCTTATGTTTAAGAGTATGTTAAAATCTCATTCATCTAGATTTTATTGGTTAGAATATAGGTTGTTCATATGCAGTACCCAAATTCAATTTTTTAAATAATCCACTGAGTAAGAAATGACTGAATAGTATGTCTTTCTTTAAGAAATGTATTTCTAAGTACTGGTATAATGGGGTTAGTGTAGTTCAGCATTTCCCTAAAACTCTTTAGAAAGAGCCATATATAAATAAACATGAGACTGGCTGTTAATCACTTTTTTTTAAAGCTCTGACTCCTTGCAGGTTTTCTTTTTTTCCTTTCTTTCTTTCTTTGTCACCCCCTACAGTCAAAATACGCCAAGTTTACCATAGAAGCTCTGGAATTTTTCCCAGTATCTACAAAAGGGAAAGCTAGCATAATGAGAAAACCAACTTAGAGAATAAGTAGATCTAGAACAAAATAAAGCTCAGAAGTACTTACTTGTTGGTATAAGGACCTTAAGGGAAATAAGTGAACTTAAAAATTACTGTCCAAGAGAGTGTTGTTCAGGAAGATGAGAAGACACTGTTTTGGATGTTTTATCTACATACGGCATTATAAGGCACAGCGTATATGAAGGAAGGAGCTGTAGTCAGAGAGAGGAGGATAAGAACTTATATTTGAAAACAGTAAGCCTAAAGGAGGCTGATGACCTGGACTAGATGAGAGATGGTATGACTGTAGTTATTCTATGTAATTGAAAGTTATAAATTTGCACAATCTAAGGGTGTCTTAGTTATTGTTCTATTCCTGAGACACTATGACCAAGTCACCTTACAAAAGAAGTATTTAACTGGGGGCTTGCTTACAGTTTCCGAGGGTTAGTCTATTTTCATCAAGGTTGGGAAGAATAGCATTTGGCAGGCATGCACCTCCTTCCCTACCCCCCACTACCACTACCACCACCCACAACAGGAAGCATAGAGAGTAAGACTGGACCTGAAGTTAACCCCCCAACAGAGTCACACCAACTCCAACAAGCCACACCTCCTAATCCTTCTCAAACAGTTCTAACTGGGGATCAAACATTCAAATGTATAAAGTTTATGGGGATTTCTCTCATTCAAACCACCACAAAAGACATTTAATTTGAGATCCCATTAGTCTCCTGATGTATTTGGCTTTTCCTCCAGTATTAAATGCAAAGTAAATACCAATCACATTCTTAATTTGTTTTGAAGGAAATGGAGGAAATGAGCGTAGTTTTTATTTCTAATTTGCCTAACAAAGGATACTCTACAGAAGAAATTTACAACTTAGCAAAACCATTTGGTGCTTTGAAAGATATTTTGGTTTTATCATCTCATAAAAAGGTAAGAATTTATGATAACTTATAAGCACATTTTGATAACACTAAAATTAAATAATACTAAAGATTTTAGGGACCATCTCAAAATTAATCTCTTTAAGTTGGCAATTTATTTAAAAAACTTTTTTATATGCTATTTTGTTTTGTGTTTTTCAAAGAGTTATTGGTCTGGCTTTAAACTCGTGATCCCTTTATCCCAGCCTGGCTTGTTTGTTTGAGACAGGGTTTCTCTGTATAGCCCTGGCTGTTCTGGAACTCACTCAGTAGACCAGGCTGGCCTCGAACTCAGAAATCCCCGTCTCTGCCTCCCAAGTGCTGGGATTAAGGCATGTAACACCACCACCCGGCCCCAACCTGGCTTTATAATCAGTTAATCTCAATCTCCCTCTCTCCCTCTACTCTCCTCTCCTTTCTCTCAAGGGTGGATATGGGGTGTTGGGAATTGAACTTAGGGCCAAGTACATGCTTTACTACTGAGCTACATCCCTAGCCTAACTAAAGGATTTTTAAAATTGAAAAACACAAGTATCTTTTATTTCAGTATACCGAAACCAATTAAGTATAATTGGTTTTGGTTTGTTTGTTTGTTTTGCTTTTTGTTTTTACCATTTATTTAAATGGAAGCTGGGGTGATGACTTAGCAATTAAATGTACTAGCTGCTCTTCCAGAGGACCCAGGTTTGATACCTAGCATCTATATGACAGCTCACAACAGCCTATAACTACAGTCCTAGTGGATCCAATGCCCTCTTCTGATCTCCAAGAGCATGTGTGTTACACAGCCATACATGCAGACAAGCCCCCCCCAATTTAAAATTTTTTTAGAGTTATTTTTATGTGTAATTTTTGTTGACTTTAATATGAGTCTAGAAACTGTTTAATGCCTATTAAATATCACTGGTAGGACAACAAAAAGATTAATAATGGTCTGGGAAGATAGCTCAGTGTTTAAGATTACTTGGCTATTCTTACAGAAGAAGGACCTAGGTTCAATTCTTAACTCTTACTTGGCAACTCAAGACTACCCGTCCAGTTCTAAAAGATCAATATCCTCTCTAAACCACATGGGTTTCTGTATTCATATGATGCACATAAACTCATATAAGTACATATACATACACATAGATAAAATATAATTGTTGTTTTAAGAACAGCTTAGTAAAATTTCTTGTTAATAAACAACCGTGTGAGGTGCTGTAATAACTGTACAGGAGGGGAGATTTCTGGAAAGAATGTAAAACTAAAAGTTAATTACTCTTTGGGTGGTGGAAGTCTTATGACCCAGCCAAGTTGGCAGTCACTAAGTTTTTTAGAGTAGTGGAATACATGGATCAGGACCATCAGCTCGTGTGTTTACTGAACAATGGAGAATAGTAGGTGAGTTATGTGCAATTTTAAATTAAGTGTAATGGTTACACAGCTCTCTAAGTACACTACTGAATTGTACACACTTTAAAGAGGTGAAGCACAGGATATGGAGTATAGCTTTCTTTTTATAGTTTTATGTCTTTATTGTTATTGTATGAATATTTTGCTTTTATGTATGGTTGGTTGTCACATGTGTGCCTGGTCCTTTTGGAGGTCAGCAGAATGCATCAAATTCTCTGGAACAGGAGTTAAAAGAGGCTATGATCTTCTGTAAGAGCAGCCTGTACTCTTAAACACTGAGCCATCTCTCCAGCCTCATAAAGTTTATTTTTAAATATAGGTTATTTGTAATGCTTAAAGGAAGATAAAAATAGAAAGCAGTATATTTTTTAACATTAAAATTTTTTCATATGATAATAAAGTAAAATGGGAAGTTTTGAGCTTTTAAAAATAATTCCAATTGATAAGTTTATATTGCAATACCAAAACATGGAGTAAATAGAGATTAAATATATCCAAAGATCTAAGACAGCAAACCAAGATTATCTGCCCAGATTTGTTTAGTATTGAGTAGAATTATTAAATACTTGGGGATAAAATGTTTTTCTAAAATCATATGGGAAAATACCAGACTTTCCTACCAGTAGTCTCCCCTTATCTATGAGAATTGTTTCAGTACCTCTGTGGGTGTTTGAAATTAAGAGGTACTGAACTCTAGGTATTCGGTATTCATATTTCATGCATACACAGATTTAACATCTCTTTCTTGATAATGAATCATTTCTATCTCACCCACTTTAATATTGGCATTTAAGAGATTAATGCTAGCACCCATTTCTTTCCCCAACTTTATAATCTTAAGGATTTGGGGTTTGTTCTTATGATAATTTTTTACCAAACTGAGCATCCGATTATTTTTCTTGTTGTTTTTGAGTTACATTTGTTTGTGTGTAATATGTGACCATGCATGTGCCATAGCATGTGCATGCAAGCCAGAGGACAATTTAACTCTGGTGGTTAGGCTTGGCTACAAGAGCCTTTTCCCACTGAGTACTCATACAGGCCCCATGCATTGTTTTTTTCTCAGTCTGTTATGTTGATTATTTTTGCTTTTTTACTTACAGGAAGTACCTTTAAGGGCTTCTCCTTGGTACTTAAAGTTACTTTGTGGCCATGATATAAAATAAAGGTTCCTTGAACACAGGTTGCTGCATTTGACAAATTGACAACAAATGGTCATTAAGGCACTAATGGGCAGGCAATACAATGTGGACTCATTGTTGTCCCAAGTAGAGTAAGTAACTGGAAATACCATTACAGCACTAATGACAAGTAATTTAAAGCTAAAGAATTATTTAAATGTCTTAAATATTTAAAAAAAAATAATAGATAAAAATGTCTGCTTATGCTGAGTACTATTGTGAATGCAAATAATAAGACTTTTTCTGCATTGAAATTAGTTCCTGGTTGTAATTCCAGTGCCCCAAGGTCCAGAATAAGACCCTGTATGAAAAATAAACAAACAGGGTGGCCACGGGCATGGTGGTGTATACCTTTAATTCCAGCACTCAGGAGGCAGAGATGGACCTCTGTTTGGCTGTTAAACAGAGAAACCCTGTCTCAAAAAAAACAAAACAAACCTAGATAAATAAACTGAAACTTTTTTCAGTATCAGTTGTTAGAATGTGTTTTGCTTCTCTTTTTAATATTGTATTTCAATTCACTTATGTCCTGCTTACTGTTATGTTAGTCTTAGCCTGTGGACTTTGCTATTCCTATGACTTTGGTTGCTTTGTTTAAGATTTTAAAGTCATTTGACTCTAAGGAAGAATTTTATAATTCTTAAATTTATAATTTTTATATTTAAAGGCATATATAGAAATAAACAAAAAATCTGCAGATTCTATGGTAAAATTTTACACCTGCTTTCCAATATCCATGGATGGGAATCAGCTCTCCATAAGTATGGCTCCTGAGGATGTGGACTTGAAAGATGAGGTAAATAATAGAAGACTTAAACCATCATTTTTTCTAGATTTTACTAAATTTTTAAGATCAAATTTATTTTTTATTATCTAGTTTATTTTGGGGATGTCACAGTGTTTTTAAGCTACAAAAGTCTCCTCTCCTTTTACTGACCACTGAGCCCACTTTTTATTATTATATGTAAGTACACTGTAGCTGTCTTCAGACAACCCAGAAGAAGGCATCACATCTCATTACGGGTGGCTGTGAGCCACCATGTGGTTGCTGGGATTTGAACTCATGACCTTCAGAAGAGCAATCGGTGCTCTTACCCGCTGAGCCATCTCACCAGCCCCATTTAAATGTGTAGCCCAGGCTGGCCTCGAACTGATCCTCCTGCCTTTGCCTCCTTCAGCAAATCCTACCAGTGTGCGCCACCAGAACCGGCTGAGCCCACTTTTAAGACAGAATCCTATTTAAAAAATAAAAATACTAGAAATCATTCTTGACTGCTACTCTGGCCGACAATCAAAACAGAGTACTGGTGATTTAATTTTTCCTCCTCATTTGTCAAACTTAGTCAATCAATAAACCTTCTCTATTTTAAGCATTTGAAGCTTGCCCCCTGTTCCTCATTATTTTAATCTCTTAATGCTGCTAAAGTTATAGAATCGCTCTTTATGCTACTGTAAATTTTGCTTCCTTCAGGTATTTTGACCACAAAGCCATGATAGTAACATGAAATTCAAATCTGTTCAAATTCAGCTTTGACTGATCCAAAAACATTTCAGTGTCTGTATGTCCTACAAGGAGATAGAATCTCATAGAAGTGGTGAGAAATGTACATTTAGGACCTGATAGTCATCCTAACTCATTAACAATTACAGGATTGTTACACATACATGTCAGTAGTATCAAAGGGAAAAAGTTTAAGAACCATATTTTAAAGGAGTAGGACTTTTGTTATCTGATTTTATGAAATACTGGATAATGCATATCTTATAGCTCTTTGTATAACAAGTCATGATTAAGTATTAGCTTGTGAATGAGACAGAGCTTTTACTTTTTACTTTTGAATGTTTGGCTTTACAGGAAGCTCTCTTTACAACTTTGATTCAAGAAAGTGATCCAGAGGTGAGTTTCACATTTAAATGCTTTTATTTACTGGTTTATTTGAAAGATTTGTTTTATTTTTTTTCTTTTTAAGAATTAAAGTTGACTGAGATATCAGATGGTTCTTGGTAAAAATGGAAAGGCTGTCATAGTCCTTGATATGAAGATTTTTTTGCATACTGAAAATGCATTATTAGTAGCCATATAGCTGATGTTTGAGGAGTTGTTTTTATAAGCATCGAGGAAATACACATCCCATTATTACTAAATGCCTAGGCTATAAGCTTTGGCTCATTCCCTGACTAGCTTAACTTATTAAACTATTTAAACTATTCTTCTATTCTATGTCTATTTAATTATTTAAACTATGTCTATTATTTATTCTATGTAATTTAATTAATTAAACTATGTCTATGTTTAATTATTATTCTATGTCTATTCTATGTCACCTGATTAGTTAATCTCTCTTCAGTTTCAGCCTTTTACCTGTTGGTTTATGCCAGGCTCCTCAGTCCATGTCTTTCTAAGCTTCTCTTGAATCTCTCCTTTTATCTATTACTATTTCCCAGAATCCTCTCTCTTCCTACCATAATCCCACCTCCTATTTCCTACCTCAGCTCATTGGCCATGTCTTTTTTAATTGATAGTTGAGGTTTATAAGAGATTCTCTCTATAGGTTGGCTCAATGATCAAGGCCTTTTCTAGGACAATGCTTTAATCTGCGAATGGGAAGACCACTTGCTTTATTCCATATAGTCGTTTTCTTTTTCTTTGAAGAAACATCACCTAGCCTCTATAGTGTTTAATTAATACTAATCAGTTATTTATGGTTTAATTCTTATCCTTTTTTTCTACATTGTCTCAAAAAACTCCAACAAAATACAGGCAAATATTGATAAAATTTACAACCGATTTGTACATCTTGACAATTTACCTGAAGACGGACTTCAGTGTGTGCTTTGTGTTGGACATCAGTTTGGAAAAGTGGATCGTTATATGTTCATGAGTAACAAAAACAAGGTATTTAAAACCCGTATGTTTACAGTCTATAACTTCTAGCTTGGCTTTTTAGTAGAAGCATCCATAAACAGTATTCAACCGTGAAGCAGAAGTCTAACATTAGAACAATTTCTTCTGGACTGTAATACAAAAAATAAAAAAGATGCTCTCTCTTTAGTTTTTAAGGAGAAATAAGATTCATAGAGGGAACAAGAGAACATGTCTTACTGCCAGGGGGTGGGATGGGGTGGGGAAGCTACATACATTAGTTATATAAACATAGTAAAGCCCTTTTACCTTCATTAAATGAAGGGCAAGTTACATAGTTTTATGGTTTTTTGGTTTTTTGGGTTTTTTTTTTGGTTTTTTGAGACAGGTTTTCTCCATGTAGCCCTTGCTGCTCTTATAGAGGTCCTAGGTTTGGTTTCTAACACATGCAGGCATGCACGCATGCACCAAGTGTAACTCCAGTTCTAGGGAATGATGCTTTTTTTTTTTAATGTCCTTACGGACACCTGTATGCATGTGGAACACGTGGACTGTATGCACGTGGAACACGTGGATATGCTCAGTTCATTACCCAAGAAGCATGTATAATTTTAAAAGAAAATAAATCTTTATATTTTTAAGTGTATTTAAAATTTTCCTCCAGGATTGACAACCCGAGTTGTAGTAGTCCTTCTGTTTTGAACATGCATAAGCAGAAAAAGCAAAGTCAATGGTCTCTCCCTGAGAACACATAGCAGAGTCACATATTCTTAAAGATGTACTGCACGGCCCCACGGTGGCTGCACCTGCTCCCAGTGGGCATCTGTTCACGGCTTCATTTGACCTCTTTTTTTTTTTTTGGTTTTTCAAGAGAGGGTTTCTCTGTGTATCCCTGGCTGTCCTGGCACTCACTCAGTAGACCAGGCTGGCCTCGAACTCAGAAATCAGCCTGCCTCCGTCTCCCAAGTTCTGGGATTAAAGGCGTGTGTCACCACTGCCCGTCAGTTACATAGTTTTTAAAAACCTTCTAACTGTAAAACACTGATTTAAATCTTTGTCAACTTTATTTCATGATTTGACTTTTATGCTTAAAAATTCTAACCAAAATTGTTGATGTTTTTATATTTAATTTGCCTTCTATATTTAGTATATATTGTAGCTATATGTCTAATAAAATTAGTTTTCTTTCATGGAGTCAGTATTCTCTTGGGTAGCCCATGTGAATCTTTAACTTTCTACAGTATTGCTCTACCTCCTGAGTCTCTGGGCTTGCAGGTGATACTACTATGCCTAATTTGAAAAAAAGACTTTTGTCAGTATTTATTTTAAAAAGCAATACTTTGTATCAAAGTTACTTTGTTATTGCAGAGTAATAATTTATTTTATAGTTATGTTCCAAGTTATGTGATGGTATAGTGGTGACCATAGGTGCCTTATAAACCTACTAAGTAATAGGCAGCTACTGATTTTCTTTGATATGTTTTGAACTGATAAATAGAGCCTGTCTGGTTCTCTAGACAAGGCATGGCATAGGATGCGAAGGCAGGGCACAGGTGCCACATAAGCAATCTGAACTTGTAAAACTTTGCACATTAGTCCTCTATGGGGTTTTGGTTGTTTGTATGTATTGGGGGGTTTTGTTTGTTTTGTTGGGGAGGTTGGTGTGTATGTGTTTTAATTTTTGTGGATTTGTGTGAATTGCTTGTGTGTCTGTGTCTGTGTATCTCTCTGTGTATACCAGAGGAGGATAGAAAAGGGTATCAGATTCCCAGGAGTTGGGGTTACCAAAAGTTATGAGCCACTCATTGTGGGTACAGGGAACTGAACTCAGGTCTTCTGGGAGAGCAGTGACTCTCTAGCCCCTACACACTAGTTCTGTTTTAAAGAAAGGGCATTTTAATATCCATTTGTTTTGCCTAGTATTTTTAATGTATTTTTAAATTATATATTTACTATTTTTAACCTTAGGTGGCAGTTCAGCTGCATTTAACATACTTACATTGTGCAGCTATTGCCACCATATAATTCTATAACTTTTCCATTTTCTCAAACTGCGATTTCTTATACATTAAATAATAACTGTTTAACATGTTGCCCACTGTCAGGGTTTGTATTCCTGCACAAACATGACCAAGAAGCAAGTTGGGGAGGAAAGGGTTTATTTAGCTTACACTTCCACATTGCTGTTGATCACCAAAGGAAGTCAGGACTGGAACTCAAGCAGGTCAGGAAGCAAGAGCTGATGCAGAGGCCATGGAGGAATCCTTACTGGCTTGGTTGCTCTGGCTTCCTCAGCCTGTTTTCCTATAGAACCCAAGACTATCAGCTCAGAGATAGCACCACCCACAAGGGGCCCTCCCCCCTTGATCACTAGTTGAGAAAATGCCTTTCAGCTGGATCTCACGGAGGCATTTCCTCAAGGGAAGCTTCTTTCTCTGATAACTCCAGCTTGTGTCAAGTTGACACAAAAACAGCCAGTATACCCACCCACCCAGACGACTCAATTGGCACCTTATGTCTGTTTCTGTAAATAAGAATAACATTTGATACCATAAAGAATTTTAATTGTATTTACTATCTTGCAATTGTTTATTTCACTTGGCATATGTTCCAGGCTCATTGATGTAGCATATGTCAGAATTTCTTTTTTAAGGCTAAACAGCATTCTATTGCATGCTTAGTCTATATTTTTAAAATCCATTTATCAGTTGGTAGACAGATCTCTTAACTATTGTACCTAATATTTCTTGAAATGTGAGTGAGTAAATAAATGTTTGGGTCCCTGGTTTCAGTTATCCTGGGTGTACATTAAAAAGTGGAATTTGTTAAATGACATCCTCATTCTACTTGTAATTTTTAAATTCATACTTTAAAAAAATATTTTTTCTAAAGGTGATTCTTCAATTAGAAAGTCCTGAATCTGCCCTGTCAATGTACAATTTTCTGAAACAAAATCCACAAAACATAGGTGACCATGTGCTGACCTGCACTTTATCTCCAAAGATTGACTCAGAGGTGAGTGGTTTCTGTCTTTCTTCTTTTTATAAATAAGCATTTGTTATTTTAGAGGTTCAGAAGGCTGGGATGGAAAACATGGTTCAGCTTTCAAGAGCATTGGCTCTTCTTACAGAGGACCCAGGTTTGGTATCTAGCATCCATGTGGCTACCATCTGTAATCAAGGTCCAGGGGGTGCAATGGTACCTTTGACCTCTATCGGCACTAGGAACACATATGGTACTTATTCATACATTCAGGTAAAACACTTGATACATAAAATAAATACAAAAAAACTCAGAAGATATAACTCAGAAGATTTAAACTCAGAAGGAATAACGGAAATTTTCTGAAAACTCAGAAGATACATCATGAATGTAATGTCAAGAGTAGGCTCAGGTTGTAGGCAGACTTCTTCTGAGCTTAGATATTTCTTTATATTGATTATTTTAAAAAAATTCTTTAATCCCTTACAGTTTTGATCATCATAGGAGCAGTGTATGATATAAATTAGTAATTTTCAAATTTCTATCTACGTCAGGATGCTGACTTATAAAGAGACTTTGTATAAACTGGGTGGAGGTGACGGCGGCAGCTCCTGCCTTTAAACTCAGCACTTGGAAGGCAGAGGCAAGGTGGATCTCTGTAGCTTGGTATACAGAGCGAGTTCCAGGATAGCCAGGGCTATACAGAGAAACCTTATCTCAAAAAAGAAAGAAAGAAAGAAAACCAGAGAGAGAGACTTGGTAGAACTACTGTATCTCTAGAAGCAGGTGCTATTTTTGATCCATTATTGCTTTCTGGGAGGAAAAAAATTTGTGTTTTATGTTTATTAGAAAGTGTATTTTATAAGAAAGCAAATTTTACATGTTCTTTGTTTACATAGCAGTATAGTAGAATATAAGTAGAAAAATAATATAAATACATCTTTAAAAGATCTAGGCTGAGTGTGATGACACACATCTTTAATCCTAGCACTTGTTAGGCAGAGACAGTCTTTATTATAGAGCGAGTTCCAGGACAGCCAGGGCTACACAGAGAAACTGTGGCTGAAAAAAACCGAAAAAGAAATCTCATTCAGATTTGTGTTTCGGTAGCAGGGGGTAAATAATAGAACCTTATATTTAGTATCTATGCTTTTTGCTAATCTTTCTAAATTCTTGAATTAACTGAGAAAAGATACATATCAAATAATAAAATATCAGATGATAAAGTACTGTGAAACAAATGAAGATTTAAAAAGAATTTAGAAATCAGATATGGTGACTCATTCCTATAGTTCCAACACATACAAGAGAGTAGTATTAGTTCAAGATTAGCTTGGACTCAACCCACCCAGTTCCTCACATAAAGAGACAGACACAGATGGGGAATTCTATATATTAAAAAGGTAAGTTATAACCTCCTGTAGAATTGTTTTGGAAGACTTGAAGGAAATAGGAAGAAAGCTGTATAAATATAGGAAGAAAATATGTTTATGCAGATGGGTAATGGCAAAGGCCTTAGTATATTTCTGGTTGATGGAAGAATTTCTGGGCCAGCAAGCTTGCTCAGTAAAGGGACTTTATTCCCAAGCCTGACCACTTGAGTTCAGCACACCCCGACTTCAGTTCCTGGGTTGCATTCCCGTTCAAGTTGTCTCACATTATTCTCCACTCACTTGAATATAAAAAGTTTCTAAGAGGTATCAATAGTCCTACTGTGAAAATCATTCAATTGATTTTTTTTTTAAAATCTAAAAGCTATTGTTTTTAATAATGCTAGTCCTTTAGAATTTCATTAATTTGTTTTGATCACAAATTATTGATATAATTGATCACAAATTCATATTATTTCTCCTCTTTTTTTTTTTTTTT